>NC_066892.1:28523330-28861664 GCF_022985175.1 Labeo rohita
CTTAACCGTTCACAACAGCGTTTCTTTTTCTGTCTTGTAATGAACATCTTATGTTGCCAATGGAAAATAAATAAATAATTTAAAATCTGAAGTTGTCTCTGAAATTAAATTACATTTTTTTTTTTCATCTTTCCCCCTAGATTCCTTTCCCAAGCTTAGCTTATGTAAATAAACCTAGATCGTATCTGTTTGATTTGGCTCCACGTCCATCGAGAAGATCACACTGCTGCACTTTATTATGGTATTGAAAGGAAGACGTGTTATTTAAAATGTGTTTGTGGAAAGTCATTATTACTCTGTGGCATTTAAACTGAATGAGAGATCATGTTATTGTGTAGCTCTCAGCGCACACAGGAGAATCCAATGAGAAAATACTATATTGAAACAGAGACTTAATAAAGAGAGCAGATCAAATGAAGGAGTCTGGGCATGCAATCATACACACACTTGATTGGCTTTTTCTTCTCTTCTGACTGGATATTTAAATATGGTCACATTATTATTATTATTATTATTATTATTATTATTATTATTATTATTATTATTAATAATAATAATAATAATATTAATGCAAAACAATTACAAATTTCTTAATGAAAACAAAAACAAAACAAAAAATATATATTTATTTATTTATTTATATTTATTTATCTATTCATTCATTTGTCAAAAATATGTTACACAAAATAAATAATTTATAATTTACGTAATTTAAAATAACCTTCGTCCTTCTTCATGTCATTGGTGTTAAAACTAGTATTTTGAAAATACAAAAGGTTGTGTAAAAGTACTTCCAAGGGCAAAGTTCGGAGAAAGAAGAGGTCACATGTGGATATGGTAAGTTAAAAAATATATTTTATTTTATTTTATTTTATTTTATTTTAAACACTTTGTAAATTTGCAGTTCATTTGATGTTGTATTGTTTGATGTTTGCATGTGGGTCCAAGACGAAAAAAGGGTTAAACATAAAAACAATAAGTGTAATACTGCTTTAAATTGCTATTGTTTTTTCCAAAAAATAAAATTAATTAATTAATTAAAAACAAATATATTTAAAAAAAAATTCTGTTTTATTTAAATGCATTGTTGTTTTTGTTTTTCTTAGCAAAAAATAAATATCATACATTTTTCCCTAATTTACAGAAGACACCCACTAAAATGATATTTAGTGTAACAATCTTGTCCGGCATATTTACTATTTTTTTTTTTGACACATTAAAAGACAAATTACTTTCAACCCAAATACTAGTAGACACTTTACTTACATTTAATGTGATTTTTATGGACATCTTTGACTCATGTATATTGCTATGTCTGATCATAATTAGTCTGACTAGTGGTGTTTTTTTTTTAGATGATCTTTAATATGATTTTCTCATTGTTGTTATTTAGTCTGATGTTAAAAAGCTTGATTTAATTGTGAAATAATGGCACAGAAAGCAACCATCTTGTGGCTTGTAATAATGCCAAGATGTAAATAAATACTTAAAGTCAGCTTTTTGGGATGAAACTGAACTGAGTTAACTAGTAAGAAAGTCAATATTTTGACTTCTATCATCACTGTAACATGAGATCACTCTTTGCACTTGGTTTTTATTCTTAGCTACATTTGTCCCCTAAGCAAAATCTAATAATGCCAAAACGTAAATAAATCCTTGCAATCAGCTTTTTGGAAAGACTGTCACCTAAGCAAAATGTGCAGATGTTAAAAAGTATCTGCCCAGATGACTAAACATAAAGAAACGCACTTATCCCGCTTTCAACGAGAGTTAGCATCCCACGACGTCCACCCTAACCTCCCATCTGCTTCTCCCTTCACCTCACCTCTTTATCTGCTTCTTTCAGCAATGTGGTTTCGCCCACCAGAGCGTCACGCTTTATCGAGGTCCTCTGACAGCGTCTCGCTCTCAGACGTTAAATGCATGAGCTGAAATGTAGCAGGAGTCGTGTTTAGAGTCATGCGGTCTGACTCATTAGACGAGGAGGATGAGTGAGACGGTCAGTCTACACGCAAACCCTGTCAAACACACACGTTCGTACGCATTCTTATCCAATCTGAGCTGTTGCATACGTGAACCTGGGTTATTGTGATGAAAACCAGCTCACGGAGGGGTTTGGGAAAGCTATGTATCATTATTTTGCAATTCGTGACAGTAGCGGTATAGAAATTACACATCTTAGGGGTGTTTAGTCTGCTTTTTGGAATGTGGTAGCTGGTTTGTTGATGGTTTACGGCAGTCTATCAGCCTTAACCAGCTTGAAATCACGCCTACGAGCTGTTATTTCAGTTAATCAACCTGTCGGCCCAGTTTTGGCCCGGTTTTGGGTGGATTTTCCAGCAGGGTGCTTTCTGAGTTATGAGTGAATTTGGTTTCCAGAGGCTCCACATACACAATTTTCCACTTATTTTGTATATGGAGTCAGTCAGTCTGCCTGAGACATGTTTCCAGCAGCTCTGGGTGATTTTCATCATGTACAGTAATTATGACAGCACATGGTAATTCGCTGTAAGCTGTAAGAGCGTAGCGCGGCATGCCGTGAACAGGACTTGAAAGGAGTAAAACTTCACTGCAAACTGTCGGGTGAGAGACTTTCACACTCAATTAGCGAATGCTATCTATCTTTCAAAACTCATTTGTGGTTTTGCTGTGGATCTAGTGTTTGTGTTTTTAAAACGCTTTCGTCTGTCAGGCAAACATTAGCTTGTGCAACGAATGAGAGGTTAAAACTAGCAGAGAAAAAAAAATTAATTGAAAGCTAGTCCCATATAGCATCAAATATATAAAAATATATGAAACGCTAAACAGTGAAGCTCAGTTAAATCTGTTTTTGCAATTGAAGATATGAAGAGCTCATTTGCAAAAACAGATAATTTCCAAAAATCATGTTTTTTCATTGTGCATTCCAGTTGATCTCAATCAAACTGCAGTTGGGTTATTTTGATCAAGTAAAAATAACTAAAAAGTACAGCTAACTAACATAATGAAAAAAACATGATAGCATAATAAAAAACATGATTTTTGAAAATGTTAAAATTATTATTTTTTTTTTTATTTTTTTGTTTTTATTATTTTTTCAATTATCTGTTTTTGCAAATAAAGTCTTCATATATTTAGTGTCAACATTCATATTTCCAAATATATTTCAAAATGTATTTCAGGGCCAAGATAATACATTTCCATTCTGTAGGCTAAAAATATGCCTACTAATGAAATAGCCTACTAGATCAATATTTATTTAGATTTATAATGGTTTAATTATATATATATATATATATATATATATATATATATATATATATATATATATATATATATATATATATATATATATATATATACAGTGGGTACGGAAAGTATTCAGACCCCCTTAAATTTTTCACTCTTTGTTATATTGCAGCCATTTGCTAAAATCATTTAAGTTCATTTTTTTTCCTCATTAATGTACACACAGCACCCCATATTGACAGAAAAACACAGAATTGTTGACATTTGTGCAGATTTATTAAAAAAGAAAAACTGAAATATCACATGGTCCTAAGTATTCAGACCCTTTGCTGTGACACTCACATATTTAACTCAGGTGCTGTCCATTTCTTCTGATCATCTTTGAGATGGTTCTACACCTTCATTTGAGTCCAGCTGTGTTTGATTACACTGATTGGACTTGATTAGGAAAGCCACACACCTGTCTATATAAGACCTTACAGCTCACAGTGCATGTCAGAGCAAATGAGAATCATGAGGTCAAAGGAACTGCCTGAAGAGCTCAGAGACAGAATTGTGGCAAGGCACAGATCTGGCCAAGGTTACAAAAACATTTCTGCTGCACTTAAGGTTCCTAAGAGCACAGTGGCCTCCATAATCCTTAAATGGAAGACGTTTGGGACGACTAGAACCCTTCCTAGAACTGGCCGTCCGGCCAAACTGAGCTATTGGGGCAGAAGAGCCTTGGTGAGAGAGGTAAAGAAGAACCCAAAGATCACTGTGGCTGAGCTCCAGAGATGCAGTCGGGAGATGGGAGAAAGTTGTAGAAAGTCAACCATCACTGCAGCCCTCCACCAGTCGGGGCTTTATGGCAGAGTGTCCCGACGGAAGCTTCTCCACAGTGCAAGACACATGAAAGCCCACATGTAGTTTGCTAAAAAACACCTGAAGGACTCCAAGATGGTGAGAAATAAGATTCTCTGGTCTGATGAGACCAAGATAGAACTTTTTGGCCTTAATTCTAAGCGGTATGTGTGGAGAAAACCAGGCACTGCTCATCACCTGTCCAATACAGTCCCAACAGTGAAGCATGGTGGTGGCAGCATCATGCTGTGGGGGTGTTTTTCAGCTGCAGGGACAGAACGACTGGTTGCAGTCAAGGGAAAGATGAATGCGACCAAGTACAGGGATATCCTGGACGAAAACCTTCTCCAGAGTGCTCAGGACCTCAGACTGGGCCGAAGGTTTACCTTCCAACAAGACAATGACCCTAAGCACACAGCTAAAATAACGAAGGAGAGGCTTCACAACAACTCTGTGACTGTTCTTGAATGGCCCAGCCAGAGCCCTGACTTAAACCCAATTGAGCATCTCTGGAGAGACCTAAAAATGGCTGTCCACCAACGTTTACCATCCAACCTGACAGAACTGGAGAGGATCTGCAAGAAGGAATGGCAGAGGATCCCCAAATCCAGGTGTGAAAAACTTGTTGCATCTTTCCCAAAAAGACTCATGGCTGTATTAGATCAAAAGGGTGCTTCTACTAAATACTGAGCAAAGGGTCTGAATACTTAGGACCATGTGATATTTCAGTTTTTCTTTTTTAATAAATCTGCAAAAATGTCAACAATTCTGTGTTTTTTCTGTCAATATGCGGTGCTGTGTGTACATTAATGAGGAAAAAAATGAACTTAAATGATTTACGCAAATGGCTGCAATATAACAAAGAGTGAAAAATTTAAGGGGGTCTGAATACTTTCCGTACCCACTGTATATATACACACACACACATCTTTTTTTTTTAATATACAAAAAAATAGCTAAAAATATACCTTGCTAGAAAATATATTTACAATCAAACCAAAAAAATCATTTAGACACCAGATATAATTTCTTTCTTTTTTTTTTTTTTTTACCGGTGGGTGCAGGACACTATAGTTCATTATGTAAGTGAGGATAGCAAAATAAAGTAAACTGTGACATATTATACTCAAAAATACTTTATACAGTGGAAATTTGATAAAAATTTAGGACCCAAAATTTGATTTGACACTTGCTGATCATGTTTTGTTACACACCTTTCTATCAAAGTTATCTGACATTATCAAGATGTATTTGTTCTGACACAGTTTAACTCTTGAGTTCTTGTCATATTTTATTACCATTTTCTAAACTAAAGCAAATAAACTGATAATGTAAGAAATGTTGAAGGTGTCTGAAAAAAATCTATATATTTTTTATATATTTTTTAATAATAATAATTATTTAATTTAATTTAATTTAATTTAATTTAATTTAATTTTGTTTTGTTTTGTTTTGTTTTATTATTTTATTTTATTGAAAGAAATAACACTTTTATTCAGCCAGGACACATTATGTTGATCAAATCTGACAGTAAACAGTAAAAAATTCTGTTTTACTTTCTATTCATGAAAGAATCTACAAAAAAATGTTTTTCACAAAAATATAAAGCAGCACAACTGTTTTCATTCAACATTTTAATCAGCAAATCAGCATATAATGATTTCTAAAGGATTATGTGACACTAAAGACTGGATTAATGATGCTGAAATTTTTAGGTTTTTTTATTTTTATTTTTTTTTTTTAATTTTTAGGAAATGTAGCCTATATTTTTTTGTCATAAACATATTTAAAAATCATTTTACTTAATCTTGTGTTTATTCTATGATTTTATCGCTATTTAAAAATATATTTATCTCAGTAAATAACCAGCTAGCATTGTTGCTTAATTTAAGGCACTGGTCTCAAACTCAATTCCTGGAGGGCCACAGCTCTGCACAGTTTAGCTCCAACCCTAATCAAACACACCTGATCCAGCTAATTAAGGTCTTCAGGATTACTAGAAACTTCCAAGCAGGTGTGAGTTTGGAGCTGGTTGGAGCTAAAATCTGCAGAGCTGCGGCCCTCCAGGAACTGAGTTTGAGACCTCTGATTTAAGGCTTACTGCATTTGAGTTAAATCCATCTGAAATCTCTGCCAATCATTTTGATTGTTCAAACATTTCTAGCCCTCCATTGTTGGACATTTCCAATCTTTTAAACTTTGTTTCAGATGTAACCTTACTGGCGTAATGCAGCCTGCCTGATTATATCTTTAGTGTAAAATAAATAAAATAAAATAATAAAATTAAATTAAATTAAACACAATCCCAAAACAACTCTTAAAACAATGTTTCAGCACATTAAAGTGTTTAATACTAATAGCACCTGCAGGACAGCCAGATATTTGACTGGGTAAAAGCACAAATATGATTCATGCTGTCAGTTTCGGTCTGTCGTCTTGTCTTTTATTTATTTATTTCTTTTTAAATAAGCAAATAATGTTGGATTCCTCACCTCAAATGCATCTATATTCATTTCACACTAAAGACATAATCAGGCAGGCTGCATTACGCCAGTAAGGTTACATCTGAAGCAAATTATGCATTTATAGCTTGGCCGAAAATCTCATGACCTTTCGACTTCAATTCCAGGGAAGACACTCTCTTGAAGGTCTCGTCTCTCCCACTGGTTTTCCACTGGCGCAAATTTCTGACAGCGAGTTTATTTCGGCACCGTCGGGCGGGAGATAAGCGGGGCCTGGTCCCTGGAAGGCTGACAATAACAAAAGCCCTCTGTCAGTCAGGTCCCAGACTGGCCCGTGGCGGTGTCAGAGTGAAATGTCCAGCAGATAAGCTGACTGAATAAATGTAGCCGCTGGAGCATCCCAACAACTTCTCTCTCAGCCGTTCCCAGAATCGTTCAGCGCCAGGCTACGGCGAGTGAAATGTTCGCGTCCAGTTGACATTTGGGTTTCCACTGTTTCATTTCGGTGTCAGCATCCCAAATGTCATTTTTAATTGTGCCAAGCACAACATTCGCCATTTCTCAAAGCCAAAACAGGTTTAAAGATGACTATGAGGTGCTCTCATCCATTTTAACTCCATTTCAGTTCTTATTGTCCAAAGCACCGTTCGAATGATTAGCAGGCAATTTAGCTTATAAAAGCAAAGCGGGAGTTTTTTAAAACAAAGGATACAGTATGGCATTTCTATCAAAATAATGTTCTCTGACATCCATCCTATGAAAACAAACTTGCATGGCTGTGTTCCCCCTCAAGTAATGTGCTCAAGTTTCATTTATGTTCCAGTAATATGGGAAAAAAAGAGGAAACTGAGACGATTTGTCAGACGCTGTGATTGCATTCTCTCTTAAATGTCCTTTAGCTGTCTCACAATAAAATTGCAGTGAGAAGAATTACTTTTTTGTGGAAGCAGTTCTTCTAGAAAAAAAAATAAAAATAAAATAAGTGTAAACAAACATGTGATGTCTTTTTTTTATTTTATTTTATTTAAGAAATAATACTTTTATTCAGCCAGGACACAATATGTTGATCAAATCTGACAGTTTTTTATTTATTTATTTATTTATTTATTTTTGTAATATATATATATATATATATATATATATATTTTTTTTTTTTTTTACATCAAAGAATCTATAAATTTTTTTTTTTAGATGTTTTCAAAAATTTAATCAGCAATCAGCATGTTAGAATGATTTCTGAAGGATCTGTGACACTGAAGACTGGAGTAATGATGCTGAAAATTCAGCTTTGATCATAGGAATAAATTCAGTTTCACTGTATATTCACATAGACAACAGTTAATTTAAAATATGATAATATTTTACTATTTTTACAGTTTTTTTATCAAATAAATGCTGGCCTTTTGAATTATTTTTGTTTTGGAAAATATATTTGTTCATTATATCTTTTATTGGTTTTAGAGAATTTGCAATATATTTGGAGATTTTACAATATATTCACGAAGAAAACGGCTAATATCTCCCAATATTACTGTTATTACTGTATTTTTGATCAAATAAATGCAGCTTGGTTACTACCTACAGACACCAACTATTTGAACAGTAGCATAAATATATATTGTTTTGCCTTTTTAATCAACCAATTTTAATCATTTAAATAAAGCTTGACTATTTTTTTTTTTTTTTTTTTTTTTTTTTTGCCGGCATCTCTAATTACAATAATAAGTGACCATAAACATTATTTTTCCGCCAATATTTTATTTAATCAAATACTAATATAGGTTTTTTCCATTATTCATTCCTAATGAATGATGTAATTCAAACTTATCAGAGTTCAAGGATGACAAATGTCCATCGTACACTCATGTACGTCCTCATGTAACGCAACAAGCACGCATCAACAAGAGCAGCCTTCAGTTTATCCATAATGGAGGTCAGCACATCCATCACGCTCGTCTGCAGATCATCAGACATATGTAAGACATACATTACTGTGCGTTGTGTTTTTCGTTTTGCCAGAATGATAACGGCGGTGCCATGTGTCACTGTCAGGGGCCGTGCGATAAGTAATCAATAAAAGCCATGTTTGGTGGGTCATTCAATGACCGGAGTACAAATGATGACGAGAAAGACAAATTAAGAGACTGTCACAGCTGCGTTTCTCTGAGATGACCGTGACATGGGCTGATCTGCAAAACAAAGGGTCACATTTATCGTCATTTGTGTCTTGATGCGATGGACGATTTTGAGTATCTCTTATGGAAAAGATAATGTATCAGTTAACAAGGCCACTTTCTCAGAGATGCCTACAAAGTCTACACTACACACACACACACGCTTTAGTGGAGCGCAAGTCTAGACAGATAACGCAGACAGAGATGTATCACTGAATCAGGGAACGATGGGCAAAACAAATGGGGTCAAAAAGGGTCAACTGCATCACTGTGTCAATCACTGACGTCATGAGGCGATCTATGTCTTTTCCAGTCCTCAGTGTCACTGCAAACATGATTCACTTCACCCCTGATTCCTTTAAGATGAACATAACACCCAAACCCAATTATGTACATTAGGATGATTCACCTTTTATGTTATTCTCAATCTTAAAGAGTTCTGAGATTGCTAGCGATTAAGTCACTGCAGGTGGAAAAGCCACTGTATTTTGGTTAATGCTTACTCAGTTATATTTGACTGTGACAAGCTTGAGCTTCACTCAAATCATGTGAATCTTTGCATTCATGTTGGTTTAATAAGGTTTTGGAAAACCACTTCAAAAATGGATTTTAAAAATATCATGTGGTGTAAATGTCAAGTAAAAAGTAATATTATAGTTCCCATACACCTATATACATCTTGAACATTATAAATTATAAGATTTTTTTTTTAAAGAAAATAATAGTTTTGTTCAGCAAGAATGCATTAAATTGATCAGTGATAGTAAAGATTTATAATGTTATAAAACATTTCGGTTTCAAATAAATGCTGTTCTTTTGAACTTTCTGTTCTTCAATATGAAAAAAAAGAAGTGATAATAATCAAAAATGAGCAGCAAATCAGCATATTAGAATGATTTCTGTAGGATCACGTGACACTGAAGACTGGAGTAATGATGCTGAAAATGCAGCTTTGATCACAGCAATAAATTACATTTTAATAGATATTTGCATAAAAAATGCTATTTTATATTGTAATAATATTTCACAATTTTACTCAAATAAATGCGGTCTAAAAACCACTTCTTTCAAAAACTGTTAAAAAACTTACACTGTTAAATTTTACAAATATAAATTATTTCATAAATATCATTAAGCCTAAACTAACCCTGCTTTGTCATAAAAATGTTTTCTGATATTTCTTACAGATTCAGTGACTTTGAATAACAGTCATGAGGGTGTATTTAGGAAAAAAAAAAATTGTAAATGGTTGTTTTTAACAATATAATGTTTTTAAAATAGAATTTATTTTTCATTCAATAAAAAAAAAAAAAAAAACATAAAATTGATCAGACGTGGCAGTAAAAATGTTTATAATGTTGCAATTTCTATTTCAAATAAATGCTGTTCTTTTGAACTTTCATTTCATCAAAGAATCCTGTATCAGTTTTCACAAAAACTGATACACTGAAGACTGGAGTAATGATGCTGAAAATGCAGCTTTGATCACAGCAATAAATTACATTTTAATACATATTTGCATAGAAAATTGTTATTTTATATTGTAATAATATTTCACAATTTTACTGTTTTTACTGTATTTTTTATCAAATAAATGCAGGAGAGAAAGACACTTCTTTCAAAAACATATATATTTTTTTATATTTTTTTAGAGACTTAGTAACTCATGAGGGTGTATTTGAGAATAACATTTTTAATGAGTTTCTTCTTTCTTTTTTTCTTTCTTTATTAAGATGTCCGGGCAGTGGTATCACCCTGGCATTTTTTACTTTATACCCACCAAAAAATGCCAAAATTAATTAAAAAAATTAAAAGCATTCCCATCATAGAAGAGGTGCATTCAAGTCATTTAATTTTCAATGTTTTTATAACTAACTTATTATAAACTAATAGACAAAAGCGAGAGTCATGTCACTGACCCAACTTCTGAATCACACGGCTGCTCATTTCTCACATCAGCAACGATTACCGTCGCTCATGACTCCTCAAAGTTCAACTCTAATTAAAAGTAAATATTTCTGGTTGTCGCTGCCAATCGCTGTCATTGTGAACGCTTCTTTAGACCCTGATCCAAAAGACTCATCAGCCCTAGCAGCCTTCTCCCAGTTTGACGCAATGACACAGAGACCGTTGGCTAGTGGTCTCGTGTTTCGCAAAAGGGCACGCTGTAGATGCAAAAGGGCCTTGCGAGCGCCCTTCAGTACCATAAAATTAC
This sequence comes from Labeo rohita, assembly GCF_022985175.1. Lineage (NCBI taxonomy): Eukaryota > Metazoa > Chordata > Actinopteri > Cypriniformes > Cyprinidae > Labeo > Labeo rohita. Next base: position 28,534,253 of record NC_066892.1, read on the forward strand.
AAATGGGACACCCTACTGTCTTGTTCTCAAAGGACAAGACAGGCAAGTGCGCCATTTGGGACACAGCCTTAGACAGTGTCTGAGCTATTATAATGTAAGTCTATACTGTTGGAAGCAAAACTGATAGTCTGAATGCCAAGAAGTGCTTTGACAGAAGCTCGCCAAGACCTTGTAGCAATTTTTCAGACCATATGGCTTCCCTTTGAAGACAGCGACGTGGCTCCTCCTAATCCACTCAGGCTTTTGTAAAACAGCCTCACTTGTCACAAGTCTCATAATTGGGCGTAAAATGTGATGAGGGGACGGCAGAAGGAGCTGTCGCTTTTGTACGGGGTCCAGAGTGCGTTGGCTCTCCGTGCGGGAATGAATCAGAGGATTCAGTCAAACAGAACATGAACAGAAACAGCTGAGAAATGAGCCGTAGGGCCTGCGCTATGTAAATCGCACCAATTGAGTGACCTTTAGCCCTAATCAGACTTATTCTACCCGCCTCACTTTTTCTCTCCGTCTTTCTTTTATTTTTGCTCACTCTTTTGAGCTGTCGCTCGCCCTCCCTCTCATTCTCCTCAACCTTAGCTGACTCTTTTTTTTAAAGACACCCTTATTAGTATTGCAAAGTCATCTGTGTGGGAAGTCAAGCGAGGCTGAGAAATAATAGACAGACGGCTGAAACATATTCAAAGCTCAACCGCTTTGACATTACGCTGCGACATCCAATCTGCACCGGCCTTAAGACAACAAACACCAAGGCCGCGGACAGAGGGAGATAGCGTTCGTTTGAGCGAGAAGCACCGGCTCTCTGAGGACTCGCTGTGGTGCTGGGTTTCCTGATAACCTGTGTTTGTGTGTGCGTGAGTGTTTCGCCTCAGCTCGGCCGCAGTGACAGGAGGGTCTGCCTGTCTTTATTTGTCTATCTGGGTGTCTTATTTGTCAGGGCGCTTTTATTTTCTCACAGTCCACTGTGACGGGAACTGTAGACATACTGGCAGAGATGCTGTTTTTGTTTGATGACCAGCTTATTTCTGTGTGTTTTCTTCAGACTGTCAGTTTAATAGCTTCAGATCTTCCTGTTCACGCTCACCTTCAGTTCAAAGATTGCACGTTTGAATGCCAGACTTATTTGAATATCAGACATTGTTGACATCAGAATTGGTGAGATGCGTCCTGACTACATTGTACCATTATTAGGTAGGGTGAAAGAAAAGATTTTCAGTAAATAACCTTAAATATCTTAAATCCTATTTTTAATAAACCAGCCATTTGGGGTCATTAATTAATTTATTTATTAATAAGAAATCAATACTTTTATTTAGCAAGGATGCTTTTAAATGGGTCAAAAGCAGCAGTAAAGACTTTTATAATGTTGCAAAAGATTTCAGTTTCAAATACAAGTTTTGAACTTTTAAATACATTTTGAACTTTCTATTTATGAAAGAGAAAAAATGCATCACCGTTTCTGCAAAAACTGTTTTCAGTATTGATGATAGTCAGAAATGTTTCTTGAGCAGCAAACCAGCATATTAGAAGGATTTCTGGAGTGAAGCCAGGAGTAATAATTTATTAACAACAGAATTGGTGAGATGTGCCTTGACTACATTGAAAGGTAGTAGTTTATTCAGTAAATAACCTTAAATGTCTTAAATCTTATTCTTAATGAACCAACCATTTTGGTTTATTTATTTACTGATTTATTTATTTGTTTGTTTGTTTGTTTAAGAAATTAATACTTTTATTTTGCAAGGACGCATTAAATTGGTCAAAAGATTTCAGTTTCAAATAACAGTTCGATTTTTGAACTTTCTAATTATGAAGGGCAAAAAATGCATTACAGTTTCCATAACAATATGAAGCAGCAATATTGATAACAGTTAGAAATGTTTCTTGAGCAGCAAACCAGCATATTAGAATGATTTCTGGAGTAAAGATTGGAGTCATAATTATTATTATTTTTTATAATTATTTTTTAAATTATTATTTAAAATTGAAATAATGTTCTAAATAAATAATATTTGAGTGTATTAAATATATATGTTAATTATAAAATCATAAAATTAAATAATATATAAATAAAATTAATACAAATAAATATAAAATAAAATATAAATTTTATATATAAACTGCTATTAGTTATTTATATATTTAAAATTGTAAAATAAAATAGAGTATATATGTCTGAAAGATGAATAAATAAGCTTTCCACTGATGTGTGGTTAGTTATGATAGTACAATATTTGTTTGAGATAAAACTATTTGAAAATCTGGAATCTGAGGGTGCAAAAAATCAAAATATTGAGAAAATCACCTTAAAAAACACCAAAGTTGTTCAAATGAAGTTCTTTGCAATGCATATTACTAATCAAAAATTAAGTTTTGATATATTTACGGTAGGAAACTTACACAATATCTTCATGGAACATGATCTTTACTTAATATCCTAATGATTTCTGGCATAAAATGTATTTTTGGCTATTGCTACAAATATACCCATGCTACTTTTGTGGTCCAGGGTAACATATATAAAATATATATATATATATATTTTTTTAAGTTAATAATTAGTATCAATACATTTCAAAACCAAACATATCGTACTTTTTTTTACCTTTTTTGTTTTTAACTGTTGTCTGTTGCATACATTTCTTTCTTTCTTTTTTGAAGGTTCACTTTGAACCACATTTATTTTTATCTCACTCAACACACAAACACACCTATAAACCCATGATTGAATCAAATTATCTTTCCCATCTCATGTAAGTGATCTCATACTAAAACAGTGGCTGAGTCACATGACCCTTTGACATTAACCCAACAGGAAGAGATCAAACATTAGCCCGATACCTTCGACCTTAACATCCCCACACACACATACAAGTGTAACAGTTTGTGGCCCGGCTCGTCTTTACACACCCGCGGTGAAGGGGGTCTTGTGTTCTCATATTTCAGGCTGTAATCTCTCCCTGTATCTGTTAATCTTTACTATCTGAGCTGTGCCTCTGTTGTAGGGGCTTTCCTGTGCTTGATGCCGGAGACTGCCGTCTTTGTGTCGGCTGTGAGCTGGTCTCCGGCAGCCCCCCGTCTCACCGTCCCGTAAGATGTGGTCAGCAGGGGGGTCTGAGCATTGCCACCTGTTGTGATAATTATTGACCAAACACATGCTGAACGGAGACAATGGGAGTTGTGCATGCTTGCCCTAGTCACTTCTGATCTTTGGACTGGTCGTCGTGAGTCCTAAAGTCACTCAGGTCTGCATAAACATGCTCTGGTCCTCATTACTCTGTCTTTAAACTTAAATGCATTGTTTTTTGTCTTAAACACCACAGTCTATTTCCAGCATACTACAGATCATAATTACCTCAAACACAAATCAAGAATTTCATTGCTCTTCACAACAAAATAGACTTACTATTTGAAATAACTGCTAAATTTATTATTATTCATTTGTATATTTTAGTATTAAAAAACATATACAGCTGATATATATAGTTGAGGTCAAAAGTTTACATACATCTTGCAGAATCTGTACAAAATGCACGTTATTTTTATTTATCTTATTCACTTGAATAAGATATTTCACATAAGACATTTACATATAGTCCACAAAAAATAATAGTTGAATTTATAAAAATGGCCCCGATCAAAAGTTTACATACACTTGATTCTTAATTCTGTGTTGTTACCCAAATGATCCACAGCTGTGTTTTTTTTGTTTAGTGATAGTTGTTCATGAGTCCCTTGTTTGTCCTGAACAGTTAAATTGCTGTTTGTTTTCAGAAAAATCCTTCAGGTCCCACAAATTCTTTGGTTTTTCAGCATTTTGTGTTTTTGAACCCTTTCCAACAATGCCTGTATGATGATATTTCACACTGAGGACAACTGAGGGACTCATATGCAACTATTACAGAAGGTTCAAACACTCACTGATGCTCCAGAAGGAAAAACCATGCATTAAGACCCGGGGGGTGAAAACTTTTGGAATTTGAAGATCAGGTAAATTTAACTAATTCTGCATTCTGGGAAACATGTAAGTATCTTCTGTAGCTTCTGAAGGGCATTACTAAATAAAATTTAAAAAATGCTATTTAGGCAAAATAAAAATGTAAACATCTTCATTCTGTTCAAAGGTTTTCACCCCCAGCTCTTAATGCATTGCGTTTCATTCTGGAGCATCAGTGAGTGTTTGAACCTTCTGTAATAGTTGCATATGAGTCCTTCAGTTGTCCTCAGTGTGAAAAGATGGATCTCAAAATCATACGGTCATTGTTGGAAAGGGTTCAAAAACACAAAATGCTGAAAAACCAAATAATCTGTGGGACCTGAAGGAGTTTTCTGGAGAACAGCCGGCAGTTTAATTGTTCAGGACAAACAAGGGACTCATGAACAGCTATCACTAAACAAAAAAAAAAAAAAAAAAAAAACACAGCTGTGGATCATTCATGTAACAACACACTATTAAGAATCAGGCATATGTATATTAAGCATTTTAATGCACTATTATTATTATATTTTGTTCTTGTGATATTAATTATGAATGCATATGATAATATATATTTAAACATCATTTAATCATATGGGTCTAAAGATTCATCTCTTTCACAAACACTTCTCTTAGTCCTAGAACACTAAACTGTTTTATTTAAAAAGAGAAAACTATTCTTTCTCTATTGTCTCTTTGTCTTTCATCTCTGTTCTAGCCTGTGCTTTTCTGAGCAATTTTAAGACTTTGTAGTGCAGCACTTTTCAAGTTAATGTTGCCTCATTTGTCACTTTGGATAAAGGAATTTGCTTAATGCATGAATGTAAATGTCTGGGTCTTACATTCTAGCAGCGGTCTGGCTCTTTGAGGGTCTGGGTCTTGGAGGGTTTGGTCCGACATGAAGCCGAGAATACTTCTTTTGCATAGTGAAGGAGATAAGTTGAGTTTCTCCATTTCCAAATATCATACCCATTTCTTTCTCACTTGAAGAAAGATCAAAAGGGGATCCGTCTCATTTGCAGCCCGACTCTGTCTCCGCCACGAGGGAAACGTTCAAAGGCTGATGCTCACAAAAGTGATGCCTCATACTCCGAGTCGGACGGATTTGCAACAAAAACCCAGCCGTCCCCTCAATCTGAGCAGATACTGCTTCATCTCAGCACAAATCCACCTACATAACATTTCTCTCAGAGTGTTCTGTCAGGTGCAGCTCTAGCGTTCTCATATTTATGAAGTTCCTTTTGAGTTTTAGCTCTTGCATATGGATGTGTGACTGGAATATTTCATCCCGTCCGCCTCTTTTCATATGCAGAAAATGTCGACGAGTATGCTGAAATGTGTTGCAATGAAAGCAATCTCCATTTCATGTGAGGTTTTGACTTGGTGTGTCTGCGATCCAATTAAACGAAGGGTAAAGCTTCTGCAGTGTAATCCTCGGATGGATCCTTTGAGCGTTGATCATTCCTTTCAGGATGAATCGTTTGATTAGGCATCAAAGTTTGCGTGATGCCGACAACCTCCGTGACAAATTCGGGTCATTTGTGTCAGTATTTGAGAAGCATTACTGCAATGAAACGTGTATCTTTTACATCTATGCCTCTGTGAGATACATAGGAAACTCCTCGTTACTGCAGTACTATGACAATGGGGCTTTTTGGCAATGTAAAACAAAGCAGATTCCGCTCACACTTCCCTTCATTTCGGCTGCTTTTCTCTCAGGATGCCCTGATTTTGTGAGCACCGCTCTTAGTCTTGATCTGTCGGGGTCCCAGTGGATCAATAGACTCTGTAAGTTTTTTTTCTTCTTGTTTCTAATCAAGGGATTCTCAGTAGACTTTGCATCTACGCTAAGAGCAAAAAGCTGAAAGGATGAAAGGGAACAGCAGCCACTGTGTGGATTTTACTGATAGCTCTGATGAAGCACGGGGCCTCAAAATAGCTCTTGGAAGTTTGTGATATTAAATGAGTTTTGGGGATGTTTGCCTTTCTCGGATCACACAGACACACATATATAAACAAGCCTCACAAAAATGTAATTAGAATCAAATAAAGTGCACTAAACTTGGAAGAAAACGATTCAGATTTTTCCTGGAGATATTGAGGGTGATGCTCACACACAGTGTTTGGGTAAAGCATTACAAGTAACGTGAGTTACGTAATCAGATTTCTTTTTTTCAACTAGTACAGTAATGCATGTTTTCCCATTTATTGACCAACAGCTTTCCTGTCCCCATGTTGAGAGAAATTTTAGTTAAGAGGCGTTGGGTAAACATATACTACGTTTGGCATGAAATGGCTTGTACATTTGCAGAAAATACGAAATGTTAATATTAAAAACAAGCAGCTGAGCCCAGATAAGAAAAAGTAACGCAAAAGTAATGTAACTAATTACTTTCCATACAAAAAAAAAACTAAGTAACACAATTTGTTACTTTTTTAGGGAGTAACGCAATATTGTAACACGTTACTTTTAAAAGTAACTTTCCCCAACACTGCTTACACATGTTGCTGCCACAGTGTTTGTTTAGGGTGGTTGCTAGGGTTTTACTAGCTAGGTAGTTGCTGGGATGCTCTAGACAGTTGCTAGGTGACTTTTTATGCAGAGCAACGTCATAGTTTGAGCTATAACTAACACAGTCTCATTCTAATTTGCACTGTTGGGGGTAACGTATTACAAGTAATGTGAGTTATGTAATCAGATTACTTTTTTCAAGTAACTAGTAAAGTAACACATTACAAAAAAATAGAGCTTTTTTATAATAAAAATAAACAAGCAAGCCCAGCCCAAATGAGAAAACGTAACGCAAAAGTAGTGTAACACATTACTTTCCATAAAAAGTAATTATTTAGATTTTTTTTAGGGAGTAACGTAATATTGTAACACATTACTTTGAAGAGTAACTTTCCCCAACACTGCTTACACATGTTGCTGCCACAGTGTTTGTTTAGGGTTATTTAGGGTGGTTGCTAGGGTGTTACTAGCTAGGTCATTTCTGGGATGCTCTAGACAGTTGCTAGGTGACTTTTTATGCAGAGCAACGTCACAGTTTGAGCTATAACCAACACAATCTCATTGTAATTTGCAATGTTGTGGGTAACGCATCACAAGTAATGCAAGTTACATAATCAGATCACTTTTTTTTTTTAACTAGTAAAGTAAAACTTTAATGTAAAGTAACACCAAAAATATACTTTTTTATACTAAAAACAGGCAGCCCAGCCAATTGAGTAACACAATATTGTAATGCATTACTTTCAAAAGTAACATTCCCCAACACTGGTCATTTGCAATGACTTTATGTTCTACTGAATTTGTATGACGTATTTGACATATAATTCATGCATTTTCATTCAATCTGCTTATGCCCAGTGACATTTATGTTTGGGGATGGGGTGGTCTTTCATGCTTTTTATCTAAAAAGTTTTGGCAGACTTTTTTTTGAAACCACCACATTGTAAAATAGTTATGTCTTACCATGAGGTTGACCATAAACTGCATATATATGATTAAATGTCTTTAAGACAAAACAAGTACAAAATTAGTATTAAGAACTTTTTACTTTAGCTACAAGTATGTGATTTTTGTGTACATGTGGTTTCATTTGTTCCTACTTTTCTTTGTACATTTAGGAGCATTTTTAGTTCAAAAGCTATTTATGAATCCTGGTTTGTTTGTGAAATTGTTCATGCACACATTTTATTCACTATTTTGAATGAGACTCATTGTGGTTGCTCAATGTGGGTTTTTGTATCAAAGAACAGTGAGAATCATGGCTTTAAATGCCACTAGGCAATTAAAAAAAAAAATAAATAAAAAAACCATTACCAAATATTGATATAAATAACGATATATAAAATTTTAATGATGTTAGTTGGTTGTCAGTTGTTGTTTTTCATTGCTACTGTATGTTACTACTATTTGTCTGTTTTAAAATACATTGATCTTGTCACGAAAATAGCCATAAATGCTGGTATGGCAATAAAAACAAACAAACCAAACACAAACAAAAACTGTAGTTTATCTGCATAGCACATTTCACAATAGACTTTGGGTTTTAAATTGGTTACAGAAAGTCACTCTTTAATGACCCCACTGAGCAAGGCAAAGGGCGATTTTGTGCATCGAATAAAGTGGTAATGTAGGTTTGTGCACACGTCTAAATAAGTGTGTGTGTGAAGTGTTCGGAGGCAAATAATCACCTACAACTGGCAAAGGTGTGAATTATGTAACTAAATTTTGACTGGTATTTTGGATGCATAATTACTTTAACAGCATGTGCAGACATAAAAAGGCCTTTGGTGCAAAATTCTCAAGGTAAAAAGACAAATATAACCATAAGCAATTGCTCTTACACCATAGTTTCTGGAAAATGCCATAGTGTTGTAAATTTATGTTTAATAATTATGGGATCAGCTTCACACAGTGTAAGATGTGTTTAGAATCATTACCATTTTATTGTAGTAATAGACTGTGGTGCTTTAAAGGAAGCACTGACATTTTATGAAAGATTTGTCCAAAAGTTTGTCTAAAATTGTAACATCTCTGTATACGCAGAGGTCATGCATGCATATCCAGTTCATGCCAGTGCTGTCTGCCAGTCACTTATATTAGCTTTTATGGTGGCGTTTTGTCCCAGATGTAAGTGAACATTAGAGACTTCATGCGGTAGATGCTATTTTATTAGCAATAGCGATCCAAAACCTCAAAAATAAACAAACCAAGTCTTTCATGTGGCTTCAGCGTTGGCAGAAGCGATATGAGAATCGGCACACCCTCTCATTTAGAGGCAAGGCTAAAATTATCATGACTTATTAAGAGGCTGAAATCAGAAAATTGACAAAGTTTCAAATTGGGTGGCCGTTTTATTGTAATGCCAACTTTGCCACAACGTACTACCACGCTTTCAATTAATATGCAAAATGCTATATTAATATACTAATGCCTATTTTTGCCTTTTGAGTGGTTACTTGTGAAATGAAAGGAAAGATGCATTAACGGAACCCAAATGCACTCAGACAAACGGAATGTGTGCTTTTGTTCGCTGCTAATTATTCCTCAGGAATGTATGAAAGATAACTCAGGACAGGAAGGAACAAATTTGTTAAATGGACTCTCCATTGTTCCTGCAAAACCACCACCATTTTAGATATGGCAGCCGTAGACTCTGTGAAATTACTCAATCTCATTGTTATAGAGTCTTATTACCCCCTAGAGAATAGAGTCTAGTCAAATACAATTTTATAGAAAGGCCGTCTCACTCTCCCTCCTTCTGTACCATCCGTAAAAGTGGCAGGGATTACTAATAGTGATTGGTAATAAACTGATGAGGTGCTTTTGTTTAAGAAATGGATCGCCGCTGAAGCCTGAGTGTGGCATGCTTAAATTGGAGTGCTCTCCCAAATCTTATCAGAAAATGGACTAAATGGACATGCTGTGTGTTTTCCCACTTAAATGCATGTTGGGTTTCTCCATTCACAAGATATGACCCTAACACAATCACAATGGAAGTTGATTTGTTTATAACATCTGAGTTCCCTTCAGTGGCGCCTGATTAGCATATGCTGAGCAATGCATTTACACTTCCTTTCTGTAAGAACAACAATAGGTCGGTGAACCGAACAAATGTGGCCGCATGTGATCTTTGTAATGGCTAACCAGTGAGGTCAACACTCCTGCCAAACATCCACCACTAACGAAATTCTTTGAGGTCTGCTGCATGCAGCATATTGAGGTTATGTGATAGTGTCGCATACTACTTTTTGATATTAATGCATAACATGCACTCTATCACGTATCATTTTAAACAAATGTAAGTGAAATACACAATATATTATGCAAGCCTATTCCTGTCATATAAGGGGAAAAAAAATCATAATTATGACATAAATCAGACTTTTTTATCTGATAATTGGCGTAGTGTCTTAAAATTTGGCCTTAAACAATAATTTCAACTTTTTATTTCAAAATTTATACTGAATATTTTTTTCTTTCTAACCAGTAATTTCACATTTTTATCTTATATGACTTAGTATCTTAAAATGATGACTTTTTAACCCCTAATTTAAACTTTTCATCCTATAATTTTGATTTCATATCTTAAAAAACTCTTTCTAACCTATAATTTATTTCATACTTTTCACTTCACAATCTTGTAAATAACGACTTAATTTTTTTTTTTTTTGCTTTCCAACCCATAATTTTGACTTTTTATCTCATAATTTATGCAGAATATCTTCTTTTTTTTTTTATTCTAACCCATAATTTCACATTTTAATTCATTTTAATTCACATCATAATTCTTTTTATCCCATAATTTTGACCTGATAGCTTAAAATGTCTTTCTAACCTATAATTCAGCTCATAATTGTGAATTAGCATCTTGAAACTCTGGCACTGACTCATAATTTCAACTTTTCATCTTGTAAATAATGACTTAATATTTTCATTTTTTTAATTTACCAACCTGGAATTTTGACTTTTTATCCCATAATTTATACTGATTGCTTTTTTTTTTCTTTCTATTCCATAATTTCACATTTTTATCTCATAATTATGACTTAGTGTCTTGAAATTATGAATTTTTAACCCATAATTTAAACTTTTCATCCCATAATTTTGACTTAATATTGTAAAAATGTCTTTCTAACCTATAATTTATCTCATAATTATGAATTAGCATCTTGAAATTCTGACCTTTACCCATAATTTCAACTTTTCGTCTAGTAAATAATGACTTAATCTTTTTTTTTTTTTTTTTACTTTCCAACCCAGAATTGTGACTTTTTATCGCACAATTTATACTGAATATTTCTTTCTATCCCATAATGTTACATTTTTTTGTGACAGTATCTTAAAATTATGGCTTTTTAACCCTATTTTTTTTTTTTTTTTTTTTGTCTTGTAATTATGACTTTATATTTTATTTGTATTATTTTTACTTTGAATTTTGACTTTTTATCTCATAATTATGACTTTGTATCTCATAATTTTGATGTCTTTTTGTGATTTACCATTACCCCCACCCCACCCCCAAACATGCTGGAAATTGCCTATTATAGTACTGTACATGGCACAGGATGCAGTAAGAAGTACGTCAGTATTGCTCACCGAGCATAGCCTTGCCATGTTGAAGGTCTTGACTCATGAATATTGATCATCTTACGTGACTGGACGCTCCAGAGCGGTTACCAAGCAACGTCAGCGTGACCTAGTTAATATTCATAAGCTAAGCCCTTCCCCACAGTAGTACAGGGCGCTTCGCTGCTTGTGCTGGTCCTCTGGCGGTCTGTCAGCAGCCCGGCGCACGGAGACAAAGCGCACAGCTGAGCGGCTTCAGCCTCTGTCCAGCAGCGCGGGTTTGCTCAGCGAGGTATTAGATTCAGTGAAGCCCGCTTATGTGTTATATGTGGCGGTCGGGGGACGACAGGAAGGCATGTGTCTCTCAGACGTCTCAAATGAAAACGCTGGCCCCGGAGTGCAAAGAATTCGCGAAACAAAGCAACACGAGATTTTTCCCGGCGTTTGAAAACTTCTCATTGAGCTTTGACTAGTGGAACATATACAATCCGGTTTAACGAATTAACATTGGATGCATTTTCATATGCCAATAATAGACTCGGAAAAGCGAAGTTTAAACTGACTTGTCAGTCACAGAAAGTTTGTGGTTCACAAAAAAATAAATAAATACAAAAAACTTTCAGTTTATCAAATTGCTTTCTTTCCCTGATTTAATACGTGCATGAGAACAATAGCGTCAGCTGGCAATGTTCTCTTCTGAATCCGCACTGAAGACATGAATATATACATTTGTAATGTAGGAAAGAGCGCAGAATGTTGTAAACAAATATATATGAGTTATGGGGTAACACCACATGTCTACTGTACTGTACTGTACGACTAACCGTAAAATATGTACAAGACAATATTTTAAAGTAAAACCGTGCCAAACCGTAGCTGGTTTGTTACTGATCCAAGGTCTTCCTCCTCTAACCAGCTCCTTCAAAGTTCCCAACGAGTCCATTTGAGTTACAAGCCTTTACAGGTGTCCCACTTTACCTGTTAAGATAAAGTGGTTAAAACTAACCCTCACAAACAAGTGCAATATAAACCTTTTGTAATCCAATAATCATTTAAAATCCACCATCAGGGAGGATCTTCAGATTCGGAAAGAATCTTGTGACATGTAATAATGACTGCTGCATTTGATTATCTCCTGATAAGGGCAGTCGGTCATAAAACCTCTTTATCCCACATTATCGTAGGTCCACTTTTGCTGAACTAACCATATGGGCTACATAATGAGTGCATATGCTGAGTTCAGGTATATAATCCAAAGTAAGATACGTTTTAATATGAACTCCAAGCTTTGTTGAGAATACGTTGTGATATGATCTGCAAATGCAAGTGATTTAGAAATATTTAAAGTATTACAATTCTGATTGTTTTGCAAGAAATGTTCATGCTCAGTTTCTGTGTAGTCGATAGGGTGGATGGTGTAGGCGGCTTGCCGGGGCAGCCTCACGGAACAGGGCGTGAGGCATTCTGGATGGACTCGCGTTCTCGCGGAGCCCGTGGCGCGCAGCGGAGCGCAGAACTTCTCTGAGATTCCTCGAGAATGAAGCGAGCTTTCTGCCTTCTCTCCGGACCCGTCCCTTGGTTTCGACCTCTTTGAATGACTGCAAGAGAGAGCCGACGTTCATTGGTAGATTTCAGCCGGACTCTATACGACAGCTCCCTGTGAATCCACGCGCGGTGGCTGGTTGCTATACAGAGCCAAAGAAGGATACAAGCGGAGTTGGAAAAGACTGACTTTTATTTGGAGAGGGAGACGCGATCGGCTTTGGATTTGAGGGTACTGTTTCGCAGCAGAACATAACGGGCTGGGCGATCGCGGTCACCGGATCGTACAGCACGGGACGTTAACGGATTTGACAGCTTGTAGGCAAGTGCTGATTGTTGGTTTAAGCAGAAAGGATTCGGCTGAAGTGACAAGCATAGTCCGTTTAGAATGAGGACACCGTTGTGCGCGAAAGCGAAATCGATGCTACCGCGCAACTTATCTATCCATACTGCTGCGTAACGCGCAAGTCCCCTCGCTCTGAGCTCCTGTTTGTGTTTACGGATGAAACGCGCCTTTAAGGCACCTTGCAGTGTAACGAGACATGGTTGCAACAGATTTCAGTGTGATAAACCTTTAAAAGGAAAAAGCGGGTTGCCATATTTGTATATTTCCTCCTACTGATCAGAACTGTGCAATACTGAACGAAGTTCTGGATTAAATTATAATAACTAATAATAGGCTACATCGGCATATACTCGAATTTAACTTTGTGTCTGCATGTGTACATGAAACATGGAGAAAATGCATACTAAAATAATATAGATAAAATAGATGCCATTCAAATAAGAAACAATACCGATCAAATAAATAGCGATTTTACGCTATACAACATATATACAGCGGCTTTTGTGCTTTTCTCATTTTGCGAGCTGAAAGTGGCTGATGGTGTTGCTATTTATTCTGGTCAACAAGTTCAGTCGTCGCTTGATATAAAGGACAGCACCCGTGCCACACTTCCACGGCGAGCGAGGGCTGGCCAGTGTCTCACAGAGGTCTCCGGGCTCTTTTATACGAGAGGTTGGGCTCCATATAGGTCGGGCTTTGCATATGTGTAATCAAACCAATGAGAATCCCCTGCGCGTCTGGCACACGGCAGAGCAACAAACTCTAGGAAGAAGAGAAGCGTAATTTAGGGGGTGTATCCCTTGTTTAAGACGCTGTTATGGCAAAGCCAATCGCCAGATGTTTGTGTTCCTCACTCAGATTTTGAGACTAAGCAGAACGCCGGGTTACTACGCGGAGGCTGACTCGCGTATCCAAGCCACTTTTAGGCAAAGTGTAGCTACACGCGAGCTCTCTCGCCCACTTTACGCACAGGATTACGCCCGTTTGCTCGTCTGTTTCACGGAGCTGCAACGTTTTTTCTCTCATTCTTTAACAGGCTGAAGGAAATGGCAAAGGAGAGAGGAGCGCGGCTGGGAGAGCGCAGAGGAAACCAGAGCTGAATGGCAGGATGCAAGCGACCTGAAGACGCACAAAAACCCGCATTTCTACAGCTCTCAGACCCTTTTACGCGTTCTTTTGGTTTCCTTCCTTCCAAACGAGAGGAATTACCCCTAGACGACCATTTAAGGATTTTCTTTTTTCTTCATTTTTCGAATTTGTATTATTTTCACACACACAACTCAAGGATTCGAGGATGCATTGTGGATTAGTGTTGATCCTCTTTACGGGAATCTTTCTCATCGTCAGTGCTTTCAAAAATGGTGAGTGTCACTGAAACTCAGTCACCGGGGTGTTTTAATGACTTTATCTTGGGATTAGATGGTGAAAGCCTAAAATGAGGAGGTTGCGACTTTAAACTGGTCACCTGCTCTCACCTGCCGCCCGTTTCTGACACCGGATGGCCGGTCAAATCATTTTATCCGCTCCGACAGTCAGTTGTTGTTCTTTGCGCTGTACAATAAAGGCACCGATTGTGGTCAAACGCGTTCACATGGTAGATATATTTAAAAATAACATCAATTAATAATATTAGTGTTTACCAAAGGGTGAATATTTATAAAATATATTATTTAACATTATATTATTAATTTAAATTATTATAATGAAAAATATGCTCTTTCTTGCTATTTCTTAAAAGATGAAAGTGATGTTAATGTACTTTCAAATATTTCAAAATGTCTTGAAACCCATATTTTCACATATACCGTATTCATATTTGAATATAAATTAACTAAGCATAAGTGTTAGTATTATATTTAAAAAATAATGTATTATTTACAAAATAAAGTCACGAAGTGCTACCTAAAGTTCTCTGTTCGTCTAATAACTTTTTAAAAGTTTTGCGTTACTGGCCATAATCCCGGCCAAATTTGGGAAACTACATTATAACATTATTCCAAAGAATCTGACGCCTAACTCTTATATATCTGGTCTGGTATTATGAACTGCAATTATAAATAGTCATTTTGTCCCATTAGTCGTAGTCGTGAGTAGCTATAAGTAGCTATAATAATATTTATAAACTTTGGAGAAAGTTAGTAGGTTATTATTGACTAGGCCATTTTAGGATGTTTTATTCTTATTAATCGTGTATTTTTCAGTCCTATTTGCGCACTCGTCCCCGTGCATTTAATTCATATAAAGTCACATAATGTGTATCATGTCTGTCTGGAATGAAGTCTAGAAGGCTTCGAGCGAAATTTCATGGGGTCACTTGCATGCGGTTTTGTCACTTAAGTGCTCGTGTGTAGATAGTGCGTATACTGTACATTAAAATTCTGATTAAAAATGACCAATTCTGAGATTTTAAGAGTGATTATAGAATCATGATTCTCTTTCAACAATATTAACCTCAAAGCAAAACCCAGATTAAGTCACAAAAAGGTAATTCACTTCTATTATTTATTTTTAATGCTTTAAACATTACTAGACCTCATTTAAAACTTCTACTTCGTTCAGTTTGCCAGAGATTATTCTATACACTTAAATATGTTGAGTTGTTTTTGTTTACTTGCATATATTTTATGCTGGCAGTATTGCATTGAGGCTCTGTCATACTTTATGTCTGAATGTGTTTGTGTTTATTAAATAAAAAAGGTAGTGTTTATATGTAAGCACCTCTGTTAGACCGTGAGCCATGTGGTGCTCCTTAAGTTTGTTTGTTGTTGATGGATATGATGAAATTCAGTGTTGATCAGCTGTGGAGTGGTTGAAAGAGCAAATAAATAAAATATGGGAGAGACAAAGGTCATGCTCCCCTCCCACATAATGACATTAAATGTAGGCGAAAATATCAAGCCTTATTTAGTGCTTAGAAATAGGTCAGAAATGAGTAGAGGAGCTTTTCTCAATTTTAGTGAATGTTTGGGGGGAAACGGCATAGTCATTCCTATGTCAAACTACAGTAGTGGTATTGTATTAGGTGTTCAAAAATAAACCATTAAGACAACGTGGAATGTGCTTGCATTGTGGTATCCCATGTTAAAATTGTTTTTATTTGTTTTATTTGCCTATTACTGTAGGTATTGACCAACTATTAGTTACTCAGATGGTGCGACTGGTTGATCTTGTGAATGATGTTTGTGACCAGATTTTCAGCATGATTGATTTTTCTGTTCTTTTCTTTTCTTCCAGACAAATGTGGGGACAATATCAGAATCACTAGCGCAAATTACCTCACTTCACCCGGTTATCCGGTGTCTTACTACCCGTCTCAGAAATGCATATGGGTGATTACAGCTCCAGGACCGAACCAGAGGATTTTGATCAACTTCAACCCACACTTTGACCTGGAAGACAGAGAGTGCAAGTAAGTGTTCAGTGTTCACAATTTTGTGTGGAGGTGCGCCACCTGCTGGCGCTGCTTGAGAATGTGCAAGACGTTCAGCTGGTGTGGAGCAGAGAGCCACATGTGTGCTTGGCTTCTTTTAGAGCTGATTTCATTTAAAACACTTGATTATTGTGTAGATGTGTTGAAAATAACATCATTTAAGTCAACACATACGTGTTGGAGTTTCCTTTCACACATTGTGTTGGGAGTTCTGTCAAGGCAAAAGGTGAAACAATAAGGTATTGACAGCTATTTCTTTTTTTATTTTTACATCATGATTCAACAGCCGACATGTGGTTTGGTTAGTGCAGCTTGTTTCCACCGAGTCCAGTCCTCTCTCGACTTTTCTCCTTCTCGTTCCGTCTGTTTCCTTTGTTTGTGCTGGCGGGTCTGAGGGACGTCATTGTACTGTCAGAGTGTGGCCGACTCTGTTACTGTATCCCCTCCACCCAGATAGTCTTCCGCCTGGAGTCCTTTGTGTTCAGTGAATGCCTCATATTAATGGCACCGTTTATCAGGATCTTTACCTTTTTATGGCTCTGTAAACCTACAGAGATTTACAGCCCCAGATGACCCCGCGCTGTCTGCTCATAGGGGGTCCGTCTCTTCTGAGAGTTCAGGTTTCGCTGCCCAGAAACGAGCAGACCCCCCTTCAGTCACAGATACGCACACACACACAAATCTCCAACCAGGGGATACTTAGAGTGAATGGAGTGTGGATAGACACATGGTGAGGACATAATGAGCCCTCCTAATGAAATTATGCAGCAATGGTTTGCCTGTGTTCGAACAAGCCAAGTTAAAGAATTGCAAGTTTAGCTCTCGAGGCAGTCAGAGGATATAAATGAGTTTAACGTGAGCTCTTTAAAGTGTGCTGGGAACTGTTTAGGATTATCATGTTCGGAAAACAACTGAGGATTATCGAGTGCTTCCGACTTTTTGCACAAAGTAGATGCTCCTAAAACAACTTCACCATTTCCTCTTATTTTCAGCCCCTCCCATCCAACCGCTTAATTCATAATATAAGTGGACAGCATGTCGTTTTGTGTTTGCTTTAAATTCTTAACCACCAGTCATTTTTTGGTTTCATCCGTAAGTCTGAAATGTCCTTTATATCATTTGGTTTTGCATTATGCCTTTGCATGTGGTCACGGTTCATAAAATAGCAGTACAAGTTATGTTAAGTGCTAACTTGAAGACACACTCATGCCCTCAGCGCTGTGTTTTACGCTGAAACTCAGACAGCTTCAGGGCTTTCTTCCCCTCCCTAAAACGTGCTGCGGTTGTATTTTCCCCCTAAGGCAACATATGCCATTCACTTGCATTCAGGGCCACTCTATAATCTCTTCACTTCAATCTATCATTTTAAATTGCAGTGGAGAACGGCCATTCAAACAAATTTAAAGTTGTTTAGTAATTGTCTGTCGTGATTGGCTGAAAGTTATGAGCTGCAGAGATTGACACCCCACCACCACCACCACCACCACCACCTCTATCGCTAATTCAATTCGGAGACCAGATAGACATCTGTTTGGTGGATCTGGTTTCTGCAGATTAGGGGGTGTTTTCTTGACTCCCAGATTCAGCTGGACACACATTAAGGGCCTCTTGCATAATGGAAACTGTTGATGGCCGAAATGGCTTCTTTATCAGATGGACTGCCGAGCGAGGGAAGCTACAACACACGCTTCAGTGCGCCGCTCGCAATCTAATTAGCAACAAATGGAACGCACATGCTCAGCATAACATGTCCGTTATCAACAAAGCAAACAAGAAATGCTTCGTGTCCACTTGTGAAAAAAAAACAGCTGCCAGATCAGAGTCAACACTGGGTGTTGCACGCGTGTGACCATCTCTGGCATATTTCGTTTGTGGCTGGAGCAAATGGACGGATTGAGAGAGGATTTCTTTTATTTACTTCTGATTATATATTTAGATAAATATAATTCATTCTTCATATATAAAACTACATGTGTAAATATTTACATTTTTTATTCATGGCCTGGCTTGACTGCAAGAACACTTCTGAAAAAAAGGCATGAAAGCAGTGTAAATTGTCACAGTGGTGTGTTTAGTGTTATTAAAGCAGATGGACTTCAGTGAGGTCATAGTGTGTCTCTGTGTGTGTGTACTGTGTTGTGTCAGAGGCCGACCTCTCCAGATAACACATTCCTCTGACAGCACTATGAATCATTGATGCGCCCCAATCCGCTGACCAAACAAAAACCGGAAACATTTCCTCCCGATTGTTACATTCCTGTCTTGAAGCAGAGAGGGGATGCACTGGATGGAGGAATTGTTGAAACGTGGCAAGGGACAAAGTGTAGCTTTGCTCTCAAAAGAGATAAGCTTTACTGCTTGAAGCAATACTCTTTGTAACTAGTCAGAGAATGCACAACAATGGCCAGTCAGTTTAGATTTGTGCATGTGCAGGCTTTTGTAAATAGTCAAGATGGCATTCAGAGAATGCTTGCTCAAGATTGGTCCCAAAGGAGGCCACTAGAAGGCCCTTGGCTAGTCTGAAAACACAGCTTTGCAGTGAGCAACCTTCAGCGCCGCCCTGCTGGGTCAGCCCACAAAGTCCTGCAGAGAGAGCAAATACACTCTTGGCTAGCCAAACAAACCACACATCCTGTATCTGTGTTGCTCGGAGACTAGGACAATGCTGATTAGTCATGGAGACTCTAACAGTAGATGCCTTTGATTTAGTTATGGGTTGAAGTTTCAGGTTTGATTCATACAGATACACACTCAGTGGCTCCGCTGCCTTTCAATTGCTCAGCTGTCCTGCTGTTGATGTGAAATAATGTTGTGGCTGAGAAACTGAGGAGAGAGGAGAAAGGGTAAAATCTAGTAGATCTCACCGGTGTTTAAATATCAACATGGCTCTTCCACTCTTGGCCCATTGTTTGTGTGGGCTCCAGTGGAGCAGGGGCCCTGTGGGTCTTCTCTCCCCCGCTGAGAGGTTCCATAGCCAGGCTGGGAATGGCCGTAACTCTCCCTGCTTCTTCCAGACACCTAACGCTGGCCCTCTCCACTCCTCCACAATGAGTAAACACAGAGAGAGCCGTATGGCATGAACATTCATCAGCGGTTGTCACGGAAGGGAAAAGCAAAGAAGTATGGAATGCAACGGACCTCCTTTCATCCTCAATGATGAGGGTTTTTAAAGGCAGGGAATGCTTTGACCTCTGGGCAGCGGAGGAGGCTTGGGCTGACAGAGATTGTTTTAAATACTTATGGCCCCTGTTAACAAACATAAGCACGGCGATCTATTCTCAGGGAGGGTCAGGGAAGCAATCGTAGGATCAAAAGCGGAGCTGGGCCATTCGTGAGCTGTTGATGAGACGCAGAGCGTCGTCCCTGACTCTGTGCTTCTAAAACAGGTGTACCACTCCTGTTTCGTTTCACAAAAATGGCATTTTTTCCCTTAACGGTTGATGTGCTTTGTGTCGCCAAGCAGACAGAAAGCAGACCGCAATGCTGGGACTTTTGCTACCGCGCTGAACGGTTTGCTGTGTTGGGAGGTTGTTTCTTGTCCCTAGACTGTTTCTAAATCACATTTGTTCTGGCTCTGCGCTGGATTCTGGGTACATGAAAAGGAGGCAGCAGCTGTCATATGGAGCAAGAGCGAGGTGGTGTTACTAAGGCCAGTCCAGATGGAGAATAAGGCATAAACATTGAAAAACATGCACGATAGTGCCTGTATAAGCTACACTCACTGTTGAGATTAAACTGAGATGATGTATGTAATTTCAATTGCTTTCAAAACTGTTTTCTTTAGAATCCTGATCAGCAACAGTTGAACCAACGGCATTAGTTTGGATACGGCTGTTTGTCTGGTCGACCAATGACTTGTATTTTTGTAAAACCTGTTTGAAAATAGTCAATATTGGACCCTAAGGCCTTTTAGAGGAGACCTCAACAATGTTGCAGAGTATTCTCAGATTTAAGATACAGTCAGACTTTCGATGTGAACTCCAGTACATCTGAAACAATTGTTGTTCTTTATTTTCCACAGTCATGCCTTTTCATTCTTTGGCACGCATTTCATCACCTCATTTTCTCCTTGGCCCTCTAACCCTCTCGCATGACACCGAGGAACTCGAGGTTGTAAAGTGGTCCGGCTAATGAGAAAGATAAAAGCGGTGTGTATCTTTCTGCATGTGTGTGTCAGGGCAAGGGGTTTTCCGCCGCTAAAGCGCTTCACCTTGGCCCGTGTGTTGGAAGGACAGGCTGATTGAAAAGCTCTCTCTCTCAGTGACATCTGCTGTCCTCCCTGCTGTTCTGTCACTGGCTTGATTCATGTCCTCCTCGTTCTCTCGCTCTCCGTCTCTCTCTCAGAAAGCCTAGGCACTTCGCCGCTCAGCGTGAGCTTATCTATGAGGGGAGGAGAGAGTGATGAAGTAGGGAAGTGGGGAAGAAAAGGAAGAGCATGTTAGAAAGTGAGTAGATGAAGAGGAGGAGGCAGAAGGGCGGACAGGAGGAAAAAGTGAGAGATTCAAATAAAACACACTACAGGGTGTGTGAGTTATAGTTGGATAAATGCAGCTTAGAAGAAGGAGTAAGCAACATCAATTAGGAATTAATTATTAAAAAGTAGTAGCAAACCTCCTCCCTTGTTGCAATAAAGCACATAAGACATTAGCAAATTTCAAAATGATGAATCTTCTAAAGAGAATTTTGGCTTTCCACGCAGAACAGGTTTCCCGATATGGAAGTTTCTGTTCTCCGCTGTGAGTAAATCCTGTTGCTCATTTCCGTTTTGTTCCAGCTCAGATGTTCTTAAGTAGTTGCATGATTAAAGAACAATTTGTTAATCTCACCACAGGATTAAGATCTGAAGATACGACTTTGTGATATGATAAAAAAAAGGTAAGGAAATCTGTTGTAAAGGAAAACCTGTCAAACACCACTTGGCATTTAGATCATGTCAATTAGCACTGAGGCCATCTGTGTGCTAATGTATGTTTAAAAGGTAAATTTAAGGTCTTTAAAATCACAAACACTAATGAATTAGCTTGCATACTTGCATTTGTCTAATAAAATGTAACCTTAAGTGCTACCATTTAGCAAAAGTAATCTGAAATACAACACTGCAGGAAAAAGTAAAAGTTCTCCACGTCTGAACCGCTGTAATTTCATTATGCTTTACACATGTAAGGATGCAGTGGAACATAAATCCCTGAGTTTGTTTAGATGAAGCTCATTAGCAACAGGGCAAGATGTTTCCACGCAGAGGTCCAAATATGGAAAACGAGAACTTACGAGAAACACACAGAGAGGGTGAATGAGGGGAAATTACAGCTGCTTAGGAACCAAGAGTTCAGATTGGTTAAAGATCTGATTCGAGACAACCTGGTTTTTAAGCTCCCCTAGAGAACATCAGAAGGGCCTAAGCTTTAATTGATGTGGTCCTGTTGGAGAGCTAATGCACCATGTCTGCACATGCTGGCCTTGTTTAGTTTGCTGCCAGAGCCGCAAATGGCCCTTTATTTTTGATTGATGGGGCTCCTGCCCAACTATGGTTCAGCCCACACCGCTCTGAGCTTAAGGGACCAGTTGGATGGGGATTTAGGTTTGACAAGGTTCAGCTCCACTTGGGCCCCACGCTAAGGTGGCAAATTGAGTTTTTCAGCTTGTATATTTGAAAATGTTGTGTTTTATTGTAAATTTAGGCTGTGAGATCTTGTTTTAAGAATTTAACTTTCATCTCATTCTTATTTGTTTGCTCCAGTTCGAGTGCGGCCGAGGGCCGTCCGTCTTCGTTTTCACTGCGACAGTGTTGGTAGTGAGTTTGATGGCTGGAAAGAGACAGTGATGAATGGGGCAAAGGCTCTCTGATTGAGTTGAGGCCGTTCACACGCCGCTCGCCCGCCCCTTTTGTTTGCTTTTCTCTTGGTCTTGTCTTTCAGCAGGTTGGTGTTCGTTTTACTGGGTTTGTGTGCGAATGTGGTAGTTTTCTCACACTGTAATTCGCTATTAAATAGCACATGTCCCTAAAGCTGCAAACTGACCTGTTTTTAAATCAACCCCTTGGTGGGGTGTTTGTGGTCTTGTAATGTTTCAGCCTCGATGCCAGCTTAAGTCTTTCAGTCCCTCCTTTCCTATCCTCTCCTCTAGTTTCCAGCAGGTCTGCTGGTCGTAGCGTGCATACTGAGCTAATTATCTTTCATGAGGTCTCCAAGTTGGCAGTGGCAGTGTGGGTTTGTGAATGGAGAGGTCATTTTGCCCTCCAAACTTTGGCATCATCTTTGGCATCGGCGCTTTGATCAAACTGCCTCACGACAAGACACCACACATATGCGTGCACACACTTTGACACAAGCACATTGCCCGGGCCACAGCAGAATGCACCGGAATTGCAATGGAAAGAAAACAACACACCACCTGGCTGTCTCAGTGTGTGCCCTCTGGAGTGTGTAATTCCAGGAACTTGCTTTTCTTTTTGAAGAGAGCGGAAAGGAAGGAGATAAGCGAGAATGTACGTGATAATGAATAAGGACATAGAAAGAGTAAGGAAACTAGTCGAATGGCGAGATGTTAGATGGAGATTTGACATAGCAAAGAATTCTCCTTTGTTCTCCTCCATCCTCTTATGTAATCAAAAATCAGCATCTGATGGGTGTGTGTATCCCAATTCCTTGTCTCACTGTTGACCATGACACTGTTCCCATGAGATATGATGCTGACTTGGTCAAAGGCTGCACTTTGTATCCATTCCCTGCCCCCATCTGCCATCTACATCGCTTGGATGAGGTGGAAGAAGAGGGGGTGAAGGAGAGGAGAGGGAGCAAGACACGCAAGGAAAGCAAGTTAATTGAATTACTCCCAGTGCAGTTATAAGCACAGTTTTCCTCTGAAAGAAAGAAAGAGCTGGACACGAGACATTAGGGGAAACTTCACGTGACCCAGGACGTAGCCCAGGGGGACCTCATGAGCCTGTAGCACATTCTCTCTCAATCTTTCTCTTTCTGTCTACCGCACTCTTTCTTTCATGGATGCCACCCACTGGTTTACCTCTAGCTGACCTCGCTGTTAATTGCTAACTTGAGAGCATGCAGTATGTATTTGGGCCAGATAGCTTAGTAATGGTTGTTTTCTTTAAACAAGCGCATTGTCTCATACTGTACAAAAACAGTCATCATTTGTATCTGATTTTGACCCTACTCTGAAAATTACTAGGCCATATCTTTGTCATCAGTTTATGGCTATGCCAAATTGGATTTGTGGGTTATTTTATTTAATAATGCACATCTATAATAAGTGTCTGTTCTATTTCTTTTTTGCTGTTGGACTAGTGACATGGGTCAGACATTCTAGCCTGCGGGATCTTGTTATATATCTCAGAATAATTAGTATTGTAATTAGCATAGCAAAAGGTATTACCTTTTAGCTGACCCTGGTTCTTTCTGCACATGAATTTAGTCCTCATTAGAGGAGGCTCACATCACCTTCTACCACTGCAGAATCAGCAGCAGCCCAAGGGTGGGAGACATGGGGTGACTGGGTGAAATTTGGGAAGGGGTGGGGGGGTGTTTTTAATAGAGGATAGTGCACATCTGACCCCAGCCAGCCACCTCCCTCCCGTCAAACCCAATCCACGTCGTTTTCTGTAGCTTGACTTTTCATCTTCTTAAGCATGGAGCCATCTCCAGAGGGCTGGGGCCACTCTGGCTCAGTAATAATACCCCCTATCAGATGTCAAGGTGGGACAAATGGTGGCTATTCTCTTAGTAATGGCCAGTGAAATGGGCTCCTGACACAGACCGAATGAAGACCTGTGTCCCTTATTCACCATACAGTGCAATTTCTTTTTCCATTGTCCTGCTCTTGTACTAAAGTGGATTTTTGTTCGCTCTGTCTCTCAACAGTGACTATATATTACTTATTTAAATTGGATTTTCACAGAATCTTATATAAACATGTAATTTCATACAGCTCTGCTTCTCGAAAGATCAACATGCGACCTAACCCACTGTCGTAGCGTTGATCTAGCTGTATGGTTATGCATTTTGCACATTTTGTCCATGGTTAAATTTCAAGCTGTAGTCATAACAAAGTTTAGCTCTAGCCTGGTTAATAACTTATTTTTCTAAATTGCAGCAGGTTTTCAGCAGCTTCCTCCACCATGTCATTGCTACACTCAGGTTAAATCTCTGAGGTAAACTTAACCCAATTTATTGCAGTTCCTCATCATATCCTGTCAGTGGATGATACACAGATATCCATCCTGCCCTCCTGGCTGAAGACAGAACTTCCTCAAGCTCCTTCAGCTGTGTTTATATTGGATCATTTGGGAATTGTACATTAGCAAAGAAGTGTGGCACTCAGATGTAGCCTAACCGAGCTCTGTGCTGTGGCTCGCTTAGTGTATGTGTTTCACTTAATCAGTAAATGCATATTAGCCATTTTGCCCCCCTGGGCAGAACTCTAATTAATTGCTCTTGCTCCTTCCTCCAACGAGAACAGGATGTTAGATTCTAAATGAGGGCATTTTGTGGTCTAATATGCCTTCTGTGTTTCTTCGAATTCTAAACCATAACGCTTTCTGTTTTCCAGCAAAATTGCTTTAATGGATAATGACAGATGATGGAATGAGGGGAGGCAGAATTGTTTGCTGACGTGCACTAGTGTAGAGGAGAATAAATAATGAATAGTGGTAGCACAGTGCCCTCTTTGTCTTGTGGCCCACTCTGCTTTTCCCTGGCAAAATGAATGTTCAACAAGTTTGGATTTGGTTAAGACGAAGGACAAGTGCTTGTCTCAGAGGTGTAAACAAAAAATGGAAAGCAGTGTGATTGCACATTTCAAAACTTCGAGTGGAAATTGCCAGAGCAATCTTGTATCTTGTGTATCCTTTCTCAGCTGTTACTGCTACCCCTTTCATCTGGTTATTTGCCTTTTAAAGTCTCTAGTGAAACTGCGAGTAGTGCAGTGTGCATTAATTCCCTCAAAATACTGGAATTCATTAATGTGATTGTTGGGAATCTATGTCTCTCCGAACAGCCTAATTAGCAGTGCTAATGAAAGCGGACACGCTAAATCCATCAATGTTAATCATAATTGCCGTTTATGAAAGCGCACGGCGTGGTCTCCTGCACCGCACCCATTCAAAATTGATTAGCATCTAAAAATATGTCTCAGAGATTAAGCATGATGCTTAAGACCTCTCTGCGATTGTGGCCACTGGGGCTGGGTTGGAGTAATTTACTCTCATGGAATTGAAAAGTATTGAACCGCTTGACATGTCCACACCCTTCACCAGCCCTACACCACATGTGCTCTGTACCACCCATTATTAAATGGTACTACTCTAATCACTTGGGTTTATGGATGAAGGATGTAGGGTGGATGTTTGGATAGACACATCTGTCACTGGGGAACATGAGACATTATTTGCACCTGTACTTTCTATTAATTCTAATGTTGGCAAGAATTTGAGAACAGTTCAGGAGACAAAGTCTATTTGAGGTCAAGAGTACACGTGTATTAAGTTTCATTTCTCATTTTCGTTTACATAAACACACTGTATTCTTTCGAGACAAAAAGAATGTCTTTCTCAACAGTTGGCTGCTCACAGAACCTGTTTTAGCCAGTCAAAAGATACGGTAAAAAATAAACAAAAGCACCACTAAGCCGTTACTCGGTTATCATAAAACTTAGGGCTAACTTTGTAGCCATAGCCTCAAGTCATGGTCCCTCCCTCTACACGCTGCAGCGGTCCCATGTAAGCTAATAACTCCGTCAGGGAGTGTTTTCATTCTCTGTACTGTTGTAACGGACTCTGGTCCCAACCCCAGCTCCTTTTTTTGTCCGTCTCACCAACATTTTGAGTGACAGCAGTGAGGTTATTATCGTTGCAAACGCAGCTTGCGGCTGCAGGAGCCCATTACGGTAGGCTTGGTTAACGCTTGTCACATACTATGGAGAACGGTAGACAGTTATGGTGAGCGAGCTGCTACCTTGTCCCCTAAAGGCTTGAGCTGTTAAAATAGAAAAAAGCCCAGCTTCCTTCATGGAAATGTTAACCGTATTCGGCATGGGCGTCTAAGTGACAGTTTGTTGGTGTGGGGTTTTTTTTTACACATGATGGTTGGGTCAGAGTCCCTCAACAGCTTTACTTGTTTACACTTTCTTGAGGACAATGATGACTTGTATATCCTCTCAGCCATCTCCATCTCAAAGGATGAGATAAGAAAAGAGTTATTGTTTCGAAAAGGGCACGTCGAACCTAATCTTTCCATATAGTGATGGATAAAGTGTTCTGCTCTATTGTAGATCACGCCGGAGACTGGCGTCATCTCTGTCATATTTTGTTTCTCCGAAAGCTTACGAGGAGTGTAAGTAACAGGGTGTTCTGGGTAGTAACAGACACTATCAAACCCTGAGTCTATGATAAATTGTCTTAACCCCAGGCGTGCAAATAAGACCTACCTTTCCCATCTGACTGTTCTGGATTGCGTAGCCATTACTATCCCTGTGGACAGGCTTGTCCGGTAACATTGCAAGGCAGCGAAGCGAAGGTCTCTGAGAATTAGATTCATCCTTTTTGTTTTAATTTCCCCTTTGGATTGGCAGGCTATTTTCACCACTATTATGGTCGAAAGTGTGTGTATGTGTGTGAAGGGGCCTTGGAGACTTCATGGAGGTTCACAATCCAGTGGTATAGGCCAAAAGATTCTGAACGGTTGAAGAGGGCAGAGGTAGAGCAGTGAGACAGAGAGTGGGGGGGAACGCATTAAAAACAATCTGTCCGCTGTCTCTTCTGGGGTTGTAAAATGAAAGCAGGCCGAAATCTGGAGGAGAGAGGAGGTGGTTTAAGACCTGGGGCAGGTGAAGAGGTGTCTGGTCTGAGAAATTGGGACTCTATACTTGATGAGAATGCTTTACACCTCTTGTCTTGGCTTCAGGGTCCAAACTCCATTTTAAAATCGGTCCCTGCTGTTTTTTCTTGATCTGTTAACAGCAAACTCCATTTCGCAGTTTCAGACCCCTGCAAGTTCTCAAAGAAATAGATTAGCAAATACTGTTCTACACAGACCTCTCTGGGAAAAAGTCTTTCTCCGAATGTAAAATGGCCTCTGCAGTCAATCCCATAATGCCCTGCAGATGATTAGCAGGGCCAAGTTGGCACTCAAAATCCACTGAGCTCGTGGAATGGTATGAAACTGTGCGCAGCCTGTGCCGAGCAGTCTTTAAAAACAGAAATGAGAATGTGGCTAGAATGCTTAAAGACATTTTTTCATGAAGCAGCACTGGCCTTGAGGCGACTACTGCAGTTCCATCTGCATCTTATTCTAATACCTCCCACTCCAGCTTTACAAGGTCCATCTGTGTTAGGGAACAAGTGCCGCGCCTGACTAAAAAATGCCATAAACAAGATTTCCGAAGGTGCTAAGACTTTACGTGCAGGCAGGAGAGGCCTGCTGTTTTTCAAAGCCGCAGCAAAAAGGATGTCTTGAGGAGAGCTTGTAGTACAGTATAATGTTACCTCTGCTGTGACTACGGTTGTGCAACGGTGACTGTGATTCTGTGACAGACTGCTGAAATCCGATAACACACCTTCGATTCTCACGGCACCACTGAGGAGGAAACGACTTCTTAAACCCTCAAATCTTTGGCTGGATAACGCTTGCATCAATTTTTCAAAGGTCTGGTCACACTTGGCTTTACCTAGGTGGGATTTAAAGTAGAGAGAATATCTGTGCTTGCTTGCGTGTGTATGTGTGTCTCTAGGTGGAGGTATCATTCAGCAAGCCATAAGAGCAGGGAGAAATTACCAGCTGAAAGAGGAAGGAGAGAGCAGAACAGACAGATCTGAACAAGACTGATGCTCTCCATCTTGAGCTGGGATGCTACTGTCAAAGATCTTCACACATTACTGCACCAAAGCATCTTCAGACCAGTCTCTGATTCACTACAAAGTGTACTCCCTTTATAAACGAGTGACTTTAGTTGGGATTTTGCAGCAACTTGGTCTGCAATAGAAAGGCGTTCATTCAAG
Organism: Labeo rohita; assembly: GCF_022985175.1. Taxonomy (NCBI): domain Eukaryota; kingdom Metazoa; phylum Chordata; class Actinopteri; order Cypriniformes; family Cyprinidae; genus Labeo; species Labeo rohita. Next base: position 28,562,629 of record NC_066892.1, read on the forward strand.
TACACCATGTTCCCGAATCAGTATACTCACTGAAGGATCAACATCCCTATCAAAACCATCAAATCAAAGAGGAGGCATTAATCCCAGTCCTAACCCATCTCAACTAAGGCCCTGTCCCAAATGTCACCTTTTAAGTTTATACTTTGATAACATAATTCCACATAGACCACATATTTGGTAGTGTGGATTAGTATAGTCTCAGCAAAAGACCACAACTTCTTACAATGGCTGCGAAGAGGGTGTCATGAAACCTATGACAAATGGGCTGGGACAAATGAAATGCAACATTTGAGATCCAGTTTTTCTAGCACCAACAAGGCAAGTGATGTCTATGTCTAGAGCAACTTTGCTATCAACCAGTCAGATTCTCAGTTAGGGCTAGTGCCTTGAACAAGATTCTTACCAAACAATGCGTTGTAGTGATTTGAGGACAAAGGATGTTGTTCCAAGCATATGTTTAGACTTGAATGCAAAGGTCTGTGTCCAAACTGCACAAAAATGAAGCTGACGATCAGCATAACCAGTCTCTCAGAGCATCATTTGACCTAACTTAAGTAAGTCAAGCTCACCCGAATGCTAGGCAAGCCAGAATGATGACAGAAAACAAAAAAGTCTTTGGGAGAGTTAATGACTGCTTTTTATGGCCACTGTGCCATAAAGGCAGCGAGTAAAAGCGTAAGTGCATTGGCTGGATTCCTGTGTAAATGTACCATGATGGAGCAGAAGGTAGACTGAGGTCTCCCGTTCAGACTGATAAAGGAGAAGAGGAGAACAGAGCTTGTTTGTGTGGCTGCAGGAGCGCTGTTTCCACAGCTGGCCTTAAGAGGAAGAGGGCAGGGAATGAAAAACAGAACGCCGTGCAAAAAAATGGCACCAAGCACAAAACAGTAGACCCAAGCCAAATAGAGTGAGGTCATAGCTCTGCAAACGTCATGTTAGCGGCAAAGGCTGAAAAGAGCAGTGGGTTTGTTTATGTGTTTGCACATGGGTTTGTTTGTATGATGTTGCTATTTGTTTCATTGACAAATTTAAAAAATGGAAAATACTTTTTGCAGAGGGTGTGGACTTTTTTGTAGCTGTCAGTTTAAATGCGTTCCATGCGCTTTTAATGCATTTCCAGTGTGTATGTAGCGTTACAGTAGTGGCACTCTCTTCTGCTGTGACTGATGGAGTTCTAGGCCTCTTCCATCAGGCCAGCCAAGCGGAGAGACACGGGTGAAGTCATCTCTACATTACCGCCCCCTCAGGGGACCCAATTTCAGAGAGCGGCACGCTTCTCATATTCCGTCCCTTCCATTCGCACACATGCAGTATCATGCCACCCCCAACGGTGTGAAACAAACCAACCTTTATATCAGTGAATGCACAGTATGAGACGCGCCCCAATTTTAACGCCTCCCCTAAACCCCCTGGACACACTAACACACAGACACACATTCTGCTGTCTGCGATACCTTCGTTAAATTTTCACACATTTCCTCCCGTAATGTGTGGCAGGTGGAATAGACCATTTTTTTATTGAGCAGGGAGGTCTTCTGTAGCATATCTAGCCTGCTATGCACATTAATAATATATATACATTAGTATTTGAATGCTCCTCTCGACATAATGAAATGATATTATGCACAAGCAAGATTTTGGTTATGCATCCCTAATCAGCTTGGAGAACCCAAACTGCGTTTCTTTGAAAAGAAATGGAACGTTCTACTCCCCATGATGCTTTGCTCTCCTTTCCTCCCGTCGTTCCGAGTGTCAGGGGTGATTAAACGCCATGGAAACAAGACCCTGCTGTCAATCATATTCCACGCTGAGCCTACCCCTAGTTGAAATTCACCATTATTATATCAGTATGCGGAGCGTATTGTCCAAACAGACTTAAAACAGAGGACTATTCACATCAGCTTTAGTTTTTCATCCCATCTCGCTCGCTAGCTGCGGCAGGACCACCCACCCACTCTCGTCTTGTATTACAGACACAATATTAGCGTGCGTATGTGTGTGCACGTGGGTTTTTGTGTGTGCACGTGCTGCCGTTTGTGCAACAGTCTTCCAAACTGTCGCCGACTCAATTATGTGGCGGCACAAGCCAATAGCTTTAGGGTTGAAATTCTATTTTGAGGAGTACTGGAGCGTGCGTGTGTGTGTGTGTATGTGGAGACGACACCTGTTTCTTCTCACACTATAACCGTTGTCCCTCTCACATACTGTCAAACCGACATGTAAAGACTATCACCATCTTCTGTCATTCATATGCAGCAATTTGTCTGCCTCTTTTAGCTCTCTAACATACACGCATCATGACACATTACTCATCAGGACACTTTTGTGGATGTAGATTATTGTAAATGTCACTGTGCTAGTATTACGTGAATTTTGCATCATCTAATTAATATTCATGAGTCATAGTAAGGTTTACAATGTGTCCCGTTGGCATTTGAGACTGTTTGTTCTTACATCTTTGTCTTTATCAGTTTACTACGGCAAATCACACACAAAGCTGGCAACTATATCCCAATAATATGTCATTTATAAACAATTGTTCTTTTATTGTTTTATTTATTATTTTGATTTTAATTCAGTTTAACTGATTAACAAAGTGCTTGAAACAGTATATATAATCTAATCAAATTTGTTGTGATTTTGCTCACAAATTACATAAAATGCCACATAGGAACACTCCCCAAATCAAATATTTAATTATAAATGAAATGATTGTTTTGAACTGATTTATTGCACATGAACATTTGAATGACTAAAAAAAAATATAAAAAGGAAAAATATTTATTTAGAAAATGAATAATTTTAACACACACAGACATTCACTACCTAGTTTTCAAAAATGTTTTTCAATTTTTTTTAAAGTAGAATTTTTTTTTTTGTAATGTTGGCAACACCAAAGCTCCAAACAACTGAATGAACTGAATGAACTGACTTTTTGTGAATGCACAAAGAGTGTAAAGTGTTACATTTTTGTGTTTCTCCCTCTGTGCAGATATGACTATGTGGAAGTGAGAGATGGAGTGGATGAGAGCGGGCAGCTGGTCGGGAAGTATTGTGGGAAGATCGCTCCCTCTCCTGTGGTCTCCTCTGGGAACCAGCTCTTCATCAAGTTTGTGTCTGACTACGAGACCCACGGCGCTGGCTTCTCCATCCGCTATGAGATTTTCAAAACAGGTGAGTGGAACATAAAAAGAAAGGCCCCACAGTTGCTTACCAATCAGATTTTAGAGCCAAAAGTATTATTTTGTATACATACAAGGTAGGAATTTACTGTGGGAGACCACAACAACCATATAAGGACAGATATAAGCAAGAGAGAGCACTTTCTGTTTTCTCTTTGTCAGTCCCAGTGGGAGAGCTGCCCGAGGAGAAAAGATCAGTTGATAACGCGGACATGTAGACCTTCGGGGTCTCTCGTTCTAGCATTGTCTGGCCCACAGAGACACACACAGATACACACTGAGGGGCCGCTGGTCTTATCTGGAGATGTCACGGCAATAAGCAGAAATTTCCTGTTGTTCGGATCTGTTTCCTGTGTTTGAGGTAGGGATAGAGACGCAGAACAAGTGAGAGAGAAAGCATGTTTGCATAACCTCGAACAGGTGCAGCACACATCGTGGTCAAATACTGACCCTGGGATACCCCGAGTGTGACCTCAGGATGAGATGGATGCCCCAGCGGGAGTTTATTTTAATCTTTATTGTCCGTTTGTGTGCACTCATTTCCATAGAATTGAAAAGTCACAAAGGAGATGTCTTCAATATTTAAATTCAATGAGATTATATGGTGAGAATTTTGAGACTTTTGCAGAAGTGTCAGTAATTTTGTTTTTTCAAGATAAATACAGTAAAGACAGTTATATTATAAAATATTATTACTTTTTTTAAAATAGCTGTTTTCTGTCAATATATGTTAAAATGTAATTTACTCTTGTGATCAAAGCTGAATTTTCAGCATCATTACTCCAGTCTTCAGTGTCACATGATCCTTCAGAAATCATTCTAATATGCTGATACTAATATGATTTATTTATTCATGCATTAAAGAAAAAGTCCACTTCCAAAACCAAAATTTACACATAACCCCTTGTCGTGCAAGATGTTCATGTCTTTCTTTCTTCAGTCGTAACAAAATAGTTTTTTGAGGAAAACATTTCAGAATTTTACTCCATATAGTGGATTTCTATGATGAACTATCAAAATGCAGTTTAAATGCGGCTTCAAACAATCACAAATGCGGTTGTAAATGATCCCAGCCGAGGAATAAGGGTCTTATCTAGCGTAACGATCGGTTATTTTAATTAAAATAATACAAATTATATATTTTTAATGTCAAACGCTCATCTTGTCTTACTCTCCCTGAACTGTTTTTGTTCCGGTTCATGTCAGTTAGGGTATGTCGAAAAACTCCCATCTCATGTTCTCCTTCAACTTCAAAATTGTCCTATATCGCTGTTTTACCTTTTTTGTTAAGGGTGTTTGATCATCTTTGCATGTTCACCTTGCAAAGACTGGGTCGGTGCTTCTGCAGTGATGTAGGATGATCTTGAAATGATTTTTGAAGTTGAGGGAGAAAATACGATTGGAGGGAGTTTTTCGACATACCCTAACTGTCTTGAGTCAGAATACACAGAGTTCAGGGAGAGAAAGACAAGACGAGCGTTTGAGATTAACAAGTATTTAAATTGTATTTTTAAAATAAAAATAAGCAATCGTTTTGCTAGATAAGACCCTTCTTCCTCGGCTGGGATCGTTTACAACCGCATTTGTGATCGTTTGAAGCTGCATTTAAAATACATTTTGAAAGTTCAAACTCGGGGCACGATAGCAGTCCATTATCATAAAACATAATTTCTTTACGACTGAAGAAAGAAAGACATAAACATCTTGGATGACAAGGGGGTGAGTACATTATCTGTAAATTTTTGTTTTGGAAGTGGACTTCTCCTTTAAAATTCTTGATATTTGTATCTTTATTATTTATTATACTTTTAGGAGAAAAATCTGAGACAAAGTTGATGCTTCACAGAGCACATTTGAGAACTCCTTAGCTATAAAAGAGCAACCCCAGAGCAGTACATTTTCCTCCGGGTTCCCATCCCCCCTGTTGCAGCACCTCCACACACTTTGGCTCATCAATAACATCAATAAGTCTCCCACAGTATTCCATTATCTCAGTGCTGGTTTTCTTAAACTCATCTTCTTGATGTGTCTGATTGGAAATAAGGTTCCTCTGGAGAGAGCAAAGACGTCTGAAACATATCGACTGTGCGCAGTCAAGGGGTCGAGCAGACGCTCTCGGCCAGGATGGGCGCCCCCGGCTGGGTGTGTTCCTCCAGAAAACCCTCTTAGTTTATCAGCATGGGTGGGCCACCAGATCCTGTGTGAACAACAAATACAGTTGTTTGCAGTCCAGGCCATGGGAATTTGTTGTGACTACGCAAACTCTGCAAAGCGTACGCGAGCCTTATCAATTAAAGACAGAGAAGGACAGCGAGAAAGAATGTGAAACGCAGTCGTGATGGATGGTGAATAAAAAAAGGGAAGCTGATTTGAAAGCCTTGTCAACACCATCTGATCTGCGTGTTTATGACATACAAGTAAATGTAATGATTACACACAGGTGTTGAAACAGGTGTGCAGGTATTCAAACGTGGGATGATTATAAGAATGTAACACCGTTTAAAATAAGATTATACTCATTTCAAGCTGCTGCCGCTGCTACATTTGGAGAGGTAAGCTGTGGATTAGAGCAGGTTTCACACACATCCGCAGCGTGTGGGCTGAATCGCTAGAAGCAGCAGTACAGCAGAATATCTAATTAAAAGTACACAGTGTATTTTGTGAGTTTTACAGAGCTCTCAGATGGCTCGACTGATTTCAGAACAGACATCTTCAACTTCAGCCGACTTACATATGTTTTTAAAGCAATTAGCCACGAGAGACTGTACGTTTATTCTGTCCCGTCCTTAAGAACACCACTTAACCGTGGTTAAATCACTTTAACACACATGTTGAGTGGCTTATTGCTTTTATAAAATGCCAGCAACCGCTATACGATTACAAAAACGTCAGTATTCACTATAAACAATATTTTCGGCAAACAATATAGCTCATTAGTGTTGCAGTGGGTAGATAGATAGAGATTTGGTTTGAGAGTTTGGTTACAATATTGCAAAACAAAGACAGATGGAATGATACAGCAGAGCAGTGAAATGTTCCCAAGCTTTAATCTGAAATATTTCTTTTTGGAATGCGTGTAAAGAATAACGGGGGAGATTTGAGAGTAGAGAGCTAATGTGAAGACTACAAGAGAAGGAGAGAATAAACAGAGAACACAAAAGGAGAGAAGAATCTATTCAGGAAAAAAAAAGTGTGAAGGTGACAAAGAAAGTGAGGGAGAGAAGATGAGGTGAAGAGAGGGCGAGAAAGCCTGGGAGCTACGCACACACTCGCGCACAGGAAAGATAAGAGATGAGAATCTCTCCACCGCAGCTATCTATGAATGCAATCAAGCCTGACCCAAGCACTAACCCACACTGGACAGCATGGATATCTAACGAAGAGCTGTCCTCAGGGGGCTTTCAGACCGCTACGGTTTCACAGACACCATGTTCTTTCTCTCAGAGTTCCCTTACACCATCCTTAACAAGGGGCTTTTAGATGATTTTTAGAAACTTGCGTATCCCATCCGTAAAGAAGAGGAGCCTGTAGTTATCGTGTCATCCTGCCTTGCCGTGGCATCCCCAAAATGGCCTTTCTTAGGGTTGAAGGAGCCATGCGTTTTTAGTTAACAGCTCTGCAATTTTCAGAGCCACATCAAGTGCGAAGAGAGGCTGATGTTTCGCAAGTGGGGTGGAAGGCGTGGGTGTGGGATAGAAGGATGGAGAAGTAAGTTACCCTCGCTCAGAGTCAGTGTAGTAGGAGGAGACTGTAGAAGCCTGTTTCAACCATAAAACAAAAAGGTAATCATGAAAATAAAGAGGAAATTGAAAACTATATTATATAAAATCACAATTGTAAGAGATAACGAACCGTTAATATGGCTACTGCAGGAATCTTTTGAAAGAGATTTAGACCTTTTTTTTAAACAGGAGCTTTTCTTTTGAATCCAAACTGGGTTCTTTGAGAAAACTTACCCATGGTGACATTTCTGCAAGAAGTGTTAAGAAATTAAATGTTCTGTGAGTGGCACTAGACGATTAATACTCTGTCGCATTTAAAAAATAATGTATCACCAATAAAACACATTAGCTGAAGTAACCATGCCACTTTATCTTGTTTCTACAGGTGTTTCACAGGACTTAGCACTCTTTTTTGCAAGTACAATGCTGTACCGGGTGCGCTACCGAGCAAGTTTACTACATTAAAAAAGCTATAAATATGGAGCTGGTTATGTGGTGCAACCGTCTAAATGTATTAATTTACAAATCATGTTAAAAGTGTTTTGAGTTTATAACATAGTACTGTCAATAATCTGTTCCTGTAATTATAATTTGTGACCCTGGACCACAAAACAAGTCACACTATATATATTTGTAGCAATAGCCAACAATACATTGTACGGGTCAAAATGATCAATTTTTCTTTTATGCCAAAAATCATTAGGATGTTAAGCAAAGATCATGTTCCATGAAGATATTTTGTAAATGTCCTACCATAAATAAATTAAAACCTAATTTTTGATTAGTAATAATAATTGCTAAGAACTTCATTTGGACAACTTTAAAGGTGATTTTATCAATATTTTGAATTTTTTGCACCATCATATTCCAGTTGTATCTCAGCCAAATATTTTCCTATCCTAACCAACCATACATCAATGGGACGCCTATTTATTCAGTTTTCAGAGGATATATAAATCTCAATTTTAAAAAAGTGACCCTTATGACTGGTTTTGTGGTCCACAGTCACATTTATGTAAAAAGGACTAAATGTTTTACTGCCACTGGTGTTCATTTTAGTTGGAAACTGCAGTGAATTGTGTGTATACAGTATATAGATACACTTTTAGAGTGCTACGCTTTGCAAAACTTTGGATAGAGGCGTATTTTTCCAATGGACCCACGTGTACATAAATAGCTGTAATGCTGTTACCAAGTGCCTTGAAGTCATGCCGAAAGTCTGCGTCATCATCACTAGCTCACGTCTAGCCAGGCCATTCATCATAGAGATGTTATCTGAACGTCTTTACGATGGCACCTGAGTCAACACAGTAGGACAAGGATTGCGTGAGGAGGGCAGCTTGTTCATTGTGTCCAGTTTAGTTGTCTTTTACAAGTTTAGTTGCTTTTTACAGGCCAGTGGCATAGGTCACATCTGGCATGGCATGCATGTCATTCTACAAGCCCGTCTTCTAAATAAACCCCCCTGCATTAACACACAGAGCTAATGAAACCCAAGGCAGAAACTGTCTTTCTGTGCATTGCCCATTCTCATTCTCAAGGGGGACCATCAGCGGTGCTGGCTGGCTAAATGATGTGTCAGCAACTGTAAGCGTACGTGTTTGTGTGTTCAGGGTAACCCCACAGCTGTGACTCCAGATTAATGTTTGTTGGAAAGTGTGGCCAAATTTTGCTCCTCAAACTCTCAACGCGCCCATTAACCTGTCTTAGCATAGCCACGGGGGTAAACGGCAAGGAAAGGTGTGTGTATGTGTGTGTCCATATTAATTATTCTCCCTGCAGATATATGGAATATAAACAACAGCGATTAGCTCACTAGACCCAGAACACCTCCAGCCATTTCATTTCTGCTTCAGCGTTACACAAACTGTGCCGTATGCCAAGGGATCTGGTAATACAGATCTTGTAGCGTTAGCATAGCTGTGTCAGCTCAGGTTTTCAGTACTGTGTGCTGAATGTTAGCGTTTACAGAGAATCCTTAAGATAATGTAACAAGAATAGATACAAAAACAAGGTGTTTTAGTTTTTTTTAGGTGCTATTATAGCATTTTTGTAGTTAATAAAAAATAATAATATTTACATACATTTTAAATCATTTTTGATATGTGCTTTTAACATTTTTATTAGTGTTTGTTTATTTTAGATATTTTCATAATTTTTTTTATTATTATTTTTTTTAAGTTTTAGTAATTTTAGTACCTAAACTTATTTCAGTTAGTTTCAAAGGCAACATGCTTTTCAGTAATATCTGGCTTTGATTATGTCAGAAAAACTGAAAAAGGTTAGTTTCCAAATTACGGTAATGTTTAGACGTGTTGTATTGTTAGATATACATCACCGAGGTCTCTGGGTCCCCAAACGTAACAACAGTAAAGTTAATCTCAACAGAACATGAGGATTAAATCTATGACACTTTGCTAGGTTTGTTTGCACTAAGGGGAGACCTGCAAGGGATCTTTTTAACAAGCATTGCCTCTGGCCTGTTAAATAAACAGCATATTCCACAGAGGCCGAAACCTTCAACCATTTCACCGCATTGAAAAGATAAGCCCCGTGTATATACGTTAGTGCAGAAAAGCAAAATAAGTCGTACAAAAGCTAGCCGTTAATGTCAGAATTAACGCTTAGCTGCTATGAATCAAGCCTGTGTTTTTTCAATACCACTTCACTACTCTGCCATAAATTCTGGTGTTTAAGTGTAAATTTAGTTCAGAAGGACTTGAAAGTATTTGTGGCTGTGAGCAGGAAAGAAACCGAGAGAGAAAGCTGGATGGCGCTCACAAAGCTTTATTTGTTTGGCTTGAGTTTACAGGCTGGAAGCTCCCTCCTGTTTCTCATCTCAGTTTTCCCTAGTCTTTCCTTGTAAAGTTTTTTTCCCACTACTTGCAAATAACTGCAGAAACAAACCAAGAGACATGGGAACGTGTGGAGGTTTTAAGCATTTGCGGTTAGCGACAATAGCGACACGTCTCTGAATCCATATGAGACACGCATAATCACAAACGCACACACAAGTCCTAGAATCCCACCGCAATCTGTAAACAGCAGTGAAGCATTACAAAGCCAGTCACAGTGAAGAGCCGCGAAGCTGCACAGTTCCCGCTAGGCAGATAAATGTACTAGTGGACCCACAATTCTCTATTATATTTCGCACTCTATATTCAAGCTATCCACATAGAGGCACTAAAACTACACAATTACATATAACACAGTGTAAACAATACTTAATATGCGTTCTTGCCTTAGTATTCAGTGGGAGGATAGAGTTACCTTGAAAGGTCAGATAAATAGCTAACAAAGTTAAACAACTGAGCACTAATACCCACTATAGCGCCACTTTGTGGCAGTACTGTCAATGCAACATCAAAATAGGTTCTGACATATTTTGGAATTCATCGCATTTGCTTCAAATATGTTCTGGGTTGTTTTGCTTGAAAGATAATGTTATAGCATGCACTTTATAAATAGAATGAGAAATGGTGCAGGGGAAATGTGTTCTTATCTTGCGAAAGGAAAATGCAATTCCTTCTTGCCCGTGGAACAGCCACAGAACTTTTTCTCTGTCAGAAGATAATCTTAAGAATAGTCTACAGAATTGAGTGTGCCTATCTGCTGTTGCTGGAATTTACGCAGCCGTCAAAAACTAAAGATGAAAGTTGAAAGTTTTTGGCTCCATCATCAAATAGTTCCTTTGAATTTCTTTATAAGCCAGTTAAGCCTAGTAACTTTTATTTCGACTTGGAAACTTTCAGAGACACTGATTGCTGACCATTCAGCTGACAGATTTCAACCCTAAACCCCAAAGTGTTTGTGCAATTACCCTGTCCTGTCCGTGTGACACCTTCTCACCACATGTAATTGCTGACACCCTTGGATTCAATAGATTAGAGTGGAGGCCTGTAGAGTTTGGGAAGGCCACATCCACTGAGTGTTATATTTCAAGCCTTTTCTTCCATATTTATGAAAGAAAATGTAATATTAAATGTCTGGAATTTTAAAGCTCTGTGTAATGAAAGGACTAAAAGTGTGGAATTTATGTCCTGCTGTTTAAAAACCAACCAAGTAGCGCACTAAATGTCAACTCACTTTAGCTTCAAATTCCCGAGCTGGTCATTTTCTTTAGAGCACAGGAAAAATGGAAAAGAAATAAAAAAGAAAGATAAAAAAGAAGCAGTTAACGGGTTCTGTGGTAGAGTTTTTGATGACATTAAATTATGCACTCAACAAGGTTCCAAAATCACAGAAATTGCATCCACTTAACGCTGCTTTTTATTTTCTTTTTTTCAACCATTCTTCCATCTTTTGGAGATTTGTTTGTTATGCTGTCCATTGATTTTATTTAAAAAGGAGAAGTTCACCTAAAAATTATAATTTTAACATAATTTATGTTCCATTTGGTCAAAAACCAACATTCAACTAACAAAATTGGAGATGTGTAGTAATAGTAATAATAGTGAGAGGTTTTCAGTAAACGGTTTCGAAAAATTTCAATCTGTGGCTTGAGGAGATGATTTAGAACAGAAGAGTATGGTGCACAAGACCACTTTTATGATGCACCCCTGGTCTCCATCCAATTTTTATGCGAGAAAGCAGTTCAAAACTTACTTTTTTTGTTTTACACTTGAAGAAGTAATATGGGTTTGGTTTTTAGCCACAGTGATATCATTATTTGTCATCTCGGTTCTGGTTCATGATCTTTAAACTTTTGCACCCACAGTAATAACCACGAGATTCCACACTACATTAGGTACAGTGCTAACGTAATGTTGACATTTCAGTGTTGATGATCCAGAGGTGATCCTATATGCATCACTCTGTAACAAGAGCGTATTTACTCTTAGAGCTCTGAGCCTATTCATCACACAACAGCTTTAGCCGAGCGACCGTCGTGTAAGTGCAAAGTAGTGATGTATGTGTGAACTTCAACAGCACACTGCATCAACAAAGCTAGTCCACCAGGGAGCTCTTGGTAAATCTTTTGACTTGCCGATATAAAAGTGTGTGCGTGTATGCTGATAAAGTGAGTTTTATATAGTATGATGGACTTATTTTGCTATATCTTAATTGTGTTGTTTTAAGCACCAACTGTACTGCACAGAGTGCATATGAAACTTTTAATAAGTACAGGCTCATATGTGCATGCACTTTCTTTTTGGTCTCGTTTCGTCTTCATCATCAGCCCACACACCCAAGAAATAAGGCAGCGGCTGTATCCCGAGCAGGGTGGGCCTCCACCACGGCCCATAAACCATGCAATCATCGAGCAAAACAACACAGACCACCATGTTCCTTCTTCGATGTTTGTTTTTTTTCCCCTGCTCCATCTGCCTCAGTGAACAAACAAAAAATCCTAACTTTTTCCTTCCTTTCGGTGTCCACCTTAGGTCCAGAATGTTCCAGGAACTTCACCTCCAGCAGTGGAGTCATCAAGTCGCCCGGCTTTCCGGAGAAGTACCCCAACAACCTGGACTGCACGTTCATGATCTTTGCTCCCAAAATGTCGGAGATCGTTCTGGAGTTCGAGAGCTTTGAGCTGGAGCCAGACACGCAGCCACCCACTGGAGTGTTCTGCCGCTACGACCGCCTGGAGATTTGGGACGGTTTCCCTGGAGGTGAGTCACTGGAGAGAACTGTTGCTCCAAACAGGAAAATCTGAATGTTTGAAACAAAAGATCATTTAGCAGATGATGTTTGCACATTAATTCTCTCAAATACTCACACTTCAAAGGACCAGCAACAATAAACTCAAAAACTTCAATCTACAGAAACTAGATACTAGAGTTTTACAATGTAAAATATGAGTGTCCTATGCAAAACACACCAACACATTGTTCTAGCTGGTTGTGAGGGTGTTGGCTTTTTCCCAAAAATGTGCAAAAAAAAGGTACCTTTAGGCATACAACAGCTTGCCACTAGGGCAATACTTTTAAAAGGACAACTTTGTGCCTTATCTACCTCTAAAAGCTGCATATTAGTACCTTAGAGTGGTAGTATGTACCCTTAAGGTACTACTTATAAACCTTAGGTTGTTCCTTTAAGCATACTGCCACAGTAACAAGCAGTTGTACCCCTAAAGGTACTATTTTTACACATTATATTTGATATTGCACCAGTTTTATTACTGCCAGGTGAAATTTGTAAATCGATCATATAGGAAAGTAATTGCACACCTACCCTCAACAAGCTGCATGAATTGCAATATAATACAGTGCTGGAGTTCGATACTTACGAAGGCGTATTGGAAACTAGAAGTAGTTGGGACGGTCTCATCTTTGGCCTCCTGGAAATGGCCTTTAACAGATCAGCCAGATGATATGGCTAAATAACAATGCTGTATGATTGATCTCTAGGGGAGAACAGACCCCTGGCCTCGATCCACTTACTGTGTTTTACAAGCAAAACAAAACTCTCCTAAGCATGGCCAAGTGTCGATAAAATATTTGGACTTGCACACATACTTCTAAATCCACAAATGTGATGTAGAAGAGTATTTGAGAACATGTTAATAAGAGCTCGTTATGCCGTTAATAGCTGGTCTGATTTTCTGTCTCTCTGGTCATTAGACTGTGGTTTGTCTTCGGGGTGAGGGACTCTGGAATGTAGACTGTTGTCATAACACCAAAACTATTCCTTTCTCCAAGATAATTACAGTTTTTATTTGTGCGTGTGTATTTGAATTGCATATACACACACCCAGAAGCCCAACAGGAAGATTTCAGCTCAAAGCAGGAAGGAAGTCTGCGAGGACCAGAGGTCTTATTCAGTTTCCACTTCATTATCGACTTTTTTTCTGTCTTGACAGAAGAGAGAACCCGTGAACAAATGACACCTTTGATCGGAGATGGAGCCTTTGAGCTTTCTTATCAGTTAAAATTTTTAAAATTAGTTTCAGCATCTCTTCTGAGGATACGTTGTGAAGCTATTGTTGAAATTATGAATAAAGGAAGTCTAACTAATTGTTCCTGAAAAGTTACACTAAGTCATAGTCGTGTGTGGGCAGGTCTGAACAGAATTTTGCAGGAATTTGTGGAATTTGAATCTGGATGGATTTTGAGGGAATAGCAGCAGAAATGTATAAACTGTTCATTTTAGGATCTCTTCATTTTTGTTTTGTGGTAACAGCGTGAGGATTCGGGAAAAGATAATTATGATTAATGATACTGTTTCTTTAAAAAGTGCTGAGAATGCTGCACTCTTAAGCAAACTCAGGAAGTGAGGGATGTGTGGAACTTTCTGAATGATGCTGTCCCGATTCCGCAAAAACCCACAGAGCTTTTTGTGAATCCAAAATCTGTGTAGGCCTGAGGGAAGTGTAGAACCTGGGACAAAGGTTGCATGCTTTATTTTAGACTCAGCAGCCTCTGTTGAAAAATCTACAATAAAAAGGTGTCCCACAAGTGCATGGCGACAGAGAAAGAGCCAAGAGGGAGGTTGCAGACAAGACTTTAAAGGGAAGGCCCTGGTGCCTTGGGGGCCTCAGTGTAACTCCTCTCTACGGTTCAGACACTAGCTGCATTACCTGTGGAGCCACAGCAATCAATAAGTGCATTAGTGTGGAAAGGCTGCGAGGCATGAGACAGAAGCTTCTATGACTTCAAGCCCTCAGCCCACCCCTCCATCACCCACTGGCCGCCCACTTTGAGGCAGTCACAGCCTGGCAGAGGGTTTATAAAGCCCCCTCCTCCTCCTCCACCAGAGCAGACTTGCTGGATGGGTTCATGGAGAGGCTCTTTAAAATTTCATAGCCCTGTTGAGTCATGCAGATAATCCGGATGGTTCACCACACCCAGAGCTGTCTCAACACACAAGCGCACACATTTATGCACACTTGGATGCACCTGTTTCTATGAATTCTTATGAAGATTAAGGTTCATGCAAACCCATAGATCTGTTTTATGTAATCACACTCAGACGCACAAAGCTGGCAGATCTGTTTAATCTCTTTCGGACTGTAATGGGCATCTTCTCAAAGAGCCAATCACAGTTTCTCTTTAAAGACGAACCTTGAAAAAGGTGCATCAATCCTTAAGCCAATATTTCAGTCATTTGTCATAAATAATCCCAGATCTTTCATGTTTTGCATGGTTTATTTTTTGCCTTGGGGCAGTAATTAATCATTTTACTAAGGATTTAGGATTTCACGCTGTATTTTTTAAACCTTGGGTTAATCTTGCTATTTGCCTTTTTACTAGCTTAATTTAGGCAAAAATGTGTAATTTCAGTGTAATTCAAGTTCTCATGGCTGTACAAAGCTCATGAATAATTAATAAGGCAAGCACAGGGGCCATTTATAATTGGTTGTCTGTTGCCAAACAACCTGCTGTTACATTCTAGCACAGTTTGAAACACTGCTTAAACCAAAGTTTAAAAGTGGCCTTAACCTGGATAGACATGTGCATATTCTATGAAAAGCCCTTTTACAATACAGCTTCAAAGCATTCTCTTCTCTCAGCTGAATGTACTGCATACCTCTTCATTTGCAGCCGTAGTTGTGTTCAGTTCCTTCCTTTATGTCCCTTTCAACTCCTACATGTTTTTTTCTTTTAAAGTGGCTTCTGGGAAGTCACATTAGAGTGGCCCTGGAACAAACAATAAGTGCAGGAATTTATGATCGCCACTGAAAAGAGAAACCCAAGGTCACACACACGCAAAACATACACTGCCCTTTTCATTTTCAAGGTGTAGAGAGAATGTTTTGTTTAGTCAATGCAGTCATACAAGGTCAACCAGTGACAGTGTCCTTGACGTTCACTGTTCACTACAGTATCAGCTTTGATGGAATGGCTTAAATGGTAGATTATTAAACACATCTAATCATACCTAATCATCCCCGCTCTTTTCTCTACCTCTCTTTCCACAGTTGGTCCATACATTGGTAGATACTGTGGACAAAATACTCCAGGGCGGATCATATCCTACACTGGAATCTTGGCTTTGACAATCAACACAGACAGTGCTATTGCAAAAGAGGGATTCTCAGCTAATTTTACTGTGCTGGAAAGGACAGTCCCAGATGGTAAGTCAACACCGCAATGTTTAAAGTGCATAAAGTAATTCATGAAATGAATACAAAATTCACATGAGATGAGATCTCAGCATACTCAGTCATATCAGCATCACAGAAGAGGTTGTTTGTTGTGGATATCACAGATCGCTCACTCAGGGTGGCCAGCATGTTGAGATCACACGACCAGTCATGCTGTGCAATTAAACAATTCAGTATATCAATCTTTTGTTAAAGATTGAAGATTCAAAATAAAAATAAAAAAAAAGTCACATTGTCTTTGTCACTGTAAAAAAAAAAAAAAAAAACAATTTCTTGAGTCAAATTAAAATAATTTGTTACCCTGCTGCCTTAAAATTTTAAGTTCAGTCAACTCATAATGTTAAGTTGTACTAACTTAGTTATTTGAGTTGACTAAACAAAAAATTGGATTTGTTAAATTTAAAAGCTGGGCTTGTTACCCAGCTGCCTTTAAATTTTAAGTTAAATTTTAAGTTGAATAAACTCAAATATCTAAGTTATCACTTCCAGTAACATTTCAAGTTGACTAAACTTTTGGAGTTGACTGAACTTATTGTTTTTTACAGTGTAGTTGACAAATATATAAAAGCAAATGTCTTGTTTTCTTAACCAAAGTCAGCATAAGGTGAAGAAAATCCCTTAACTTTGATATCAGCTTAAAAATCTAATTCTGAACATCATGAGAACGTTTTCACAGCCTTTACATAATGTTATTGCAACATACCCTGTTGATTGGGGATATAAACCCATATACAGATGTGTACCTACATTCACATGCAAATACAATATGATATAACATGGGATGTTATTAAATCACCTCATTCCCCTCAGCTGTGGCCCTCTTTCATTAAGTGATTGTGTTACGACTTATGACCCATCTGCCCTGCTTTATGGGGACTGGTTTACTCTTTTTTGCAAACCAGCTCACCCAGAGGGTTCACCTCTTCACCCCAATTTGAGAAATGCGCCAACTAAACATTTAATTCCAAAACACACCACCAACCGTCACCTACAATCATGCTATGCATTTAAATGCATTCGCCACTGTCTGTCTTTGAGAACACACCTGTTTAATATGAGTAGTGGTGCTTGTGAATCTAGTTTAATTAAAGCTAGTTGCAGGTCATACCAGTTTAAGGTGGTCTAGCTGTTTTTTGAGATACATATATTGTATACTTGATAAAGTACATTAATGTTGTGAACTGATGTACCATGTTATATTTCAGCTTGAGCTCTCAGAACACATCAAGGTGTGTACTACATCTCTGCCATCCCGGCTCATGCTCAAGCATACATTCGGTGTGTTCTCAGCAGGGGCTTTGCCGAACAGTCGCAGTCTATCAATTATTTATTGGCTTCATAAATTTACATTCTGTGGCAGCTTCTCTCACAGTTCGACATGTTTACCAGTATATTGTGCTTTGCAGGAAGGAAGGAGATCGCCATTGGCAGTAAGTCTTTATGCAAAGGATTTTGTCAGAGAACCGTCATAGATTTATGGTCTCTGCCGAGTGGGACCGAACAGTGACGGATGCCAGATGTAATCAGACGAGAGATCTGGTTGTTTTCAGTCATTGTTCTAAAGAATGAAAGGGTGGAAAGTGGATAGATGGCTTGAAGAGATAGAGAGATAAAACAGAACAAAAGAGAATGAGTAATGTTAAGATTTACTTGAGCTGAGGTTTCAAGGGTAAAGGAGAGAAATTCATGAGAAGCACATAAAAGACTCAATCCCTTATGATTTTGTGATTGGCGTTAACACGAGTTGCTAAGCTAATGATGTGATTCTGTAATAAGCACTAAAAATACCTCTAAAAATATGTGGTACTCTGATGTATTTTTGTAAGGAGACTGGATAAAATAGTAATGATACTTTTCCATCCTGAATTAAATGTATAGATATTAGTGCTGTCAAATCGATTAATCGCTTTTAATTGCATCCAACATAAAAGTTTGTGTATACATAACATATGTGCGTGTGCATACACATTCAGAAATAAATGTAATATATATTTATATATAATAGAAATCATATATAAATATGAATACATATATCCGTGTGAATATTTATTAAATATATACATATAGGTTTGTGCATTTATATATACATAAAAATATACACAGCATATGTATTATGTAAACACAAACCTTTATTTGGATACGATTAATTGCGATTAATCAATTTGACAGCACTAGTTATATGCCATACATTGTTTTTAATTACCTTTCAAAATGCATTCTGTGATAGGTTAATTTACAAAGAACACTGCTGCTTTACAATTTGGAAAAAAACAAGCACTTTAGATGTAAGCAAAAATTTGGGATCATTAGGTTTTCAGAACAGGGTTAATGGCTCAGTGTGAATAAACAAATAAAACTAGTGTCTAATACACATGCATTCTCCATCTGCTACATGTGTTTAGGTCTGCATGTTTGGACTGTGTTGTTTGTGTATGTGTGTTTCTGACCTTCTTGCACCTCTCACTGTTATTATATTAGGTAACACGAGCTCACCCTGTTTCAACATGCATTTCCTTAAGTTCAAAGCTACAATATGTGTTTGTTTGGAATCTGTGACCTGTTGTAAATAAATTAGCATCAGCCTCAACATTTCCCCATCCTTCACCGTCCTAAATTGTGCCGAAGCGTCTGGAAAAAGACCCTTGGGGGTCAAAGCATGAACTCTGGTTGTCTCAGACACACGGCCAGCATGCCTCGAGACGACTGCCCCATAACGTCACAAAACAATCAGCGGTGCCCTTATCCTGGGTGGCATGGCATGAGGAGTGATATACAACCTGCTCTCGTTCCATCTAAAAACACAGACACGCTAGAGGCGTCTCTGACTTTCCATTCCTCCAAATGCTGACGCTGGGGAAATGGCCTTCCCAACTGCGCACCTTCAGAAGGCAACCTCAAGATTTCTCTTGCTGCTGGACTTAAGAGCTTAAACTGAATGTTTTATGAATAAAGGTTTGTGTCTTAATGTGGTACACTTCCCACAGTGCTTCCATTAAATCGTGCTTTTCCTGTAAGAGAAGTGCGTATGTTTTATTCTGGTGCTAAGAGATGGAAACCTATGGTACTTTGCCTCTAAGTGGCCCATTCCCAAGAGGAAGGCTTTAGTTTGGGTCGTGATCTGATGTATTCTTTATTTAGATCATGAAATGACATTTTAACAACTCGCCTGCCCCTTTTTATTCCTCTGTGTCTTCTTCAGACTTTGACTGCACAGAGCCTTTGGGTATGGAAACTGGGGAAATCCATTCCGACCAAATCATGGCCTCATCCCAGTACAATCCCAGCTGGTCTCCAGAACGATCTAGACTCAACAACCCTGAGAATGGTTGGACCCCTGCGGAGGACTCGAATAAAGAATGGATCCAGGTATTGTACGATACACACGCATATACTGAAGATAGCAGTCTATTATGAATGAGTAATGGAGGAGGGATTTGTCCTTGGCAGAGAATAGAAACTTCTGTGGTGTTTTTTGAAGAATAGAGAAGCCGAGTCTTCTGAAGAAAAGTTTGAAACTCTGAAACTCCCTCACGCTGTCATGATTTCTGAGTTAGAAACTTTCTCTAGCTCACTTGATCAGGCAGCCTTGCAGATGCTTTTTTGTTCTCTGTCGAAGACCAGCAGCAACATCTGTTGAATTTTGCCCTTTGGTCGACAGCCATGGAATGTTAAAACCCAAATGTACTGGTCTGCTCTGGCCCCAGTGAGTCTTCCTGGCCAACAGATGCGTGTAACCTTAACAAAGACTGTCTATGAGATGCATCTGGGTGTATCTAACATGATCTTAATGTCCGAGAGACAATAAGAAACCTAAAACTTAATTTAAGGAATGTGGCCACACACAAGGACAGTGGCACGGATAACAGATAGTGTGTCTATCTATGAAAAACTCTTGGCAGGAGTCATTGCATTGATTACACAAACATTGCAGCACCGCTGCAGGCCTTTTCTTGCACTTAGGGGCTTTTCTGTGACCCAAACCCCAAGGGTATCCTCAAAACCCAGACTTGTTTTATAATCTTTGCCTGACTGGAAAGTTTGGGCCAAAGAGACTCCTCAGGAGGCTAATAACAGACGTGACCCGCAGCCAAGTATTTGCTAGGGGAGGTCTGTTAAGCAGATTTTCCTTATTGCTATCAAAATATTGTCTGTTCTATAACAGAAACTAATTAAATTAGGGGAAGGTGCCTCAACTTAGCAGAGAGATGTTTAATTCTTTGTTTCGTTGAAGAAGCGAGGCATATGCATTTCCTGAGGAACTGGAGACAAGTTGTCCCCCAGTGGTTGTAATTTTTCCCCACATTTTAGAAAGAAATTCCATGATCAGGTTGAGTTGAGCTCTCGAGTGCTTTTGATCATAGTAGTTCAAAGTTCTTCTTTGTTTAGATGGACTCATTATGCTTATAGATTACCAGTCTCTGTCAATATGGTATTGATCGGGACTGTTGTACAGAGCACAATGAACTATCCTAACACTCTAGCAGGATGTTCTTTGAGAAGCAATCGATAATTAGACTCTACTCGTTTTACAGACCATCGCTTCAAGTGAAGGATTCTTATGTTTTTAAGATGACAGTATATTTATCAATGTTTGGCATGTGGTGTTGACATGCTGTTGTGCTACTGAGTTTTATCTTGTATCCAACCAATGGGAAGTCTTCAGGAACAAACCATTCCGCTTATGTGACTTAAATGAGTCTAAAAGATCAGAGAAAATTTCTCTTCTAGCACCCGAACCAATTGGTTCCACATCATTTCACAGTTGCCACTTCATATTTTATTCAGGATAATTAAGTAGACTTTGCAACTGTTCACCCTCTTGGCTTGCTGAACTTGTTTAGTCATTTCAGATATTAATGAAACCCTAAATGACTCGCCTCCCACAGTGCAGCATCGAGCTGAAGAGAGCACAATTTTGCAGCCGCTTGGAATTCTCTAAAGAGTATTGATTAGAGGAAGGGTACTCTTTTTGGTGGGAGAAATTTCAGCAAATCAAACGTATTCTGTTTCAGCCCCCATGTACCGTGCCCCTGTAAATCTCTTTCCGCCAATCAGATGTCAAAGTTGAACCCCGCACATCTGTTTCCAAGGGAACAAAGGCGGAACCCTGCCGAGGATGAATGATTTATAATTTGGAGACGTCCTGCGCTCATTCTCTCTCTCGTGCCCGGCACTTGTGGAGGAGTTTAATTATAACAAGCGTTATTAAAAGAGTGGAATTCTTCATTTCGCTTCCATTAGGTAACATGACCCACCACAACAGTATTTCTCCATCTAATGGCGCAGTCCACTTGGCACGCACAACTCGGTGTCCTCCAACGCATATTATCAGTTCATTATTTATTACATTTACACTCTCGAATGTAATTTACAGCCGACGCTTATATTATTCATAGAAGCCCGGTTCTTCCTTGTTAAAAATCCCCATCTCTTGCACCCAGAAGGTGTCAAAAAGACAGCGTTTGTCATGCATCTTAATGCGGCTTCAAATTAGATTCAGGGTCTAATGCTCCCAGCTTGCCACTCCTGATAATTAGTCGAGGGGCAGGAGATCTTGAGCTAAGCCAGTAAGCTACAGAGGCTGGTACTTTAGGGCTCGCGCCATGCCGAAAAACAAATATCCGTTAAGGTCTTTATCAGACATGCGAACATAGGATTCTGGCTCTGAAAACGTCCAGTGTGCCGCGTTTACGGATACGGCCTGGTTTCGATCGGAAGACTGTGTTAAAGCGTGACAAGCCGGGATACCTACATCTGTACAACACATTTCGACTCTCTCAAGGAAAGACTTCCGATTTATAGAAGACCGTAACCTAAAACAAAAGACGCTGTGAAGGTTCTTACGGATGGCAGGTTTTCAGTCCCATGGAGAGCTTGGCATAACAAAAAACAGATCCCGACCTACGTGGCGTGTTGCAAGTGATGCAATAAATGCACGCTCATCCACTCCGGCAGCATCAAAGCACTTTTATGAATTATGCATTTTGATCTGGGAAAAAGTCAACTGTCAATAGTTGAAAGCTCCTGTCTAGCTCCTAATGGTTGAATAGAAGTTGCTCATTATAGATCATGTTCTGTTTCATTAATCTCAGCCGCGCAATCGTTCTCATCCTCAGGTCTACCTAAAGCCTCAGCCGCTCGCATTTATGCGGCGGTGCTTGGAATACACAGTGGTTCATTTATAAACCTGTGGCATACGTCTGTCCTGCTGTTCAGCTAAATGGTTTGATTCGCAGGGATGCAAGGGCTTTTCTCATTCACATCACTGGAGAGGATGTTTACCTTCATTTTGTTCATTAAAGCATCTCTGACGAGAGGTCAGAACGTTCAAAACAATAAGGGGCCGATGTTTTCAAGTCTGGAACTGTAGAGTGCCAACCAGGTTTTGTGTTAGCTAGTTCAACAGGAAGCCGTCGGCTTGATTGATGGAGGTGAGGAGGGAATGTGCCAGGGCCGTAGATGGAAACAATGATTGAGACACCACCCCACCCTCTTGTGCGTATCCCCTGTGCCACTGCCTTAAGTCGCCGACCCATTTTACAACAAAAACAGGTCGGAATTCCAGGGCCATCAAGCAGGCACTAATTACAGACTTACTCTGAGAAAAGCATTCCTCTCAGTCTCTTGTACATTTATCGAGGAAGGTTGAATGCGAGACTTAGAGGCGAAATGTCACTCCAGAATCAGCACACTTTAGCCATATCCTGTTTGCCTTCGCATGTCACCTACATATGCTTTCCATTAGCGATGGTCATCTAGATGCAGCTATGTCCGCTTTCCATTGTTTTGCTTGGATTTTTTTCTCTCTTCAATTAAAGGATTAGCTGCTGCTATTTTGAGACGGGTGCTGTTCTCCTGCCAGCTGATGAGTAATTAGACAGTGGGACTGTAATTAACATGAGAGTCTCTACTGACAAAGCCTGCAGAGCTGGTGTCAAGCTAGGCCACCCTGCTAGCATCACACCTGCGCTAGGTACATTCTTATGATGTAGATTTTAAACCATCTTCAGTGCCTACATGTAATTAGCTTGAAGCGTTTAAAATATCTTCTTTGATATCATTTTCTCGCAATTAAACATGGATCCAGGTGTATGTTGGATACAGTAAGCTCTTTTGCTAATTTGAAAGAGCTCCAGAGGCTAGCAATGTAGAATTTTTGTTAGTTCATGTCAGAGGAAATCCATTTCTAAGACAGATAGGATGTTCTTTTGTGCTTATTCTTGTCTTATTGTTTTTAATATCAACAGAACATGACGTGAACGAAGAGATAAAAGAGACTTGTATCCTGACTCATACCGCAAATATATTTGACCGTTCTCCCCTTACAAAAAATGAACCATGGTTTTACTATGAATTTGTAACTGACTGGATGGTTAAAAATTACCATTATAGCACAGGTGCTTGAAAAAAAGGAGCTCTTTTTTTCTTTTCTTTTTTTGTTAGGTGAGTTGTTAGGGTTCATCTTCTCAAATATGATAAAAATGATATTGTTTCCTCTCGCTCTCTCTCTCTCTGTGTGTGTTTTAAATATTCGTCCTACTTTCAAATCATCCACCCCATTAGATTGGTTTGAGAAGAGAAGCACATGATCACCATTCAGGCACATGCATAATTTTACAAATTATAAAAAAGTTCTAAAAATAACGCTAGCTAATTCCACTAGGTAAATTGGGTGATGAATGTGAGGTCTTCGAGGAGCCTGTAGATCTCTCAGCTGGCAGTAATACAATTTTCATGAAAATGTGAATTAATTATACCTGTGGTTAATGGAATTTTAGAGGAGCTTTCGGAGCGACCAGGTGTCGTGGGATGGGATGGTGGGAGGAAGCCGTGGTTTGATGGATGAAGTAGAACTTTGCCCTGCGAAACCTGCCGTCCCACATTTGTGTTTGCTTTGACTGGGCCGTTGCGCATCTGTCTGCTCAACGTCTTAGTTCCTCCTGGCTAACCTGCACCAGATGGCGTTTGAGCCTTAGATACACAAGAGCAAGTGTGGTTTTAATGATTGAGCAATTTGTGGATTTTTG
The DNA here is from genome assembly GCF_022985175.1 of Labeo rohita. NCBI lineage: Eukaryota > Metazoa > Chordata > Actinopteri > Cypriniformes > Cyprinidae > Labeo > Labeo rohita. The sequence goes on from NC_066892.1 coordinate 28,586,606, forward strand.
TTGTCCACTGATATGCAAGACAAGGGTGAAAGAGACAAGAAAATAGACAGAATGCAGAAAATATTCATGCATGATGCTTTATTTTTGCAGACCAGAAAATGCAGAACCACAAACGACAGGAATCAACTTCCCACAAGCATAAAAACAAAATAAACATTGTGTAGAAACTGTTGAAACAGCCACCAAACACCATAATAAGCCCATGCTAGGATGAACACAACTGTCACAGCTTTAGGAAACAGTCAGACATGTTTGACGCTTGTTTAATTCAACGCAATTAGCACGAGAAGCTTCAGTGAGTTTGCAGTAGGTTTAGGCAGATTAGATTTCTGCCACTTCCTTCCATGCGGGCCAAGGGCAAGGCAAGAGCCGTCCCTTCCAACACACACACACAGGCTCTGATGTAATAAAACACACACTCTTTGTAAATTTAATTAGCTCTGAAAAATTAAGCGGAGGTCTATACTTCACAGATGGACTCTAGGCAAAATTAACAAGTTTTAACATACCAGACTTTCCCATGACAGAATTATGAAAACGTAGTTACATTTGGGTTCTTGCCAGCAAGATAAATTAATGAAATGTTTTTTGGTTTAATTTCAGATTTTGGATCATTAGACGTGATATCATGAGAACAGCATTATTTTATTTGTCTGTTGAGTGGGATCTTCGGACTCTAAAAAAAAAAAAAACGAGTAGAAATAGAGAAGAATACGAAATAACAAGCAAAGGTTATGATTTGCAGAGTCAGCTGGCTTGAGGACACACTTTCCTCTAGAGTCGTATGGATTCCAGTTTGGACACTTTCTCACAGTGGTTGCAGCAGACTTTAAATTGGATTGACCGTTTTAAAACTGCATAGTCACACTGGTGACTAATGTGATAATTTGGCAACTTCAGCTGTCCTGGTTTTGTGTTCAAATGTCTGCCTGGTTTCAACTGTAATAATATTTTCTTACTAAAAATGATATAATTCATCATTGTTTTTGCTTCTGCGGTCATGAAATTTCAGATGAAATGTCCACAGTCAAGTCTGGCCTGTCTCCTTATAAGGAAGTGTGATACGCTTTTGGAATGGCTGGTTTTCTGGAAGCCAGAAAGTGGAGTTTCTCAGCCAGGGAATTCCCATGAGGAAGTGGGGCTTTCCCTTAATCTCCTGTTTGTACTGTTTGCTTTTAAAGGTGAAGTGTGTCATTTTTTTGTTGATGTAAAAATAATTTCTCCTATCCTAGTTTAATAAGCAGAGACAGCGGTACATAACCCATTTGTAGGTTGATTTCCCTTGAAAGTACACAACCTGTGATTCTGTGGTGCTTTCAAAACATTGCTTTTTTTGTTTAAGAATCTCGACCAACCTGACATAGCAACAGCGTAACCAATGGCGTGAGTTTAAAGCAAAGCGAAAATAATCATAATTTTTGTAAAAATTAATATTTGATTGGTTCTAATACAAGAAAATATTAAATAATGCATATGTAATATGCAGTATATTAAATAATAATAATTTCAATATATGGTCAAATTAGTGCTTATAGTTTTTAATATACTGCAATATGTGCATGGACCGTGTATTGCTATATACTGACATAGCAATGAAGACTTCACTACATTTTTATACGCAACAGCTTTATTAAAACACTCAATTCAAATATAATTATATTAATATATTATAAAGTGTATTATTGATTATAAAATTACATACATTATATCACATAAGTAGATATACAAGTAAAGTGGCAATTATTCAATATGTTATTCTGTATATCTTCAATATACATTAAATAATTAATTATATTGATCAGTAATATATAAGGAAATATATTTTCTTTGCGCAGAGGAAGTTGTAAGGCTTACATATATAAAGGATTACTGTAGTAAAATGTATTGGAAACGTTCGCTTTTTTCCATTTTTTTATTGCTCTAGTTTCTCATCCTTTTTCCCTCTCTTTGTCTTTCTGAAGCAGAAAGTGGTTAATAAATCACGAGGCGCTCATTAGTTCTGATCTGTGATCAGCTGGTGTGAGGAAAACCGATCCAGACTGTCTCTTCTCCAGCCAAGCTTTCTGATCTGAAATCGCTGGCTGTTCCACAGCTCTCTTATCTTCCTGCCATGTATATTTTAGCACAGCCAGATCAGATCAGCACTCATTTAGCAGACTTCAGAAACAAAGATCTTATACAGTATTTTTAATATTGTTAAAATGACTGAGGGCTTACAAATACTGCACAATATGGAACAGACGGAGTTTGTAATTCGCTCTTTCTACGCTAATTGAGTTTGGGACTAGCAAAACCATTATATTAGTCCATGTTTTGTACAAAATGAATATGATATTTAATGGAAAAAATGGTATTGGTGATTAGCATATGTACAACAGATCCACTATATGGATTTTTAGCTCTTTCTCAGCTGTGTGTCACTGACATTGTCTTAGCACTACTGTAAATGTTGGTTCACCAGTGACATTTTTTTGAAAATGTTGTAAGGGATGACATCGGTTTCACATTATGACATGTTTTTAGCCTCTACAGCACTAAAGCATCTCCCTACAAACCACAGCCTGGCACTGTTCACTGTGGAGGCGTACGATTGAATCCCGCTCAAAGATCTCCATTTGCTGTCCTTGTTTTCTTTTGCATAACAAAAATAAGATATTAAATTAGATATTTTTCCCACATTCTGCCCTGTGTATTACAGCTCGTATAATCCTGGATTTGCCTAAATCACACACATCTCTGTCCACAGTGTTTTCTCTTCCAGTAACCCCTGACCACTCTCGCCCATCCGTCCTCCTTACCGCCTCTCAGACACACTCACCGCACACTCACGGGAATGACATCACAACTCATGACTTCTTTATGAAGCATTCATTTTTCAATACAGCACATGTCTGAAACACACGTTTCCTTTCAAACGATTTTTTTTTTCCGGCACGGGCTCTATGAAGTTAAATATCCTTCCTCATCCAATAAGCTCTTGTCTCCCGTTCAGGAAATTAAATCGTCACATCGACTATGCTTTATTAAATTGGGATTATTAAAATTAATCTTTCATTCTAATATTCACCTGGGGTCTTATGAGCTCAATATGTGACACCCGATAAGCCACTTTTAAAGTGATACTCCCTCTGTTCATAGTAATATAGAAGTAATATTGTTCTCTCTCCTCAGGCTGATCTTGGATTCCTCCGCTTTGTCTCGGCGATCGGCATACAGGGAGCCATCTCTCAAGAGACCAGCAAGAAGTACTATGTGAAGTCCTACAAGGTGGATGTCAGCTCAAACGGAGAAGACTGGATAACTATTAAGGATGGCCCAAAACAGAAGGTGACTTTATTGCACGGTTTTCTTAATTGTATTGGATTTTCCAATACACTGGGAACTCTGATTCTAACAAAAAACACTTGTTGAGAGGGTCAGTTAAAATTTTTATAATTTTCTATTTTTTAGATGTTTGAATGTTGGATTTGTTGTTGCCTCGTCTTAGAAACAAAAACCTGTATGGAAGAATTACTATAAGCACTTACAAAAACACAACTTGCACAGTTTTCCTTTTAAACTTTCTCAAATGCCTTGAACTATAGACGTCCAGTATAAACACAATTTTATTTGTTTTTTAAAACTGAGCGACAAATCAAAAGGATTTTCCATGGTAATAGAGCGGTCGATAAAGCTTAACTTGTTTTAAACCTGGAACATTCCTTTAACAGTTACATTTTCATATAACAATGAAATAGTGTTAGAAAGTCCTGGTAGACGATCAAGTCCGGTTCCGTACGTCTCACTTTCCACTAAACGATAAAGAAGCTTTTATTTTCTCAGCCTAACATGGAAGTAATCCGTAACTAGGTACATTTCCAGAACTCCTTGGCAGGAAGCCCTATAAACATCTTCCGGTATTGTAGTGCTGTCACCGTGTGCCTCTGTTACACCAATCCATGCTCCAGATCCAGACGGGAATGCCACGCTCATGTGTTCTGCAGGGCTTGTGTTTCTCTGACTCCATTATGTGCCCAGTGTGGTATGTTAATCCGCCCTCTTTAAAGACTGAATTTGCAAGCTCTGTAAAAACTCCAACTCCAAAGCCACCACAGTAGTCTGACTGATATTCTTTTTTTCCCTTTATGGAATGATGTCAACATTTGTGGTAGGGCTTTTTTTTTCCCTTGAAGGGAAAGAACAAAAGAGTTAATAAACATAGAGTGGCAAATGGAGAGAGTGAGATGAAGAGGCATTCTGGGAAGGTTTACCAGGTTTAGAGTGTTTGAACAGCTGGTTGGACGCGTTCAAGCACGTGATGGATTGAATGAGGACTGAGGAGACGCTGATCGATTAACCATCGGGTGAAATGCCTCTAACGTGTCCCTCAGCACAGAAGAGTTAACTGCAGGAAGACATGCCTATTACATGAGACAAATTGGTTCTGTCTCAAAATCTAGTGAGCTGCCTACCTAGACGGCATTTTGAGGATCATAGCCAATACGTTCAAACTGAACAATAAAAAGCAATTGAATGAACCTTATAAAAACCTGTCAAGAACATGTTGAGATCATATTTTATGCCAAAACAGAAAAACAAAATGTAACAATATTTTAATTGAAATTGTTGCAGGAATGCAAACAAATCAACTGTAATGTGAAAAAATATGATAGATTTAAGAAATATATACACTACCGTTCAAAAGTTTGGGGTCAGTACATTTTTATTGTTTCTTTTTTTTTTTTAAGAAATTAATACTTTTATTCACCAAGGATGTATTAAGTTAATAATTAAAAGTTTATTAAAAGTTAAAAATAAATAATTTACATTGTTATAAAATATTTATATTTTGAATAAACACTGTACTTTTTAAACTTGTTATTCATGAAAGAATCCTGAAAAAAAAAAAAAAAAAAAAAAAAAAATCACAGGTTCCAAAAAATATTTGGCAGCACAACTGTTGATATTATCCAACACTGATCATTCTAATAATAAATCCGCATATTAGAATGATTTCTGAAGGATCATGTGACACTTAAGACTGGAGTAACAGCTGATAAAAATTGAGCTTTTCATCACAGGAATAAATTCTATTTTAAAGTATGTTAAAATAAAAGACATTATTTTATATTGTAAAAACATTTAGCAATATTACTGTTTTTTTCTATATTTTTAATCAAATAAATGCAGCCTTGATGAGCATAAGAGACTTCTTTAAAGACTATTACAAGTCTTACTGACCCCAAACTTTTGAACGGTAGTGTATATATATATACTTTTATTACCATTTGAATTCATTTAAATAATGTCACAATGCAAATCTGAAATAATTCTAAAATAACTTTTCTTGCAAAATTTAATTTCATTTTAATTTTCACAGATTTTTGTCCAAAAATGTGAATTAGACATTGTGAGACTCACCTGATCCAAATGTTCTGTCTCTTTAGGGAACTTTATAAACTTTAAGATACTTCCAGTGTGTGAAGTTTATGATTTAGTATTTACTCATTTGTGAGTGTGAGACACAATCATATGCATGTTTACGTCTGCTTGGCAGACTTGCTCTAACGATACAAGTTTTGAAATAGACCTGTCAAGCTCAGCAAGCCAATTAGACGCGTGTGCGTGTGTGTCTATGTGCGTACACATCTTCATGCCTGGAAGTAACAGTGAGCTTAAATATACCCAAAGGCCCAATTTCAGTGTCGACCCTCAACTAAAGTACACTGTTCTCTTTTTAGAGCTTGCATTTTTAAGGTGCGGTGCCTTGTTTCTGTCTGCCTGGCTCTAAAGTGCTTTTGTGAGGTGAGGGCCCATTTACAGACTGCTGAAACAGCAGTTCGGCTGTGGGCTTGTTGCACAAAGGAAAGCCTTTTTACTACTTAGAGCAGTAGAGCAGAGCATTGGCGTGACATTTAAAGATAGTGGATGGCTCCTCATGTGTCTCCCTCCCAGACTCACACGTTTTGACAAGTAGTGCCCAGGGACACGATTAGCAGCATGGATTCTGGGATAGACGGATGGCTGTATGCCCTGGCTGGGGCTTAGCAACACTTGGCCATCCTGTATGGCATACAGTTTGACCTTGTCTAGTGTAGAAGTGTGTTGAACGTATTGATATTAAAGCAATATGCTGAGAAAGCAGCTGTGCACTGCAGTGATTTTACCATTCTTACAGGGTTAACCCCCTTAACCATGGTCAAATCACTGTAGAAAGTGGCCTAAATTGACCTGTTGCTTTTATAAAATGGTGGCAACAGCAAATGCACAAAAGGGTTCCAAGAAGTGCTTAAGAATTTTCCATACATGAATACTTAAACATCAGCTTCTTTTGTTCAGTTTTGTTTTTTAAAGCGAATAAAATAAAATAGAATATGCATGTATGTAACTCAGCTTAACCAAGGATAATTTTTCCAGATACCAGTCTGTGGGATTGGGCATCTTGTAGCGATGCCTGATTTTGTCACTGAAGACACAAACTTACATTACCTATGGGCTTTTGGCCCAAAGAGTCAGAAGTCAACTGCATTAAAATTTACGTAATTATTATAGTGAATCAGGTACTCAATACGTGCCATTCATTTCTAACTCTCCTCCGAGTGTGACTCATCTTGAGATGAAAGATCAAAAACCGAGTAAGTGAAACAGAGATCTTTCAAGATGTACTTAAAAACCTGTTGACCTTTACATAGTGACCTGTGAAACAAGATACTATGAACAACATGGTTGCCTTTGCTTTAATTTGTCTTGTAACAATTTCATCGTCCTTTGACACATTTCCAGATCCTCCCTTCACAGAGAACATGTGCTAGCTATCAGCAAGAATCAGTGCCTATGGACATAACACATCTGAATCATCGCTATGTCTATTGCAACAACAACAGAAACCATTGTGTAACTGAACCGTCAAAAACATTCAGACTCTGACATCACAAAGTGGCCTTTGTACTGCAACCCAATTGGCTCCATGGATAATTTAATTCAGGCTCTATTTAGGTTGTCACATTTGAAGACACCGATCTAAACACAGTTCTCTGTTTCTGGGGCAGTGTTAGTTGCGTCCCAGGCCTCAAAGGTCTGTCTTTGGTGAGTTGCCTAAACAAACCATGTTAATAATTAATGTGTTTGTTCTTCATTCGTCAGATTTTCCAAGGAAACACCAACCCTACCGATGTAGCGAAAGCCATGTTCCCCAAACCCACGTTGACGCGATACCTCCGGATCCGACCTTACACCTGGGAGACTGGCATTGCCCTTCGCTTCGAAGTGTATGGATGCAAAATCTCAGGTTGGTTTCAAGAATCTGGCTCAGAACTAACTGTCAACAGCACAACTGGCATACATCAAAAATGTTTAGAAGCAGAGTGTTAATTCAGATTCAGAAGCAGTGTTTTGTCAACACACCACTCCATCATGATCTTTCAATTAAATGGTTTACGTTCTGCTTGCTTTGGAGGCAGGCGTATGGAGAAGTGTTTATTCATGCCTCTGAAAGCCATGTGCAAACCGTGCATGTGCAATATTGGAGGAGCTATTGCGATATAGACAAGTGTTCACGTCAACGAAAAGGACCGTGTATTCATGTTTCCCCACGTTTGGATGTACTTCATTCAAAATGAATGGCGTGCACAGCGTGCTCGGCTGCTGCTGCAACCTCTCCACTTCTACCCCAATTCTGCCTCTACCCTCCTCCCTCGAGCTCTAACCTCTCAGCCTCTCACTCACACACACAGATGTACATATTGCACATGCTATTGCACACGGCGAGATCTACACCCACCAGTCGCAGTCAGGCCCAGCTGGCCCTGTCCTCATTTGCATACTCATCTGCATGTTTTGGCATTGCTCCACCCAACAGAGCTTTGATTGCAAAGGCTTTCATATCATCAGCGCCTCCCCGCTGAGAACATTTCCTCATATGTGTAGGAGGAGGGCGAGCATGTTTGCCATCATGCGCCGTCTATCAGCTTTACGTTCAACATGCATAGGGGCTTATTTTTAGAGTCTGTGTGTGTACACAGATTTAGCACTGGTTGTATATTTTGTGTGTGTGTGTGTGTGTGTGTGTGTGTATGTGTGCGGTTCACCGCAGTTCTGGAGCGCAGCTGTTGCAGACGTGTTTTGGACGGGTGAACAGACCGCATTCTGAACACATCACAAGAGCGGAGGCCTCCTGGTGACATCATCAGTATGCATCGGGCTCCCTTGTAACGATTCGGCCAAGTTGGGCAACTGATTAGAGAAGAATCTCCATCTAGTTTCACTTACTAACAAGTACCATGGTATTACTGCTCTATGCTTTTTAGACAAGGTTAAACATCTTTGAAGAGATACATTGATACTTTTTGCACAATTACCATTGCACTAGAGAATGGAATATCATGGTACATGTCCAAAAACATTGAAAGTACCCGTTGAGTACCATATTAACACTGTAAGTCAAAATACCATACAAGTACTAAAGTACCTTGGAATTACCATCTGATACCACTTCACCAAGGTGCATAGCACTTTTACTAAGGTACTGCCACAAATGCTATTCTTGAGTACTGTGTTTGTTAGCACTGTACCTTGACACTACCCACCGAGGATGCCTGCTGGCAGTTAGGAGGTGGTCTTTTGCACAGTTCAGGTCTGATAGGCTTTCCACATCTACACAGCCATTAATAAACTTCCTCCCACTGTTTGTAAATAAAACCATCTGTGTGTGTGGTCATCCAGCATTTATGTGCTGTGCACAGACTGAACCAACAGACGAAACACGCAATACACATGGACCAGTCCACCCTCAGGGTGTGTCTGTCAGGGTCTACCACACCAGGAGCTTCTACCATGCATCCCCATCTGAGATCCATAAACAGATCCTGATGATAGTGCCAGCCAGCGGATTGAAAATAAACTTGGATGACTTCCAAACTCTGAGGGCCTACCACCTCAGCGCAGATCCTTTTCAATCAAGTCCCGAAACAATTTGGCATGCATATCGCAGAAATTATACGCAGAGACATATTCCAAATTTGGCAAGGGTACGAATACCCCAACCCCGTCTGCACATCCAGAAACAAACAAGGGAAAAATTCTAAGTCTGAAGCATTTGTTGTTTTAGGAGACTGGAACTCGCATTTGGACTCTTTGCAGTTTTTTGAAGGGGTCGCAGACAAGTGCTCTTTCCGTTTTAAAACTACAGAGGAAGTTCCCTACATTAGTACAAAGGCACTGTTGTGAATGAAAACTCTGTTCTGGTGGTATTTCACGGGACATTAGGCTCATCTGTGACTAGTCCAAGATTGTCTCTGACGCTTTCCTGCTCCACGGGTGCTGATCGTAGATTACAGTATCGCTGGCAGGTCACGAATCCCACTGCGTCGGAGAAGGTACGAATGTCGTGACAGGCAACACACAGTCAGTTGGTCAGTGTCGCATGTCTGAAAATTTCCCTCAAACTCATCCTGCCTTTGCCTAAAGTAGCAAAGCGTGAAAAATGCTATTATCAACGCTGGAACAAAGAAAGTCAGTTTGGAGAGATGAAGACAGATTACAAGACGGATGAAGGGATAGGTTTGAAGGAGGTGAACGAGAAAGCAGATGAAAAACAAAAGGAAGGTAGTGGTGAAGCACGACTGAGGTTGAGAGAGAGAAACTGCTCAGAAATGAAAGGTAGGTACACTAGAGAAAGGTTTTAATTAGGTAGCTTGAGAAAAAGAGGCAGAGGAGTTAATGCACAAGGTCAGTGGTGAAAGGAAGATGGAGAGAGAGAAACAAAGAGAACAAGAGGTTTCTTATCTCTTTTGTCCACTTCATCTGTCTTTCCTGTACAATGAATGTCTTTCCTTCTGTTTTTGTTCAGCCTCTTTATGGCCTGTGACCTCTTTAGGTTGTTGGTAAGAACGTTTCCCAGCTCGCTGAAATGTAACTGCTTCTACCACGTTTATCAACCAACATTTTTTTTTTCTTCACTTTTCTTTCACTTCCTCTCAGAATCATCTACTCAGAGCTAATCTAAGTCATGTCCCTCAATTATCATTCAAGTCTTCCACTATGTTCTTAAACAACTCCCTCTTTCTCTGTGTCCATGTTTTATTGGCATGATAAATAATGGTACATTTGTTTTGCCTCAGCAATGGCAGGTTCGACAACAATCTAACCAAGGGATCAGGGCTTTGCTGGTTAGCATGGCCATGTTAGCCCTTGCTGGTGGGCTGAAACTTCCTTAAATCTAATACTCTCTTTGTCCTTCAACAGAGTACCCATGTTCCGGAATGTTGGGAATGGTCTCAGGCCTTATCGCAGACTCTCAGATCACAGTTTCGTCCCACACCGAGCGCACCTGGGTGTCAGAGAATGCCCGTCTGTTGACCAGCCGTTCGGGATGGACGTTGTTGCCGCAGCCCCAGCCCTATGTGGATGAGTGGCTTCAGATAGATCTGGGTGAGGAGAAATTGCTCCGAGGTTTGATCATCCAGGGTGGCAAACACCGTGATAACAAGGTATTCATGAAGAAGTTTCGGCTGGGCTACAGCAATAACGGATCTGACTGGAAAATGGTGATGGACGCTACCGGCAACAAGCCCAAGGTAAGATACAGGGAGGCCGGAAGGTATAAACTGGATGTTCGTTTAGAATAGTTTTGAATCACTATAAGGTTCTTAAATGCTAGTCTGGTTTGTTTAGCCTGATTTTTAGGAAATGAGTTTAAGTAAGATGAACATGGAGCTATAATGTATTCTTCCCTAAGCCTTTAGATGGACAGAGGAGAGAATGATAATAATTAGACTAATGCTGTGAGCACAATATTGGGGAAATGTCCCAAATGCATTCAACAATACTACTAATAATACTAATCCTAAAAAGTCATAATACCAAAACAAAATAATAGTATAGCGTTTATTTGCGATCACAGACAAATTTCAAAAGAAATGATACATGAACCATATAAAAACGCGTGACTTTTTTTTTGAGCATAGACTATGTGCCTTATCCCCTATCAAAAAGCTGAATTGGAATATCAATCCTAGAAAGCCCCTCATATAAAACCCTTATATCTCTTCCTTAGTTTGAAGGACAAAAGGAGACACATTAGCTCTGATGGCCATTAATGTTCTTTCATGACTTCTCGTCTTGTTCTGTACCTTTGTTACCTCTGGCGAGTGTCTTTTCGTCTTTCCTTCCTTTTTTATGTCTGTCTCCTGTGGTACCTTGTGTCTAGGTTTTAAGGCTTCAGAAGTGTGAAGTCAAAGGCGGATGCTTTTGAAAGCCTGTGCATCCTGCTGTCGTAGACTGTGGTGTTAGCCCGCAGCCTTTCTTTTTCTATGCTAGCTCAGCCATACTATGTCAGAAGTAAAGTTGAAGACTTTCTTTTTTCCAGTGCTCTGTTGCATTAGAAATACAGCAGGGCCCAGGTTAAGAAAGGTGTGAGCTGTGTGCCCTCTTACTCGTTCGCTTTCATTAGAGCTGTTCTTTGCTTTCCCTGTCAGACTAACTTTGGGATACTCTTAATAAAGCTTTCACCTTTATCTTTTTCCGTTTTCATCTTTCCAAGTTCTCTTTCTCTGCTTGACTGCTAACTTTTGTCTCTGACTCTGTTGTTGTTCTTGCCAGATATTTGAGGGGAATTTGAACTATGACACGCCAGCATTGAGGACGGTGGAGCCTACACTGACACGCTTTGTTAGGGTGTACCCAGACAGAGCCACTCCTGCTGGGATGGGATTGAGATTGGAACTCCTGGGCTGTGAAATGGAAGGTAAGTTAATACACACAACCCCACATACTAGTACTAGTAGTGATGCTACTAAATTAACTCTGCTAGTTTGCCTAGTGTAGTGAGTTGCTTATTCCAACAGGCATATGGACAATCTTGCAGCAAGCTAAAGACATACTGTCCAAAGCAAGTGAACAAATTATAGACCTTTGATCTAAAAGAGTTTGGTCCTCAAGTGTGTGGTCTTATAGTACAGATGCTTTTTGATTGAATTTGGACTTATCCATTCCAGAGAACAGGCAAGGGTACGGCTTAGCTTTCTTCATAATTACTTGTCCCACAGATGCGGCATCAAAGGATGTCTCCTACCCAGAAAACCAGGGGCCTGTGACACTCCTAAATAACAGGGCCCCTCACAGCTGGAGATAATCTTTGGTCCACCTGCCTTAAAGGATTACGGAAAGGTCCTTGATGTCTTCCCCTCTGTCTTTCTTTCCGAATTAGTTTAGCTCTGATGGGGTGTGTGTGTGTTTTCTGTTGAGGCAGCGTTAAGTGGATTTACATATTGGATTTCTGAACGACTGTGAGACTTGCTTGTGTAAGCCACAGCATCCCACCGGGAGCTTTAGTCAGATGATAATGCTTGTTTTCACTTTTAATGCCAGCACATGCACTCGCAGTCCAACACTGTGTATATAAATTCACCCAGTTTCGTTTTCTGTCTCAGCTAAAACCTTAACAATCAGACAAGCGACCCCATACACACGCGTACGCATTCCTAACAGCAGGGCGCTAAGTCCTAGCAGGAACGTGCGATCAACAATGCTGTCCAGAGCCAGCGCGGTGACCTCGCTGTGACCCCGCTGCTTTAGAGACTCTCTTTAAAACGGCCTCAGTTCACCCGCGCAACTTCCCTTGCAGCTCCCGTTTCCCCCTCTCCCTCCCTGCTCATTTTTGCTCTCCTTCTATCCCGGGAAAGCCCTACAGGCTTAAGGGCAGCTCATTACAAGCTGAGAGTAAACACAGGGCTTTAGGCAGATGCAGGCAAAGGCCACATCCAAAGGGGCACAGGCAGCCATAATGAGAGGACACAGCAGCTGTACTGGCCCAGGGTGGAGCATCACATCCTCAACCCTGCAGCCAAAACCCCAGCACCCAGAGTCACGCACAAGCCCGTATCAAAGGGCTACAGACTTGGAAAAGCTACAGAAAGAGCATAATCATTAAGATGATTTGTGGAAGGACGTACAAATAATACCATAGTAGTACATGTTTTTGGACTTTCCGTAATCACTTTCAAAAATGATGAAAATGTACCTTGGTACTACCATGGTTTTTGGGAAGAGAAGTGATTCATCACTGTGCCACAGTTTGTATTTTCATGAGTAATAAGTATATTTATCTCTTCCTCTTTCTATCTTTGACTTCTTCTCTCTAGTGCCTACAGTGCCCCCTACTACTCCCGCTTCCTCCACCACGCCATCGGACGAGTGTGACGATGACCAGGCCAACTGCCATAGCGGAACAGGTGATGACTACGACCAGACAGGTGCTAACACCCGCCTGCAGAGACTGCACCCTTACTTATTGCATCTTGCCCCTTTTGCTATGCTAATGCCACTATGCTAAGACTAACTGCCTCCCTTGCTTCTGCAAATATCAGCTCTTTTAGCCTTTTTTGGGAATGCTAATACTAATCACTCCTCACACTATGACCCTAATCATTTCTCACCCATAACCACACTTACAACACTACTCCTACTAAAAGTGTAGTATACTGTGCATGCAAATGTTCTGTATGCATCTAATACTGAAATAACCTACTACATTTGCCAAATGCGCTCCACTTGACCTTCCATTTCATTACAAAAGCCAGACAGTGATGAATGAACGGCGAGCGATATCAAATGCAATCTCAACTTCTACTTTGTGGACTGCCAAAAGTTAAGATCGTTTTATACAAAATTGGATTAAATATGCAAATTTACTGTATTTAGTTTTGTGATGGTAACTGGATCCCTTGCAATATAGCAAGGTCATATCACAACATTGTAGCATACTCTAGTTTTGAGAGTCCATTATTGTTGAATACCACATACTGCTTCACATACAATACATTTAAAAGCAGTGTACAGTATATACTGTGTAGTATGCAGAATTTAAAATGTACATACTAAGATCATGTACATAACTGCTGCTTAAAGCCCGAAACACACTGCATGATTTTCCGCTGTCCCAGACAAAAGATTGGCATTGTGAAACAATCGTGGCTCCTAATCTATGGTCCTACGTCGTACAGTGAGAGAGGTTCAAAGACGGACGTTATCACAGTCTTCTGGCCAAAGATAGAAATTCAGCCTGATCATCGCACGGTGTGTGTGCTGCCACAACCCACGTTTACTGACCAGGCAATAACAATGTGACAGAGAGTTAATGTGACATGCCGCTAAAACTTAAAACTGCTTACCTCAAGCTCTCATTTCTTCCTCAGTCGCCACTTCCACTTTTTTCAGCGCACATAAAAACTACTGCGACGTATGATTTATTATGCTCTTTTTGTTTATCTCTAGAGCACGCTAATGACATTTTTTCTTCTATAGTAACATGCATCGCATCCTAGGTGTCATCATCATACTGTTTATGTGCATGTTGTACCCAAGTTTATTAGATCCGTGTCGCACAGTGTGATCAGCAATGATCTTATAGCATTGCTAAAATTGTAAAGTGTGTAGAAGGCTTAAATTGTTAAATTTACTGGTTTCTACATACTGCTTTTTTAAGGAAATAGTATGCAGAATACAGTATATATTGTGCATGTAGCATGCAGTATTTTATTATACCATTTCAGTTTATTCCATTTTGTAATTCATACTGTTTCACATACGATAAAAACATATTGGTATAAAACAGTAACAGTACCAGACAGTACCCTGTTGAAAAATCCAGCATTTGCTGGTTAGGTATGCTTTGAAGCATGCTGGTTTAAGCTGGTCTTTACCTGTTAATGAGCTGGTTTAAGCTGATTATGTGCTGGTCCTTAGCTGGTCCAGAGCAGGAGTTAGTTGCTTAGGATCTCCAGTCTAGCTTGCACTTACCTTGGTATTCCTGTTTGACTATTAAAAATTCTTTTGCTCTCCAGCTGCTAATACTAACACTACATTAAAAATTCTGCCTCTAATCTCCTCAGTGTTCACTTAAGTGCAGTCTCACAGAGTGTGTGTTGCACAGAATTACACTCCCCTCTGCTAAATGCTAAAAGTAAAGGTTCCACATGAGCAGGAATGTATTTGCATGTCTCATCCGGCAAAGCTCATTTTAAAAATGCTATGCAAATACAAAGAGGGGAATTAGCACAGTCAGATCCTCACCTCCTGATAATATGCAAATAAAATATTACCTAGTGTCTCATTTTAACTTTTTATCTAATGACCTTCACTGTGTCCACACTACAGGCGGAACCACCGCGCCAGAAACGACCACAGAGATGAGCACCGTTCCAGGTGAGAAAGGTACTTATATCTAATTCTATCCGTAATTTCTTTAATTATCCAGGAGTGTGCTAATGCATACTCCCTTAAAGGTGCGGCGTGTCATTTTTGCAGTGTTAGCTTACTTTCTTCTATCCCAGTTCAGTGTGCAACTCTAAGTAAGCCAATTGTAGCTCATTTCCTCAAATAATGTAAACGCTGTGGTGCATTCAAAATATTTATGTTGGTTCAACATGAGTTTGGTGCAGGACTGCCAGTAAACAATTTTCTTCAGTAAAACAACAGAAATGACACAATACACTTTTAAGAAAGATAATTCTTATTTTAAATTTGATTGTTGAGGCCATTTGATTGTAAGTCTGTAAACTCAAAGATGAGTATGTAATCTCGTTTCTGAAGTGTTCTTGTGAAAATCTATAAAGAGCCTCTCTGATTTGCTAATTCAGCGTAATGACTGATTAGCCATTCAAGACTGCTCACTAATGGGCAAATGAGAAATGCCCCTTAACTGACCTTGTCTAATTAGCCAGTATGTGTGTGTGTGTGTGTGTGTGTGTGTGTTTGGCCCTGTCTGAGCCTCATCACAACAGCAAAACAACTGAATAGATTGAAGGTCCTAATAAGCATGTGTCCTTGTGTGTGTGTGGTCTTGGTTGGTTAGCATTGAGTAGATGCGTGCACTTTCTATTATTGGATGTGGGTTTATTTGCTATGACAAGCATTCAAAACTGGTAGAACGTTCTGGACTGTGGTGAAACGTATCCTTGCACTGTCCTCCACTGCGACAGGCCCAGTCCATTTAAAGATGGAAAAGAAGAAATAACTTTTAATTGGAAACTGGCATTTTTTGCAGCGGCAGTGGCTGCGTGCCTGAGCTGCGGCTTTTAATGGGAAATTCTTTCCTTCGCATTCAGTGAGCAAATACCCTGCGAAACTCACAGAGAATCCTGGCATTATTAAGGGAGCGGAGCGCTTGGCTTTATTAAACTGTCTAGAAAAGCAGCACTGAGGCTGTGCAGGCACCGGCATAGCTGACATCCTAGACGTGCTTCTGCTATTCTGTCCATCTCAATTCTCTCTTGCTTTTCGTGCTCTCTCTCTCTCTCTCTCTTTGGCTTTCTATCTCTCACTCAATCTAACATCGTTAAAGCCCTCCCTCGTTCTTTCATGTCAATCTCCATTTCAAAGCTTCATTGTTTCGTGTGTTCTGTATTCTCGCTCAAGATCTTGCTATATTTGGTGTATAAATGTGGATTTGGCTTAGGCACGACAGAATTTGGAATGGATTTGGAAATGCTCATGCTTAAATGATGCTGTTTTCTGCTTGGAAAATAACTCTTTATTGCCATCAAGTGGTCAGTAGATATAAAACATGTTGTTTTGGCCCTTTGTGGACTCCAAACAATCACACAGCAGCTTCAAAAACATGATCGTTTTTTCTTTTTTAAAGAAATTAATAGTTTAATCATCAAGGATGCATTAAAATTGATCAAAAGTGACAGTAACGACATTTGTTATGTTACAAAAGATTTCTATTTCAAATAAATGCAGTTATTCTGTATTTTCTATTCATCTGTGAATCCTGAAAAGTAAAATGTATCACCATTTCCACAAAAATATTGGGCAGCACAGTTATTTTCAACATAATCAAAAATGTTTCTTGAGCAGCGAATCAGCATTTTAGAATGATTTCTGAAGGATCATGTGACACTGAAGAAGTAATGATGCTGAAAATTCAGCTTTGTATCACAGGAATAAATTACATTTTACAATATATTAACATAGAAAATGGTTATTTTAAATTGTAATAATATTTCACAATATTATTGTTTTTACTCTATTTTTAATCAAATAAATGCAGTCTTAAAAAGAGACTATTTTCGAAGACATTAAATAATCTTTTCAACTCCGAACCTTTGAATAATTTTTCATGCATTAAAAAAATGCATGCAAAATGCATCCATGTAAATGAAATCATAGTAATAATAATTAATATTTTATTAAATAAAAAAGTAATAATTCTAAAATATAAATTAGATTCTGTGTGCATGTCACTGCTTTAGTAATATGAAATATAATAGTGCGTATGTATGTTAATAATCTTTCCCTGTGTGTGTGTTCTCTCTGTAGCGTTCCTGTGGTTTGCCTGTGACTTTGGCTGGGCCAACGATCCTTCATTCTGTGGCTGGATGTCAGAGGAC
Organism: Labeo rohita; assembly: GCF_022985175.1. Lineage (NCBI taxonomy): Eukaryota > Metazoa > Chordata > Actinopteri > Cypriniformes > Cyprinidae > Labeo > Labeo rohita. Next base: position 28,603,975 of record NC_066892.1, read on the forward strand.
AGCGGTTTCAGGTGGCAGATCCAGTCTAGCGGCACCCCGACTCTAAACACCGGCCCAAACATGGACCACACTGGTAAGAAAAAAATGCACCCATTGGCCTTACAGCACGGAAAGTGTGAAACATCTGAACCTCACATCCTTTCTCTCCATGTGCTGTAGGCGGATCAGGGAACTTCATCTACACGCTGGCAACAGGTGCTCAGGAGACAGAAGTGGCTCGGTTAGTGAGTCCGTCAGTGTCAGGCCAGGACTCGGATCTGTGCTTGTCCTTCTGGTACCACATGTTTGGCTCTCACATTGGCACGCTACACATCAAACAGCGCAGAGAAAGCAGCCAGGGCTTAGCTGATGTCCTGCTCTGGACGGTCAGCGGTCATCAAGGCAACCGTTGGAGGGAGGGCCGCGTGCTCATACCACACTCCAATAAACCCTATCAGGTACTGAAAGAAGAAGATGAGTGTATGTGTGTTAGGCACCGATTGCATTTTAAATATAGTTAAAATTTCATTTCGGTGTTTGTTTTTAATTCAGGTGGTAATTGAAAGCGTAGTGGAAAGGAAGAGTTGGGGAGACATTGCTGTGGACGACATCAAAATCTTAGACAATCTGAACATGGCCGACTGCAAGGGTGAGTCATTTAGACCATTACAGTGCAAACTACACTGAGACAAATCAAGACTGTGTCATACATCCTATGGCTTCAGATATTTCTGGCACTTCTACTGCTCATATTTAAACTCCTTTTATTTATAGACACTAGGAGTGCCAATAGACCTTGCAGGTTAGACTTAAACGTGGATGAAAATGAGGCTGTGAGGGAGGGAATTGCACTGAATAAAGATCCTAGATCATATTATATTCACTTTTTTTTTAGTTTTTGTCTACTGATTTTTTTCGGAAAGATGTTTCGTCAGCAAAACAATCGCTATGTCGTTAAACAACAGTACAGTCCATTGAACACACTGTACTTTAGTCCCCTCACAGCCTTATTTTCATTAAATATTCAATATGGTGCTACATTAAGGTCTATATATTAACATATTTAAATATAAATGTAGACAACAACAATTACATTCCATAATTCCAGAAGTTTCAATAACTGGGTTTACACTTGTATTATTACAAATTAACTTTATTATTATTATCAATTTAGTCATTTCTGATTACACTTCTATTATTTTATTTTATATATATATATATATATATATATATATTTTTTTTTTTTTTTTTTTTTTTACTTTTTTAAGATTTTATTAATTTCTTTTATTACTATAAATCATTTGTTAAAACTTCTCTCATATATACAGGTTTTTCCAGACCAAGAGAACTCTGGTCCTTAAATATAATGACACTTGATTTCAACTTATATATGACCCTGGACCACAAAACCAGTCTTAAGTAGCACGGGTATATTTGTATTAGTATGGGTCAAATTCTTGATTTTTCTTTTATAACAAAAATCATTAGGATATTAAGTAAAGATCATGTTCCATGAAGATATTTTGTAAATTTCCTACTGTAAATATATAAAAACTTAATTTTTTATTAGTAATATGCATTGCTAAGAACTTCATTTGGACAATTTTAAAGGCAATTTTCTCAATATTTTGATTTTTTTTTTGCACCCTCAGATTCCAGATTTTCAAATAGTTGTATCTCGGCCAAATATTGTCATATCCTAACAAACCATACATCAATTAAACCTTATTTATTCAGCTCATTCAGATGATGTATAAATCTCAATTTCAAAAAATTGACCGTTATGACTGGTTTTGTGGTCCAGGCTCACATACTGTATATTGATTTCTAGCTGTTGCTTTTAAATCTTGCTTAGTCTTATTTTAAGTCATTTTAAGCCAACTTATGGTCCCTTGAAAGTGTGCTGAGGCCCCTGGTTAAAGGCCATTGCACACTGAGTCCGAAATTTTTTAGTTTTTCTTTCGTATTTGTCATCCTTTCCTATCAAAATGCTTGCTGCGGATGCAAAAACGGAAAAAATCGAACCTGATCCGAACTTTTTTATGACGGACGAAAGTTTTGGAGGCAGTGTGTAAATGTCATTAACACAACATGAGGTCGTATTTATTTTTTAACATGCAAAAAAATTGGACTTCAGTGTGCAATGACTTTAAGAACCACTGAATATTTACGTCTCCTGATTGTGTTATGTTTCCTTCTGTAGACCCAGATGTTCCAGCAGAGCCAATTCTACCTGAAGACAACTTCAATGAAATCAGTAAGTGGCTTTCTGAAATCTGATGCATGCAAGTGCTAAATAAATGTTGGATCGTTCTTGAAAATGATTGGCTAAAGATGACTTACGAACCATAAAAACAGATTATTGGAGTACATTTTACAAGAAAAGTACAATTTCAGTCTTTCTACATCACAGTTACGTGCTAGCAATTTCTAAATAAAAATTGAGGGAGTTCTAAAACAGTATCTAAAACAGGCTTGCTTATCTGTTCTTTTCCAGTTGTGGACATCACAGACTTCCCTGAGATTGTGGAGAACCACGAGATCAGCGGAGCCGGAAACATGCTGAAGACGCTGGACCCCATCCTCATCACCATCATCGCCATGAGCGCGCTGGGAGTCTTCCTGGGCGCCATATGCGGCGTGGTCCTCTACTGCGCCTGCTCCCACAGCGGCATGTCCGACAGGAACTTATCGGCCCTGGAAAACTATAACTTTGAGCTAGTGGACGGCGTCAAGTTAAAGAAGGACAAGCTCAACTCACAGAACACATACTCAGAAGCGTGAGGCGCCAACCAATGAGAGGGAACCTCTCCTCAGGGAGGGCGGGGCTAAAACGGACTGCCGACGCCATCCGGTTGGAGGAGGACAAGGCTCTGTGGTTCAGCGAACCAATGGGAGGAGGAGGAGGAGGTCTGGGACTGAGCCATGCTTTTCTCAGGAGCTGCAGTGAACGGAACCTACCAGTAGGGGACACTGTGTACAAAACATTGAATACAAGGATTTAAAAGAAACAAAAAAAACAAAATGAAAAATAAGAATATGTACAGATGATTGAAATTATTATTTTAATTTTTTATTTTATTGTTTTGTATTATTTTTTCGGTTGATCATTTTTACAATCGGATGCTGGTGTTGAGACCAATATATAATAATGTTATAAAGTATTTATCTTTTTTTTTTCTAGGAGGAAAAAAATCATTTATTTTTATTTTAAAAGATTGTTTTGCGCTTTAAGGAGATGTGTAAAAAAAAAAAACCCAAATGAACCATATATGTCCAAGGGAAGGTAATTACCCCGCGTTAGGGCGAGGATCAAAGGGGGGTGGAAATCATCCAGCCCTGTTGCATTCTGGGTATGGTTCAGTCAGTGCCTTTGGTACATCTTTTTTGGCCTCCTTTGTTGTTTTTTTGGTGTTTTCAACCCTTTAGTTCTCTCAAAAGCTGTCGGTCGAATCTGCAAAACAAATCCCGGTAAATTCATAGCGCTTTAATGTTGAAATCCTGCATATTGTACATAAGTTTTAATATATTTTAATGCCCTTTTCAAAGAAACGAGTAAAAGGACAAAAAAGAAAGCTGCAGTATCCCTTTTTTCTTGGGTTGTATGTTGTAAATACAATCGTCTGACTGTTTTGTGGAAGTGAAACGTGTGCTTTTTCCGTCCTGTTTGGTTATTTTGCTACGCTCCCAAAAGATGCAGCCCTTGTTCAAAACAGATGTTAATACAAATCCAGTGCACATTTCATAGAGTTTGGCTTTCATTCACCTGGATTACAGATTCATAAGCGAACATCATCATATCCTCTATAATCAAAGTCAGAATGTCTGTTTATCCAGCATACCAAAAAAAAAAAAAAAAACACACAGAAGAAGAAGAAAAAATGGCTGATCATCATTGCCTTGATTGCTTTGATTTGATTTGAAGTGAGCGGCCTACGGTTCAACCCTCACGCGTTTCATCAAAGTGCTTCTTGTTTCACCATCCGTCGAGCTTGAATGCATGTGGTCTTGAATAAAACTCTCATTTTTAAGAGTGGTGCTATTAAATGTTCTCACGCATCGCTTGGCAAGCGTTCGACGCCATCGTGGAGTTCTGTCATTGGCCTTGTGTCTGTACCAAAGGACTGTTGCCTCAAACTGCAGGGTCCAATCGCAACAACCCATTGTCGTGAGACGTCCGGAGACCTCGGCTACGATGTCATCCCATCTTCTGTGAAAGCGTTTTTGTCGCTCATCGTCATTCGGTTTTGATTCTGGACTGCTGGATGGATCTGACTTTAGCAATGACGTACACACGTAGTTTAACCGATAACAGGGCTTCACTGCTGACAATACTAATGTTTTCTACAGGTTTCTTGGTATGTTCATGTACTGTGCTGTATACTGTGGCAAACACTTTTGTTTCCCGTTCCTTTCCGGTAGTTTCCGACGACACGGATCCACGTGTCGATGCTACATGTGTGTCAGCCGAAGCTGTAAAGGTGAGCGGCGTCGGTCGGGATTCTGTGAGAAAGCATACTGTAGCATTAACGAAAAAGAAACAATGTTGCACTGATCAATATATTTGATGAAGTTTATGTGTTTATAGCATTCATTTGTAAAAAAGACAACTGAAATAAAAAAGACAGTGTTCATTTTTTTAATATAGTTTCAGAATGTGTAATACGATTCTGAAATGGTCAATTATCGAGATGTTTTCATTATTGAAAAAGGTATACAGATTTCCTATAGTAAAGTTCCCTTTTACCCGACCCGATTATCTTTTCGTTTTTGTACTGTCGTTGAAATTTTGTGCTGATTTTTTTTTTTTTCTCTCTGTTTTGTTTTCTTTTCCTTTTTTTTACAAGAAGATGCGGAAGCAAAGAAAACTTTTATTTTCAATACTGCCTCTGTAAGTTGCTGTTGTAGGAAGGAAAAAATGAATAAAAACAGCAAGGCCTTAAAATGGATATCAATGTTTTGTATTTGAGCATCTGCATCACAAAGGAAAAAATCCTTCACATCTGCTCTGTCTCTGATCAAATCAGATCGACTGACATTCCAAAGATTCAGCTCCAATAAATGTGTTCTGAAACTTTTGCTCTTTTTAGAATTTATTTTTCTTTTGTGTGTTCTTAAACTATTTTAAAGATTGAATTAAAAGAGAAGTCCACTTCCAGAACAAAAATTGACAGATAATGTACTCACCCTCTTGTCATCCAAGATGTTCATGTCTTTCTTTCTTCAGTCGTAAAGACATTATGTTTTTTGAGGAAAACGTTTCAGGATTTTTCTCCATATAATGGACTGATATGGTGTTTAAATGCGGCTTCAAACGATCACAAATGCGGTTGTAAAGGATCCCAGCCGAGGAAGAAGGGTCTTATCTAGCAAAACGATTGGTTATTTTCAAAAAATAGTACAATTTAAATACTTTTTAATGTCAAACGCTCATCTTGTCTTTCTCTGCCTGAACTCTGTGTATTCTGACTCAAGACAGTTAGGGTATGTCGAAAAACTCCAGTCGTATTTTCTCCCTCAACTTCAAAATCATCCTACATCGCTGCAGAAGTACCGACCCAGCCTTTGCAAAGTGAACATGCAAAGAAGATCAAACACCCTTAACAAAAAGGTAAAACAGCGATATAGGACGATTTTGAAGTTGAGGGAGAACATGAGATGGGAGTTTTTCGACATACCCTAACTGACATGAACCGCAATAAAAACAGTCCAGGCAGAGTAAGACAAGACGAGCGTTTGACATTAAAAAGTATATAAATTGTGTTTTGTTTATGAAAATAAGTGATCGTTTTGCCAGATAAGACCCTTCTTACTCGGCTGGGATCGTTTACAACTGCATTTGTGATCGTTTGAAGCTGCATTTAAACTGCATTTTGGAAGTTCAAACTCGGGGCACCATATCAGTCCATTATATGGAGAAAAATCCTGAAATGTTTTCCTCAAAAAACATAATTTCTTTACGACTGAAGAAAGAAAGACATGAACATCTTGGATGACAAGGGGGTGAGTACATTTCATGTCAATTTGTGTTCTGGAAGTGGACTTCTCCTTTAACAGATTTTAAGCAGAAAGACGCAAGAATGGACAGCAGAGGGCGATCTTGAGCAACTTATTGACAAGACAGGCTTTTGACAGATTTGCATAATTTACATTTTTTGTGGTTTTGAGGGCTTATTTTATACAAAAGATGAACCAAAAGTATTTAAATGAGGCACAAAATTATTCACCATTGCCCAAAAATCATTATATTTCAAACTAGCAGAAATTAGAGGGACTCTGATTGCAGTTTATGTGAATATTTCTTAGGGCTGAAAGTTATTTACTTTATAGACACATACTTAAAACATGCTCCTGAATGTTTTACTGAAAACACACACACAGTTTACAGTTTAATGAACATATTTTGATACTTTAGTAGGGCATGTAGTCACACTACTTCGAGTCTCTTGTGAAAACAAGTGCACTTAAATGTATTGAATATGCACTTGTAGTGAACTTCAAATCGTAAGAATATATATTTAAAAAGCTGTATTCACATATGTTACAGAAAATGTTAACACTGTAGTTTAGGGACCAATTAACTACGCACTATTAACTAGTTGCTTATTACCATGCTTGTTTCTAGCATATTGGCTGTTTATTAGTAATTATAAAGCACATATTAATGCCTTATTTTGCATGACCATATTTTAAATCCCTTAACTCACCCATATAAGCTTAACAACAAGCTTACTAACTATTAAAAAGCAGCAAATCAGGAGTTTATTGAGGCAAAAGTTGTAGTTAACAGTTAGTTAATAGTGAGAATTGGTCCCCAAACTAAAGTGTGACCAGAAAATATACTACTTACTATTACTATAGTAATAGTAATAACAGTAATGACAGTAAATTGTGCATGTAATTACCCAAAACCAAACCACAAACCTAACCCATGTAAATGCAGTTAGATAATCTTACTCTGTATTATTTGTATAATTACACTGTAACAACATCATGCATATAATGCAACTATAGAATTAATTAAACAAAAGGCCACTGAAGTGTACTTAAAGAGAGACTAAGTAGACTTTTAAAAATCTGTGATAATGTCAAATTAAAAATTATTAAAATCATTGTTTTAATTTTTTGGCATTCCTTTAAGTACACTTATTTTATTGTGTTGAAACGTAAAGCACATATAAAGTACTTGTATAAATGTAAACAGTATTTTAATTTAATTCTAGCATATTAATTTAATTCTAGCATACAAGTGTCTGAAAACATTACATTCAGTTTGTACTATACAGTATATTATTTTAGTAAGAGGCACTCTTTTTTAAAGTATGCTAAAATATACTTCCTTTTCACAAGGGTAAGTTGCCTCAATGAGAAATTGCTGTTTATTGACACAAACATAATCAGAAAACACATATTTGTGTAATTTGACATTTGACTCAAACTTTTACTCTACAGTACTCTTTGTGACAACTAACCCAGCCTCTGTTTTGAAACTTTCCAAAACATTTCTTTGTGTGTGAACGTCAGGAACCAGACGCCTGCAGGTGAATGTGCTGCTGAATCCAGCATTAAACGCAGGCTCTCTTTCATTACACAACAGAGCTCCTCAAGGCTCGAGTTCATCGATCAAAACACAATCAATCGCCGGGATACAGAACATGAAGAGAGCCAAGCTGCAAATCGATGCAATCTTTCCGTTAAAACAGCTTTAATCTACAATAAAATCATATAGACGCCAGCTCTGGTTACACAAGCATTGTTTTGAAATCTATTAGTTCTGTGCTCAGGGGCAACAAACCCACAGACACACACAGAAGCATAGGAAATATGTAAGTGTTATAAGAAAAGTTAAAGCTTCCACAAATCCTTAAGGTGTGTCATGTACTATACTGCAAAAAAAATAAAAGTTTTAAAGTCAATTATTATAAGATTTTTCAACATTCCACCAGACAAATAATCTGATTTTGTGACAGAAGAGCTGAACATTTTAAACCAAAATGGCTCCTGGTCTATCTAATGACAGTAAAATAAAATAAAATAAAATAAAATAAAATAAAATAAAATAAAATAAAATAAAATAAAATAAAATAAAATAAAATAAAGCATTATACATTTTTGTTTATAATACAAAACAATGAATCTGTAAGTGGTACAAAATATGAATACAAAACATGAATGTATTTAAGTGATGTGATGCCTTAAAATAACAGTTCTCATTTTAAAATGGAATTATTGTTGTTGTTATCTTATACAGCTTGTTTTTTTTAATGTCTATGGGCATGTAAAAATGTTTACTTTGTTTAAAAAAAAATACCATTGTCACATAACGTTTAATATGTTTACCAGAAACAGAACCAGAAACATCTTATAATAAAAATAGCATTTTCATATGATTCACAAAAAAAAAAAAAAAAAAAAAAAAAATCTAAAATTCCAAGTCACATGCCACATTTTCTTGCTCCGCTCATGATCATTAATGGACACTAGAGGGCAGTGTTGTATTCGCAATAAAAGTTACAAACTACTACCTGAATTTCCTAAAACTAACTGTACTAACCCTTAGAAACTTTATTATCTATCTCTTTAAAACATCATTATGGACCATATACATGGTAAATATTACATTAAGCTGTTGTATTTTAAGGCTGTTTACTGAGTTAGTAGACTGCAGAACTTCATCTAAAAATTTGTTAGACCCTACTTATAATAAAGGTGAATAAAAGATCATTTATTATATCAGTGATGTGATAGTAAGATCCCATTACTCTTAAAATCTAAAACAAAATTATTTTAATTTACTCTGCCTGACATTTTAATGAAAACATTTACATGTAAGCATTTACAGCTATCAGTCCATATAATTAACACTAACAATTATGCGGCGTTTCATCTTAAATGACATTTTTTCACAGTTTCTAGTATAAAGCAGCTGTAGACTAACTGCTATAAAGCAGACAGTGAAATATTTGAGTATTCAGGAAGGGATTCATTGCGAAAGCTGCATTGCTTCTTTTGGGCGTCTCTTTCTTTTGTGCTTATGTAATCATAGCAACCAAGGTTTTCTGAGCCTGTTTTTTACACGTGATACAGGCTCTTTTCCCATCATACCTTTTAATAACACATCCACCCAATACTTTCAACCAGATCCTATTTTAATATCTCTGAGAGTCAGTTCTCTCCCTTTGACTTTTACTTCTTCTCTCTATTCCCTTTTCTTTAAAAGTTATAGTTTATTTATAGCTATATTTTTATATGGAAAGTCAGTTTTAGCAGTGTCCTTCACAACTCATATACTACACAAGTCAGCTTTTTATTATTTGGAGTAAAAAACTGTATACATGCTAAAACTGTAATATTAATACAGTAATAGGACATGATATTGAATTTATTACAAGAAGTCAGAGTGATATAATGTGGACGTGATTGTAACAGTGGCCAGGGTAACACCTGAACATACAGTATATTTATTATTTTTCATAATAATTTCATAATATTAAAACACTGCTGGACCGAGGCGACATCATGTGTCTCTTAAATTTTAATAGGTAGTAAATTAACTTTTGACTTAATGGAGCAGAAAGTTCCTGTAATCATGTGAGTTTTCTGAATGGTTTAAAGAACAGGTTATGCACTTATATATATTGACTGAAACATTGATAAAATATAACAAATATTTTTATTTATTTGTTTGTTTGTTTACTTTTCATTTCAGCAACATTTCATTATTTTTTATTTTAATGTAACCCTAACTAAAATAACTACAACTGAAATGAATATTTATAATATTTATATTATATATATTATAATATTTATATTATATAATTATATAAATTTGATAATTTTTAATAATTATATTCTTAAAAAATATTTAGATATATATATTTTAAAAAAAATAGAAGTATAAAAATGCAAACTGGTTTAAAAAAATTAATAAAAACGATAAAAGTACATTCTAAAAAAAAAAAAAAAATGCTGGGTTAAAAAACAACCCAGTGCTGGATAAAAAAAAAAATGGACAAACCCAGTGGATGGGTTATTTTAACCCAAACTTCTGGGTAGTTTTGTTTAACTCAACTATTGTTTAAAAATTACTATGTAGCTTAAAATGAACCCAAAATAGGTTGTAAATTAAAAATAAATTAATAATTACTACAGGCATCACCAATAAACAAAAAGTGAACATTTTATTAATTTACATTATTTATTATTTATTAATTTATTTTAATATGTATTATTTAATTATTGTTTATTAATAAACGTTTATTAATACATTAGTATTAATTAATTAATGCATAAAACTTATTAACAAATGTTCATTTATTAAACAAACGAATAAATGTTATTTTCCAACCTATTTTGTGTTCATTTTAAGAAAGAAATATAATAATTTTTAAGCAATCATTATGTTAAATAAAGCTACCCAGAGGGTTGTGTTAAACATTTAACCCGATCTCTGGGTCAAAACAACCCAGTCACTGGGTTTATCTGTGGTTCAGGTCAAAGTGTCCCCACAAAGACAGCAAGATCCAAAATCCTGTCTTTGTGGGTACATTTTTGAGCCCTTATAAGGAAAACAGCTTATTAATCATACAGAATTATTTTTTTTTAATCTAAAAATGCAGAAAGGTTTAGGTGTAAAATTACAGTTTATGCAGTAGAATTTTTGTTGTTGTTGTTGTTATTTAGTACTTAAAGCCAAGTTTCTGAGGCAAAAGCACTTAATTATTCAGTGATGGACTGAGAGGATTCGTGGCGTCATAAGGCAGAGCTGATGACGTCGTGAGGTATTTCCTGTAGGGGCGGGGCCTGTCGGAGGGTCTGCTGACCTCATACTTTTTCATCCAGCGTTCATCGGCTCTTCTCTCCAGTGCAAACACGTAGACGATAAACGCGGCGAGCGGACTTTGTGGAATAGTTCATTTCGCGGCGGACGGACGCAGAATGGATTGTTTGGCGTGATTTGTTTTGACCGAAGGATTTAAGACAAGCTCCTTTAGGGTTAAAAAAGAAACAGAAGGATACACGTTGACAAAAGACCCCTATGAGGCTTCGAAAGTGAGGAGAGAAAACTAGTAATAACAGCCATAAGGTAAAGTTGCCGTCTTATTGCTGTCGGCCGAATGAAAGGACGGTTTTGTCCGGGTTTTATTGAATTTTTTTCTATTGAGAATGGTGAAGTGGTTTTTTAACCAGATGTGAGTGTGATTTAAAGCGAGAAATGTTTGGTAAAGTTGCTTGTGTGGCTCAAATAACGGTCCGTCTCGCAGATGTATTTTTGGTGGTTTATAAAAAGATGTTGTTCTTCTGTTAGGTTACTCGAAAAGCCTCACAGTCACAAGTATACTTGTTTTTTTTTTTTTGTTTGTTTTTTTGTTTTTTGTGATTTCTAACACACAACAGGAGGGAAAAAAAGGTTCGACGGACACTTTTTCTGTTGTTTTGTTTTATCTTCCATCTGTTTTCTATATCAATATAAATGCAGCACATCTACACTTGTTGCTAGGGAGAATAATCTATTTTCATTTGAGTCGAGGGTTTTATTTAAAGTGGTTATTATTAATGTCAGAGTTATTTATTTATTTATTTATTTCCACAGCTTTTCTACAGTATTTCTTAAGACAAAAGGCAAAAAAGGAATGGTGACGTACAGAAAGTGTCATTTTACATTCATATCTAGAGCTCAAATTGTAGGGTTCATGCATAACTTGATTCGGACTTTGAAAAATATGATTAATGTTGCAAGTAATGAAATAAGAAACAAACAAGGAGAAGTACTTTGAGCAAGTAAATAGCTAGTTTACATGACTAATGGATCTGTTTTCTTAGGTAAACACGTCTAACCGCTATCCAGTGTTTAAACACAGGCCATAGTGTTGATCTGGACTAACTACAGTACAGAATGACTGTATATTATGTTTAAAGACGTTTCTGCTTTTACTGTATGACTGTTGGACACAAATGGAAAACATGAGTAAGAGAAAAACACACACAAATATATCTGTCATGGTTTCTGTCTCCAATCAGTTTCTTAAATCTGAGCAAAGCAAGTCATGTTTCCTAACATGACATGTTCCTTTGAGATGTCAATACTCCAGGAAACAGCCTGCATTGATTAATTGAATGCCGTGACACCCTTGTACCCATTTTAATCTGAAGAGGACGTCTGGCTGCTGTGTCCTTCAGAACAACCTTGCGTCTGACAGCAGAGGAGCTTTTTTAATCTCGTAAATGGGTGTAAGACTCAGTGTAGATGGAATAAATCAGGTGTGTGGTCAGTAGCATCTGTTCGCTGACGGTACGTGACTTTTGACCTTCACAACAGCTGCTGGACAGAAAAAAACTTTATTATTGGACATTTTTATCCAACGACCAGCGACTCCCTTTGACAGATAAGCAGTTGTGTCATCTCTGAGGATGAATACACAATCCCATTGTTTTGTTGGTTACTTAAAGATGTTTAAAACATGATTATAACTTCAAATTAGTGGTTAGTTTTTCTTGTGAAGTTTATGTGCAAGTGCAAAGGAAAGTGTTGGTGCTCCCATTCTTGCTGGACACTTGCTGACTGCTTTTCCTTCACTGTCTGGTGCAACACATTAAAATCCAGATGCTTATGTTTCTACGAAACTAATTTCAAGTAATTAAAGTTTAGATCAAAAGCTCTTTGAATATTATACAAAGCATAAATTTAGTCAAGTGCACTCTTAAAAATAAAGGTGCTTCAAAAGGTTCTTCAAGCGATGCCATAGAAGAACCATTTTTGGTGCAGTCATTTCTTGCTTACCTTTTTATAATCTGAAGAACCTTATTTGCCGCAAAGAACCTTTTGTAAAACAGCAAGGTTCCTCAGATAAAGGTTCTTTATGGAACCATTTAGACAAAAATGTTCTTTCTATTTTATTTTTAAGAGTGTGTGTCCAAACTTTTCATTGGTACATTTCTTGTGTGTTATGGAGATAGTAATGCTTTAGTGTTAGTCTTATTCAAGCACTCTTGTCAGTTCTGATCTTAGCTAAAATATTTATAGGAACGTATCCAGTCATTGTTTTCCAGACCTTGTTTGGCAGTCGTTCCTAACCAGGCTTTGGTTCTGAATCAAGGGGGAGGAAAGTTTAGAGTAACCCAAAAATATGAAATCCAGATTAAAGGAATTCAAAATAAATAAATAATTTACTTTTGTTTTTCTAAACCCATACCCACCATTTTCCTTCACCCCATGACGTTTTGTGTAAATTATGGGTGTAACTTTCATTGAACTGTAAATAATCAGCAAAAGGTTTGTTCTATGAACAAAATAATAAGCATAAGTACAGTGAGTTGACATTATTCTACGCACCCTTCAACCATCCAACATTAAAAGGAAATTTAACAGTGTAAAAGCATTATTGAATTACATACCATGAATAACTCATAAAGCTTGATTTTGTTCATACAATGGCTCTCAAGCTCCCTAAAATGGGGGGGGGAAAGTAGTCCATATAACCTGTGCACTGTATTACAAGTCCTTATATGAAAACTTAAGTTTTTCAGTGCAAATCTTCCACCATAGCTAATAAATGTTGTTGAACATCCTCATATCCTCAAGTACAATCAATTACAAGACACATAATAGTGAGATTTGGCATCATGGCATGAAGCCTGATGTTACATACCTTGAAATTTCATATCTTCATATATTAAAAACATGTGAGTATACAAATGTTATACATATGTTTTGCACAAAGCTATGTCTTTGGTTCTGTGGTACATTTTTGTCATGTTTGGTGATTTTAGAGACATTTTAGTTTCTCTACACCCATTTACTCTTTCTGGTTTTGCTTCTTGTTGTTGACCATATTATGCTGCCTAAAAATGTCATGATTTTTTTTCTCCCACATAGGATGCATGTTGCTCTCAGTGTCTGTTTCTTTATTATTTATGCTAAAAACACATCTTGAGACTCTAAATTCTCCAACTTTTCATCTCAAAACATTTGGCTCTTCAGAGAATTACTCTTCAGTGTTCATTAATGCTTATATACTGGCCTTATCTCATGATGAAACATACCTGTGGGAACTTTTTCTCAAGACGCGAATTACATACCAATAAGTACATATCATAGTCGTTTTTCACAGAATTTAACACTAGAGGCGGTAAAACAGCGAGCGCTTGTAATCATCGTACACAGTTATGATTACAGCTTAATACGTTTTGCTTTCCAGACGGAATAAGCTTGCTCAGTAGCTCATTCGGCACGTAATTGGACTTGCGTAATCCTTGTGTACGAATCCTGTTAAAAACATGACTTTTGACGAAAGAGCTGAAAGATGGGAGATTGAAAAACAAGCTAAAACGGCATGCTCACGGTTGCATTTTTTTCACGGTTGCCACATTTGCTTTTGTTCATAGCTTAGAGTTATAGCGCCACTCAACTGACATTTTAAGTCAGAACTGCATATGACACATACAAAACCAACGTCACATAAAACGTACCATATGTACGTTCATCTGTTCTGGGGGAAAAAACGAACACACTTTAGCGCCATTCATGGCACTACGTATTTTGTGTCTTGCAAAATTATTCCCACAGGTACGTTTGCGCCATGAGATCAGGTTGATTTTGGCTTATGAAGGATTAAAATGTGTGTCTATGTACACATCAAAACTTTTTCTCAAATGTGAGGTCGTAAACTCCCTTTAGACTTTAAATCCCCTGTAAATGTTTTCATGTCATGATAAAGGGGCTCAGAATGTGTGTATATCTCCTTTCCACTGGTAATATCTCTTGTTTGATGTTGGTCTGGAAAACAGGCCCCTGTCTAATCTGATCTGCTTTTTATCCCCTCCCCGTTTCCTTCGAGCCGTCCACTCTCATCTGATCTCGGTTCTCTTTGCTCTCACCGGTCAGCCAATGAGAAAGACCCTTTCTTTGCCGGTGTACAATGTAAGCAGTATTTATGTGAGCCAGCGGAGGTCACACATAAATTAGCTTGAAATTGACCTGCAGAGGCATGTGGTCAATGCTGGATTGTGTAGCTGGTCTCTCAGCCGTTTTAACCAATATTCCTGCCAATCTGTCATGACTAAAATGGTGAAAACAATTGTTGTTGTACATGCTGAGTCAAGGGAATAGAACAGAAAACTATTTTACCAAAAAAAAAGTGCTTGCAGTAAATCTAATGCATTAAATGCAGATGCAAATCATTTCCATATGTTAGCAGCTGTATTATTCACCCTAAATTGTAAGGGGTATTATTATTCTTACTTTTACAATGAGCATGAATTGGTTTGTTATGGTCTTTGGGGTAAGTTGATGGCCGGTAGTATCATTAGTTTTTGGGAAAGTTTTGAATCAATTGTGCACAGTGAACAGCTGGTGTTGCACAGCTGTGGGCAGAAATGCAGAACCATTCGGACCATCTGTCAGAAAAAAAAAAAACAGATACAAAGTGAGACATTATATTCTTCCTCATCTGGGGTAAATTCTCACCAAACAGGAAGGTTAATTTGAATTCAGTTGCCCTCATGTCACTGGAAGTCATTGTTGTCACATTCAAAAATTGATTGGAAAGAAATCAATCTCTAACCATCAACCTAGGGCTTTTGTACTTGGAAAGTTCCTGTCATTTTACAGAGACTTTACAGAGATTGCTACTCTCACTGTTTATGAATAGGTATTTGTAGGTACCTTTACAGGTACAAAAACATACTTTTTATGTATATTGGGGTGGAGGCTGAAACCTAAAATATGGAAGGAATGACAACATTCTAAGTGCTGTCTCACAATATACACTAGTTTGTGTGTGAGGTACAGAGCAAATTGTTAATTTTCTGAAAATCTTATTATGGTCCATTCTGTGAAACTGAGCGTATCATTTACACTCTTCAAAATAAAGGTGCTTTAAAAGGTCCTTCACAGCGATGCCATAGAAGAACCATTTTTGGTTCCACAAAGAACCATTCAGTCAAAGGTTCTTTAAAGAACCTGCTCTTTCTTAACTTTTTATAATCTGTAGAACCTTCTTTCACCACTAAGAAAAGTTATTTAGATGTAAAAGGTTCTTTATAAACCATTGTGAAGCACCTTTATTTTGAAAAGTGTAGATGCAAACATCACCTGAAATATAGCACGTTACACGAGAACCAAAACGCATGTAATGACATAACAACATTGGTTGTACCCTTTTTTTGAGGCGGCAGATACAGATTTTTACCGTTGCATGATTTGATGGTTACAGTTTCTGCTGAGGTTAAATGATTACTGAACTTTTATTCATTGTAAGGCTATAAAGTGTAGTCTTGTTTTTTTACAATAATCCTTTGAAACAAATTTGCACAAGATGTCTTTATTGCATGAATTAAATATTAGATGAAATAATTACCAGTTACACTTGTAGATTTGCACAAAATTGTTCATACGAACATGATTTGAGTTTTGTTGTCTACGCATTAATACTGTACATTTTATTGTCTATGATATGAAAATGTATTGGTAGAATTGTACATGGCAGAACTACAATGCACATAAAATACATACAAATCCTCATGATATCACTTTGAACTACTGGTCCACAGAGTTTAGTCAAATGGAATATTCTGAACATTGTTCTAAATAAATAAATTAAACTAAAACCACAGTTATCATTGTTTTCTCAGGAAACTAATTCCTTACATCTTTTATCTTGTACATCTTGTATCCTGTTTAGTTGTGTCACACAATAGATCATGTGCGCGTGTGTGTGTATATATATTTCATGTCACAGTCGTCATCTCCTGTTGGGTTTATTTGGTGATAACAACCAGCCGACTCTGTTCTTGTGTTGTTTTGATTTTACGATTTTACTAAATTTACAAAATTAGATGGACCAAGAGACCAATACAGATCTTAGATAAAACATCCATTTCCTCTAAGCTATTACAAGCTCCCTTATCTACAGAGACTTTGACAGCTCTGTTACGCCTGTAGTGGTAGCACTTTACAACAAGGGTCTGTAGATTAACATTAGTTCATGCAATAAACTATGAATTACGAATAACAATAAATTTGAAATGAACAATAGTATTTAGCAATAAACATCAGTCTACAATGATAAATGCTAGTAAGATTGTTGTTCACAGTTAATTACCATAATACCTAATGCATAATCTAAGTTTAACTGTAAAGTGGTACCGCTGTAACCTGTTAGCCTGGCATTGAACTGCTTTAGCCTTGTATGACTGAAAGGTTTTGTTCCGCAGTGATATTGTCCTCTGAGTCAGCCACTCCATTACAGTGAATTATTCATTCATATCCAATAATAAAAATGATAGATGAGCATGTGACTGCGTCATTTTCCTACATCTTAAATCATGCGAATGACCTCAGCGATGCTTCGACCACAGTTAAACCAGATCAGTTCAAGTCTAAAGGGGATTCACCATGAAAGAGATACAGTACATACAATTGTTCATTTGTTATTTTACTGTAAATTTCATAATATATAAATATGTTCATATATGTTCTCTGCCAACCACTTTCTCCTATATATTTATGGTAGGTATCACAAAGGTGGGGTGGTTTTTTTGGGCAGGGCTTCACCACAAGGAGTTTCTGGCTGTTTGCCAAACTGCATGCAGGTTTCCTGTGTGATAGGAAAGGTTCTTGTAAAGCCAACACGACAGTTAAAAGGGACTAGTCAGGCAGAAGCAGTAACATTACGATGGCCCTGAGCCCTGTAATGCCAGCTTCAGGTCTCAGAGGCGTAATATATCATGCTTAGTGTAGTCCATGCATTATATGTTTATAGAGGGCTAACTCTCACCCAGCCTTCAATTTGATTCATTTGGGTTGCGTTTGATTAATACTAGTGGAGATGCTGGGAATTGGGTATAAAAGCCTTTGTTCTGGTCATTGGGAAAACACATCTCGGGGATTCCTAAGATGGTTTTTAGGAGGATGGTAGAGTTTGTGGTTGACTGCAGAGGGTGGAGAAGATGAAATGAAGGGGTTGGTCTTAGGGTGGAACCAAACTAGATGAGTTTAACCATATATTCAACCCAAGCTCATTGGAAAAGTGTGCTCATACCTACAATTTTGCAAAACTCCAAAAAGGATCAGATAAATACAAGTAGCATTTGACACAGTTCATTTTCACACAAATATTCATTACAGAGGTAGATTATGGATTAATACAGACTTATTTTCATGTGGTTCCTTGAACAACACTGTTTTATGATCTCTTTGTAAACTAATGCTTTTTGAAGTTTGCATCTCATAAGCAGTTGCATATGTTTGGCTTTTCTGACATAGTAAACTTGCTCGATAGGCCACCCGGTATAGCATTGCACTTGCACTTGAAACATTCGAATACTTGTCCTTGAAACACAAGTCACAAAAAACAGTTCAAAGACTGTACTACTAAGACTTATACTAACTTGTAGCTAAAGTGACATGCTTGCGTCACCAAATGCATTTTTATTTCATGTTAGTTTCAGTTAACACTATCGGTTACATTTATGGTGAGGTTTAGTGTAGAAAGTGCATTATTTTCAGGCACAATTAAAATTCTAGCACCACTTATCAGACATTTCTTTACCAAACTGCTGCAATATGCACAACCAGTATAATAAAACATTACCAGATTCACATTTATCTGTTTTGCATAAAACTGAAGTGCTTTTATTGACCCCCACTGGACATTTTGAAAGTGTTGGGGGTAATGTATTACAAGTAACTTGAGTTACAAAATCAGATGACTTTTTTTCAAGTAACTAGTAAAGTAACGCATTACTTTTTAATTTACAGTAAAATAGTTACTTTTTCAAATAAGTAACATCAGTTACTTTTTTCCCATTTATTGATTGACAGGTCTCAATAAATTGAGGTTGAGAGAAATCGTGAGTAAGGTGTTGCTGAAGTTTTAGAATAAATGTTAACATTAATTAATTCATTAAAAAACAGATTCAGTATTCCTCAAAATGAATAAAAACAGTGAAATGCAACTCAGAATATGATGCAAACCTGCAATAATTAAATGTTAAATAACACAAATATCCTTTATGTATTTAATCCCATTTTATTAACCAATGTCTTTGCTGCTGACCTTTGATGATCCAATTCAACCAAGATAAACATTTGTGTTTCTTTTTTTTAATATTGCTTAAGTGTGTTAAACTTTCTTCTTCTGCGTTCTACTGTACAGACATGAATTTACTTTTCCTTCACCCTAAAGCTTATTCATTTCACTTTTGGTGTGAAGGCTTTTAAATATAAAATATAACTTTTTATATTAAAAACAAACAAGCAAGCCCTGTCCAGATTTAAAAAGTAATGCAAAAGTAACGTAACACATTACTTTCCATAAAAAGTAAAAGTTTTTATTTTAGGGAGTAACGCAATATTGTAATGCATTACTTTTAAAAGTAACTTTCCCCAACACTGGTAAAAAAACAATGTAGCTTCATTTTGCAGAAATGTCATCAAAGCCACAAACAGTATTTACGTCAGTTGCTTGAACTACAGTATAACAACATCGCAGGCAGTTTGTGCTGCTGATTAGTTATTCCTATGGGTGTTTACTAAGTAAAAGATCAGGATGATAGAATGAGAAATATCTCACTGGCTGTGTTTACATGGACACTTTGTTTCAATTGGTGTGAAATCATTCCGAACGTTGTGCTTACACAAACGCCAAATAAAGTGATTGGGTTGATGTGCGCATTTACATGTAACAAGCTTCTATATCAGATTTGTTTATTGACATGCACACATTGCACAAATATACAAAGTATCCCGCTGTTTGCACATACTATTCTCCTGCTATTGCTTCTTTTCTTTGTCTTAAAGAGCAGACTTTATATTTATCTATTTTGGTTCCTAATTAGGAGACGACGAGCGTGTGAAGCTTTGTGCCGTGCTGTTTTTATTTATCACGCAGTAAAATCGCCCATTCCTGTGGCCGAAGTTGTTCTGCTCCACTTGAATGTTAGAATAACACGGCAGTCATTAATGACACTTTATTCTACAAAAACATGTGAAAAAATTCATGTGCCATTACGCTATTTCTAATCCATTGCACAGTACTTTCCAGTTTCAGTTTTCAATCCAGTGAAGTGTTTACATGTCCTCTCGCTCAAATTAGAAAAGGTCTGAACCGAATGGAAATGTCATTCGGATCGAGATCAGTCGAATTGATTAAGGTGTTTACATGAAGGGTTTTCAGTCTGATTGAGCCATCAGTCTGATTACTAACAGATTATTTGGTTGCATGTAAACGTAGCAAATAAAATACAATGAAGGAGAAGCCCAAACCTTATCATACTGACTTGTAGCAGTAACACCCAAAAAAAAAAAAAAAAAAACTCTTTTAGCAATGCCCAAAACACCATATCATCATGGTGAGCTACATTTGTAGAAGTAAAGGATAATCGTATTGTATTTGGAAATGCTTTTTGTAATATCCTGCACAATGAACGATCTCCCTTAGTTTTTTATCCTGGTGTCTCTGTCTTTGTTGAATTGTGGTTGGCTAAGTAATGTTCAGTACAGCAGAAAGTGGTATTGATCCATTATGACTGTGATAGATGGGCATTTGGTCAATATTCCCCTAAAGGTCCTCTTATAGAAAGAGCAGTGTTACTCTTTGATATTTAGCAATATTCACAATCGATTTTGTAGTTTGAAAGACAAGCAAAAGGTCAGTTTTGCAAACGCATTGTTTACAGCAGGGATTTCCAGATCCCTACTTTTGTAACACCTTGTTACATGTATTTGCTGTAGTAATGACAGTAAATTATTCATAATTACAAGCGGTTAACCCTAATCCTAATGCTGTAAGTGCATGTTGTTAATTAATATTACTCAGTTCCTAACTGCTTAATTGCTCTGTAACAAGGACACCTTAAATTAAGCTGTTACACCTTATTTATACATTACTGACTATAATTAACATGTAGTTACTATAGGGTTAGGATTAGGGTTTAGTTTAGGAAAATTGCATGTAATTATTTATATTTTACTGTTATTACTACATGTAATGCATAACAAGGACACTGCAAAGAGTGTTTGTCTCATTCCAGGATAATAAAAGTAATAAAATATTTAAATGTGTAAAAAAGTACTTAAAAGTTCAGGTAGTTGCATTTCATGTACATTTAAGCTATGATAAATATTCATTTAATTGCAATTAACTTGCATTTAAAGATCTGAAAACATTACATTCAGTTTGCACTGAAGTATACGTCTAAGTATATTATTTCCATAATAAGTACTTCAAAATGCTAAAGTGTGCTTCTTTTTAAGAAGGGAAAAACTAGCCGTCCTGAGTTTGATTCCACAGACATACTAAAACAGTAATAATACATAAAAAATCTTCAGAAGCATGTTACGACTTTTGCAAGCTGAGAAGACAAAAATAAATCTTTAAATGAGCGACAGAAGCGGTCAAGAGAGAGTTTCTTCAGCGCTGCAGGCGGATTGTTAAACCTGGAGCTCATTACACGCTCCTCCATTTTAAAGGGATATTATCTCATGGTTGTGTTTGGCCTTCGTTCCAGGACAGAGGTTGAATGGGGCATTCTTGGGCATTTGTTCTGATCCCTCTTTGCCTGTCCAGAATGGAAAAGACAGGGAAGAAAGCAGAGAAGAAAGACGGTGGCCTTTCCACAGAGTGGTTTAGGGGTTTCAGTTTGGACTGGAGGTGGGATTTTAGTGTCCTGGAGAGAACGGCCGCCCTTTCCTGTTTTTCTCTTTACTCCTTTTTTATTTTTTTTGCATTTGCATTTGCACTTGCATTTGCATTATCTTTGAGCTCTCGTCATATGCCAAAAAAAAAAAGTACTGTAGGATCAGAAATAAGTTGACTTCTGGTCAGCCTTTTAGAGTCTTGTTGTGACACTATCTGTGTGTTGGACTACACACTTGTACCAGGCTTATTACCAGAATGCTGTGTAGATGGGGATATCTTTCCCATGATGCTCTCTGTTAGCCTCCCCCAAGCATTCCTCAGTCCAGCTGTGAAACCTCATAGAACAGAAACAGCAATAGCCATGTCATTTTTTTTTTTTTTAGTTTGACACCTAAATGGTGTTTTACAAGTTGGTTTATGTTCACACCCTTAATTAGGACACAAAATGTGTTTTTCTTGGTTATTATCATCACCGAACACTAAAAACATTTTTAATAATTAAAATGAAGCTGAAATAAAATATAAATATTAAATTGAAAACTTAAGATGAACAAAAATTAAAAGTATTGCCTTGACAGTTCAACAGTTAAAACTGAAATAATTTTTCCTTTTTAACATAAATAGTTTAAATTATTTTTTTAACATAAATGGTAATATTCAAGAACAAAAAATAATACAAATGACAAGCACATAACAAAACTACTAAACATTAAAATGAAAACTAAAAATAAAAATAAAAGCTACTTTACTATAAATTAAAATGAAAACTAAAAATATAAAAAATAAAAGCTACTTTACTAAACATTAAAATGAAAGCTAAAAAAATTAAAATGAAAGCTGCTTTACTATAAATTAAAATGAAAACTAAAAATATAAAAATAAAAGCTACTTCACTATAAATTAAAATGAAAACTAAAAAATATATAAAAAAGCTACTTTACTAAACATTAAAATGACAGATAAAAAAATTAAAATAAAAGCTACTTTACTATAAATTAAAATGAAAACTAAAAATATAAAAATACAAAAATAAAAGCTACTTTACTATGAAGTAAAATGAAAACTAAAAAATATAAAAATAAAAGCTACTTCACAATGTAAGAAAACATTACAATAGCATATAAATCATATTAAACTAACCTGAATAACAAAATCTTTTTTTTTTTTTTTTTGAATGAAGTGTATGAAGTGCCTTTTAATGCATGTTTTGTGTACAAAAAATTACTAGAACTTTTGTCATTTAAGAGGTGTTTACACAACACTGTTTTTAACGAAAAAATGGAAAACGTTGTATGTGTTTTGGCCGTTCATTTACACAACAGTGTTTTGGGGGCCTGGAAACACACTTTTGAAAACGGGTTTCAAGATGCAAGCTTTTTAAAATGATATGGTTATCATAGAAGTGTAAACTACAAAAACATCAATTTGTGAAAACTGATATTGTGTGAACATATTATGTGTTTACATAGTGTTTCTTTACAAAGTGACATCGCCAACTACTGGCCTGCCATGCATAACACAGCTTGTTTAGTCATTTTCACAGATTTTGCAGCTTGTTTCTCATCATTTTTTTTTAAATGCAAAGGAAAAACAGTTCCATTTTTGGTAAATCGTTGTCATGTAAACGTACTCTTATAGTCACTGTAACGGGAATCTTTAGGCCTGAAGAGTTTCGGTGTGACCTCACAGAGCTAAACTGTCAGTGACAGGCGGTCTAATCTGGTCGCTTTGCCCGACATGCTGTCTGCACACTGTGTGTATAAACGGCACACTGAGAGGAACCTTTTTTTTAACACACACACACTTATTAGGTCTCACTGACTGAATTACACAAGGCTTAGTTTGCTTTACCATGCAACAAACTCACAACCTAACAACTTTCAGAGGTGTTACTTGTGATTTAATCTGCCGCCGCAGTTCCAACAGTGGCTCGCTTTAGCGTTTAAAGGGTGGAATTCTTCTAAGCCACCTCATCTCTGCCCATTGAGTTTAATGGAAACCACATGCATTACATTCAGCAGGGAAGTAAAAGGCATTTTCAGCCTCACCCTGGACGCCCCACATGAGCAGAAGGGTGTTTTTGTTTCCAGTCAGACGTTTGTTACATTTGTGATTTCTTTGGAACGGCCATTGATGTGCTGTGTAATTTAGAGGAAGTGTACTAGCGTCAGACATGACTTACATCAAGCCAGTGTCACGTTATGAATATCTGTCAACATGTCTCTTGGATAATGATATACTATTTGTAGACTGCGCTGGGTGCCAGAATGTCTTAATGTTTCACTAAGTTTGTGCATTTTTACTATGGTTTTGTACATTGAACTATTGCATATTTGGCCATTCATTTTACATCTCATGCTTTTTAGGGGGAAATTTTATAGTACTAAAAATGATGTGCGTTAGCTTTAAGGACATGTCTATGCTAGTATAATTCTAAAGCCTGACACAATGATTGAACTGGACGACAAAAGGATTTGTGTTTTGTGTGTGTGTGTGTGTGTGTGTGTGTTTATTTTCATTGTGAATGTTTTACATTTTTAATTGTGTTTATCTGGTTTTGCACAGTTGTATAAACTACTACTGGCTAGCTGAATTAAAAGAGATGAGTACTTTCCCTTGTGGAAAAGAAGTTATTACTTTTGAAAAATTATAGGAAAAAATTATACTTTAAAAGAAAGTACTTAAGTGCCATCTGAATGTAATGCTTCGGACACTTAATTGCATGGAACATTGCTTGTTAAATTACAATGAAAATTTATATTAAATGCAAATGCCTGAACGAGTGCTTTTTTGACCCAATAGGCCTTATACATTGAAAAATACTAATAAAAACAAATAAAGAAAGAAATTTTCAAAGCTGTAAATAAAACAGAATATTGGAGTATGTTTTACAAGAAAATGTTTTGTTTTCTTCATCAAAATTTCATGTTTAATTAAATGTGTTGCATTTCTTTGTCCTTGTTTTTGAAATTTACAAACAATTTTTGAATGAAAGTTACTTCCACACAAAATATGCTTGTGTAAACTAAAATTTACTTTAATGTATTTCTGTTAAAATTCGTCTTGTATGTCAGTGCATTGGAATATATTTGTAATTACATGTTTGTAATGATTAAGTAATTTAGTACCTTTAAAATATTTTAAATTTAAAATGTAGGCTAATATAAATTAATGATCTAATCAAGTACTTTACATGTTAGTTAATACATCAAATTAAGTGTACTTTAAAGCATGATGCAAAAAAAAGTTAGTTAAAAATTAAAAACAATATTAAACATTTATGTAATTCAACATTTTTACAGTTTATTAAGATGCTTATTGAAAAGTACTAAAATGCACTTTTTAAAGTTTGTTAAACAGTCATAAACATGTCATAAAAAGAATATTTACAGATGTGTATTAAGATTTGAAGTAAATTATAAGTGCACATTCAGTACACTTTTATTTTCACAAGGGCTGGTGTGTTTTTTTTCCAGAAAGTTTCTAATTAATTGTTTAATGTCCTGTTTTCTTAGCACAGGAAAGAAAACAACATTTGTCAAGCCTTTTACTTCTAAATTTAAGGAAGCTTATTTTAGCACATGATAACGTTAGCGTGATAACGTACTTTCTATAGATTTCATTCTATATACATCACCATATCCAAAGTGCTTTTGAGGCCCTCACTGACATGTAGAGCCAAATACAGGATCATTTATTAACCAGACACAACACACAGCCTCATCGGACACACTAATCAATAATGCTTTACCTGGCAGGACAGACAACAGCCATTTATGCTTTCAGCAGGCAAAAGTGCTCTGAATCTAATGACAGATCAATCTTACGGGAACTACGGAGACTATTGAACAGAAGAGAATTTTTGAACCCGAGTTCTTCATAATCATTATAGATCAAAATAATCCCATTACGAGTCATTGTGTGATCAGTATACAATAGTGACATAATATCTTTGGACGAAAACATGGTTACAAAAGCATACATTGCAATGACAAATATTAAAAATATATAATGAAAATAAGCAGAAAATGCTAAAATCATTACTGTACAGCTTTTCTGTGATTACACAGTACCGTTTACTCCTTTAGTATTCACTTGAACCACCCTTTGCCTAAAAGAGTCAGCACTATTTCTGGCAGGGGAAAGAGCCACTAGGAAACGGTGTGAGCGGTGAATGATGGTTACTCTTGCCCAGGAATGGCATCTGAGAGGCGTATTTAAATTAGCCCAGCGGTTCCTCTTGCAGGAGCTGAGAATAGACGAGCCCTGTTGGGTGATGGAGGTTTATGACCTCCAGTGACCTCAAGGTCATCGCTCTGAAAATATGAGCAGTAAAACATGTTTTTCAACATTTCAAGGCCAGATCAAGTAGAGCTACATAGTACCTCAAGGTTATGTATACTTTTATACCATGTACTATGCAACGAACAGAGAAGGAACTGAAACAATATGGGGGTATAAATACACAGGACACATGAGGGAGAAAATTAGGAACAAGTAGGACTAATCAATTAACAAATGAATAGCTGTGGGAAGGAATAAACACAGGGGATGAAATGGAACTGAAAGCAGAAACCACAGACAATATGTGACAGTGCCACTGCTTTGTATTTCCCAAAAGCATAGTTGGAAAACTATGGTCACAAGTTAGGTCATGACCAACATAGTTCAATGATGTGGTGTTTCCAAAACCGTATTTCCAAGAACATTTACCAAAAATGTACACTACAGCCTTTGATCTGTGGTTAGAAGTGTAGCTTTTTTTTAGCAAGACATATAGACTTAAATAGATCATGCACTTAAACAAAACAAGAACCATACATATTCATTCCATACATATACAAATTTGATTCTGCGTCTTTTAGTATGTTAAGAGTATTAACGTGCATGCGGGTTGTTGACATGACATGGCAGTTTCACAAGATAAAAAAGAATATAATTAATATTGTCGTTATTTAAAATGCAGTAAATGGTTAAACATTTCTTTATCCTACGTGGGTTATAAAGTGTTATTTTTTTTATTTTTTTCATTTTTATTTTTTTTTTACATTTTGAGCAAAATTGTCCTATGGTGTGAATGTGTCAAGCATGGTTCAATAAATTTCAGCTTTTAGAAGTTAAAAAGAAAAGCATAAAAATGTTAATAAATGTCTCCGGCATAATTGTACAAGTGTCTGTTTTAGTAAACGGCAGTCATTTTTTCATCCATATATTTCTGAAAGTGTAGGAACTTGATACATTTTGTCTCTGAAAACCATGTCCTCTGGTGCGACAACATATCCTGATTTTAAATCGGCCAACTGCAGAGAAAACTTGAATTAGTTGAACGATCCCATTCATGATCATGTTACTGAAGCCCCCTGTCAAGCCCATGACATGTGCACATGGTGAAATAACAATTTTGGAACCACTACAGCCACTTTTTTTGTCCTTTGGTGTGACACCACTAAATTATATTTCTAATTATGTAGTGTTAAACTACATAATACAAGAAAATTATGCAAATGTCCCTTGCTAACCGCTAATGACAGGTTAGCTTAGAATAGCAAGGTCATTAATTGACACAAAAGGCTGAAACGTCCAGTGGTGTGACAAAAAAATGTCCTCCAGTGTGACACCTGTACTGTCACACCACAGGACAAAGATGTCACACCAGAGGACAAGGTCTCTTTAAAAAGCATTTTGGATAATTAAATAAGATGTTTAATGCCTTTTTCTTTTCAAACATTTCTTATTTTCTGATGTTTTTGCAGAAAACTTGTACTGTTATAAGGTGTCATGAAAATAAGTTTAAAATGTGATACTTTGTTTTTGAAACAGAAAGAACTGAGGGAGAGAAATTAGTGGAGGAGAGAGGACATGGAAATCTAGACAGAAAATGAACAGGGATCCACCAGAAGGGAGGAAATCCTAAGTGTTCGATTTAGAAAGTAAATAGAATTACAATGATGCCTTAACAAGAGTAGACATGTACTAAAAAAATCATTCACATCTAAATGAATATAGTTTGAATATCAATCATATTTAGCTGTGCTGCACATGCAGTGGGGGCTGGAAGAGTTTCAGTAACATACTGATTGACTAAGAGACAGAATTTTGTTGATGAAAATTTTGTTTTGTTTAAAAAACATGTTGATATTGTTTCAAAATTAAATAGAAATACTTCAATATCTACCATTTCTGTTCTTTAGTGTGACATAATGTCCTGTGGTGTGACACACATAAAAGAACCACAGATTTGTTTTTATCTCAAAATATCTAAAAAAAAAAAACAAACAAACAGTTGAGTATTGCAATAGGGGAGATAGAAATATCACTCATCTTTAAATTATATAATTTTCAGCAGTTTTAAACAGATGACAAAGTTTGTCTTGTTGTCAAAGTTTTTCTTGAAATTGTCTAACAAGTCATAGGGGGAAATGATGTTAATTATAATTTTATATTAAATAAATAACACTATATAAAATAAGTGTCTAACAATCTCTCGTGCTATTTGTATGTTATTAAGAGTTTTTTTTTTTCCCCTTAATTTTTGCCATGTCACACCAAAGGACAAATTTATGGTACAATTCAGTTAAACTGTTAAAAAAGAAACAATGAAAGAATTGACAAAGTAAGATCAGACTTCACTACATATATATGTGTGTTTCTTCTTCAAAAATGGTCTTTTACAAAATCAGCATTTTTACTGCCTGTTTGTCAACGTGGGTACGCACATTTGTGGTCTAGTACCAGATTGACAAAAAGAAACCCGCAAAAACAGGGAATCAATCCTCAGGTGCCACATTTGTAATTTACAGCAGTAATCTGCCACTGATTAAATTTTAAACTGGAGTTATCACTCCACTGCCTTATTAACAACATTTCTAACCAATGTACTTTGAATGGCGGATGTGTGACAAAGTTCCTATGTTTTTGTGATAGTCTAATGATTTCAGGTTCATTCAGTCATCAGATATCTATAGCCATATATTTATACATTATTTTAAAAATACCACATTCATCATATTTTTCTTTAATAAATGTGTAGTGATTGTTTTGAAGCTGAATCCACCGCTTATAACTGTTGTCTTTTTGTTGTAGATGGACCTGAAGCTACTTTTCATATCAACATTATTAGGGATCATTTGTTGCAGCAGCGCACAGCAAGGTAATGTGAACTCTCAGTGTTCAATTTCGTGTATTTCTGTCCAGTGTACTGTAACTCTGTCTGACCCTGTCTGAATTAATAAGCGCTGGGTTTCTGTGAGGATAACTAATCGTTCTCTCCTCAGAGCGAGCGAGGTTCTCGTTCGGCCGTTAAATACTGATGTCATTACTCAGAGCTCGCTCCACCCAGCGCGGTCGGAGCATTATCCATAATGGAAAACATAGAGTAGTCATCTCTGGCTCCGATTACAGTGAGCCGGAGCGATGTAAATGAATGGAAGCTGTAGATGTGAAATGCTCTCCATCTCTTCTGTTCTGCAGAGGGAAACGAGTGCATCAAAGCCAACGCTTTATCCTGTGGCGAGTGCATACAAGTGGGGGCTAAATGTGGATGGTGCACAGATCCAGTGAGTAGTGTTCAAATGCCAGGGTCATTCTGTTCTTTAACCCTCCAAACACAGATTTATGCTGAATCACACTCACATTCATGCTGACTAATCAGAGCTGTACTGATAGACCAAGAGCATGATTATAATTCTGATATGCTTTTATACAACAGTTCGATAAATAAGTGGTTAATATCAAGTAACTTGATGGACCAAGCAGACATAATGCCAAAGAAAATGACTCAAAGAGATCAGGTATTATTAGGTACGGCAGATTTTCCAGGAACAGTAATGACAGATGAACGCTGTCATTCCATTCATGCTAGGAAATTTCATTCCAACTGCTTCTGCATGGAAATTTTTTCGTGATGCTTTACTGACGCTTGAGATTCCTTCTAGGAGTCCTTATAAGGAATTTAAAGCATCAGAATGTTTTAGGCATCATCAAAAGTTATTTTAGTTTCATTGAGATTGTAGAGTTTATTAGTATTTTGAATGTTTTTTTATTTTCATTTTAGTTAAAGTTCTAGTAATTTTATGTGATTTTAGTCTATATAGTTTTGCTTTTATTAATTTTTATTTCAGTTTTTAGTTATTTTAGTATGGAGGTGTACATCAAGTTAAACTAAATTAAAATGAGAAATGTTATACATATATATACAGTGGGTACGGAAAGTATTCAGACCCCCTTAAATTTTTCACTCTTTGTTATATTGCAGCCATTTGCTAAAATCATTTAAGTTCATTTTTTTTCCTCATTAATGTACACACAGCACCCCATATTGACAGAAAAACACAGAATTGTTGACATTTTTGCAGATTTATTAAAAAAGAAAAACTGAAATATCACATGGTCCTAAGTATTCAGACCCTTTGCTCAGTATTTTGTAGAAGCACCCTTTTGATCTAATACAGCCATGAGTCTTTTTGGGAAAGATGCAACAAGTTTTTCACACCTGGACTTGGGGATCCTATGCCTCTCACTCTGGGGAAGGTTTTCGTCCAGGATATCCCTGTACCTGGCCGCATTCATCTTTCCCTCGATTGCAACCAGTCGTCCTGTCCCTGCAGCTGAAAAACACCCCCACAGCATGATGCTGCCACCACTATGCTTCACTGTTGGGACTGTATTGGACAGGTGATCTCCACACATACCGCTTAGAATTAAGGCCAAAAAGTTCTATCTTGGTCTCATCAGACCAGAGAATCTTATTTCTCACCATCTTGGAGTCCTTCAGGTGTTTTTTAGCAAACTCCATGCGGGCTTTCATGTGTCTTGCACTGAGGAGAGGCTTCCGTCGGGCCACTCTGCCATAAAGCCCCGACTGGTGGAGGGCTGCAGTGATGGTTGACTTTCTACAACTTTCTCCCATCTCCTGACTGCATCTCTGGAGCTCAGCCACAGTGATCTTTGGGTTCTTCTTTACCTCTCTCACCAAGGCTCTTCTCTCCCGATAGCTCAGTTTGGCCGGACGGCCAGCTCTAGGAAGGGTTCTGGTCGTCCCAAATGTCTTCTATTTAAGGATTATGGAGGCCACTGTGCTCTTAGGAACCTTAAGTGCAGCAAAACATTTTTTGTAACCTTGGCCAGGTCTGTGTCTTGCCACAATTCTGTCTCTGAGCTCTTCAGGCAGTTCCTTTGACTTCATGATTCTCATTTGCTCTGACATGCACTGTGAGCTGTAAGGTCTTATATAGACAGGTGTGTGGCTTTCCTAATCAAGTCCAATCAGTATAATCAAACACAGCTGGACTCAAATGAAGGTGTAGAACCATCTCAAGGATGATCAGAAGAAATGGACAGCACCTGAGTTAAATATATGAGTGTCACAGCAAAGGGTCTGAATACTTAGGACCATGTGATATTTCAGTTTTTCTTTTTTAATAAATCTGCAAAAATGTCAAAAATTCTGTGTTTTTCTGTCAATATGGGGTGCTGTGTGTACATTACTGAGGAAAAAAAATGAACTTAAATGATTTTAGCAAATGGCTGCAATATAACAAAGAGTGAAAAATTTAAGGGGGTCTGAATACTTTCCGTACCCACTGTATATATATATATATATATATATATATATATATATATATGTGTGTGTGACCCTGGACCACAAAACCAGTCTTAAGTCGCTGGGGTTTATTTGTAGCAATAGCTAAAAATACATTGTATGGGTCAATATTTTTTGCACCCTCAGATTCCTGATTTTTAAATAGTTGTATCTCGGCCAAATATTGTCACATTTCAGACTATACATCAATGAAAGGTTTATTTATCCAGCTTTCATATGATGTATAAATCTCAATTTTGAAAAAATTACCCTTATGACTCTTATGGTTTTGTGATCCAGGGTCATATATATATATATATATACATATATATACACACTGTCGCTCAAAAGTTTGGGATCAATAAGACTTGTAATGTTTTTTTTTTTAAGAAGTCCCTTATGTTCATCAAGGCTGCATTTATTTGAAAAAAAAAACAAAAAACAGTAATATTACAAAATGTTATTACAATATAAAATGATGGTTTTTATTTTAATATACTTTAAAATATAATTTATTCCTGTGATGCAAATGATGTCACATGAAATCATTCTAATATGCTGATTTATTATTAGAATTATCAATGTCAGAAACAGTTGTGTTGCCAAATATTTTTTGGAATCTGAGATTCTTTTTTTTTCAGGATTCTTTGATGAATAACAAGTTAAAAAGAACAGCATTTATTCAAAATATAAATCTTTTCTAACAATGTAAATATATGCTATCACTTTTTATTAATGTAACACATCCTTGGTGAATAAAAGTATTAATTTTTTTCAAAAGAAAAAGAAAGAATAAAAATTTGCTGACCCCAAACTTTTGAACAGTAGTGTATGCTAATTATGCTGTTCTTTTTAATCCTTTATTTATCAAAGAATTCTGAAAAAAAAGTATTACGGGTTCCAAAAAAATATTAAGCAGTACAACTATTTTCAACATTGATAAAAAATATTAGAATTATTTCTGAAGGATCATTCTAATATGCTAATATGCATTCTGATAAGGATACTTTTTTAGTTAAGGTTTATTTTATTTAAAGTATTTATTTATTTGTTTGTTTGTATGTTTGTTTATTAATGAATTCATTCATTATTTATCATTACTCTTGTCTTATTAACTATAATACTACACTATAAAGAAATTATAGTATATAAATATAATTATATAATTATATTCAATATTAATTTGTCATAAATTTCCTTTAAATTAAATAACTCTAAGGTGTTTTTTTTACTAAAAGTTTCTATCTATTAAACACTCTCAGAGAACAAAAAGTGTAAACATAGTTATTGTAATTTTATTTAATTATATGTAATTTTTGCATGTTTTTTCCTGATAGTTTTTAATTTTATAGCATGTCTTTTAAAGAAATTATTAATTTTATTCAGCAAGGACACATTAAGAATGTGCGTAGAGCCAATTATAATTGTATTTCAAATAAATGCTGTTCTTTCAAACTTTCTATTCGTCAATGAATCCTGAAAAATAAAATGTATGATGGTTTCCACAAAAATATTGGGCAACACAAATGTTTTCAATATTACTATTAATCAGAAATGTTTCTTGAGCAGCAAATCAGCATATCAGAATGATTTCTGAAAGATCATGAAGACTAGAGTAATGATGCTGAAAATTCAGCTTTTCAGAAAAAACTGCAACCGCTTTTATATTTACTCCCCATCAGGAGTTTCTGAAGCAGGGAGAGCCGACGTCGGCGCGGTGTGATGAGCTGGAGTCGCTCAGGAAGAGAGGCTGCGCCGCCGCCAAGATCGAGAACCCTCACGGGAGCCAAAAGATCCTTAAGAACAAAGCAGTGACCAACCGCAAGAAAGGAGCAGAGAAACTCCGACCTGAGGACATTACTCAGATCCAGCCTCAGAAACTCAGCCTCAATCTCAGATCTGGTGTGAACTCAAAATAAATCAGTCCTTGTTGGTTTTTATTGATCTGTGCAAGTAATTCAGGGAATACTAACACATATGTTGTAAATGAATTGTAGGGGAACCTCAGAATATCAAACTGAAGTTCAAGAGGGCTGAGGATTATCCCATAGACCTGTACTACCTGATGGACCTGTCCTACTCCATGAAGGATGATTTGGAGAACGTCAAGAATCTAGGGACTAGTCTGATGAAGGAAATGTCCAAGATCACCTCAGATTTCAGAATAGGTGAGAGTTTTATATAAAGTTTATAAACACCTCTCATTACAGCGCAAATGAACGCACATAATTACTTTGTAATTTTTTTTACATATTTTCATGTTGGGACCTGTTGAGAAACCCTGACTTAGAATATTATTTTTATAACCTGTAATTAAATGATAAAATAATACCTAATTAAAACTTTCTTCACATTCCCAAAGCCATTAGACACACAAGTGAGCATGCATTTTAAGCTAAGATGCTGTTTTTCTCATTTTCACACAGGTTTTGGCTCTTTTGTGGAGAAGACGGTTATGCCGTATATCAGCACGACTCCAGCCAAGCTCCTGAACCCCTGCACAGGGGACCAAAACTGCACCAGCCCCTTCAGCTACAAAAACGTGCTGAAACTCACCAGCAACGGGGAGCAGTTTAACGTGCTGGTGGGAAAACAGCAGATATCTGGCAACCTGGACTCACCTGAAGGGGGATTTGATGCCATCATGCAAGTGGCTGTCTGTGGAGTGAGTGAAAATCAACATCACTGAGAAAGTTTATTTGCTGTGTACTAAGAACACAGTTGAAGTCAAACGTATACATACACCTTACAGAATCTGCAAAATGTTAATTATTGTGCCAAAATAAGAGGGATCATACAAAATGCATGTCATTTTTTTATTTAGTACTGACCTGAATAAGATATTTCACATAAAAGACATTTGCATGTAGTCCACAAGAGAAAATTATAGTTTATTTTATAAAACAATACCCTGTTCAAAAGTTGATTCTTAATACTGTGTTGTTACCTGATGTGTGTATGTGTTTTGTTTTTGTTTTTTTTCATTTAGTGATAGTTGTTCATGAGTCCCTTGTTTGACTGTATGATTTTGAGATCCATCTTTTCACACTGAGGACAACTGAGGGACTCATGTGCAACTATTACAGAAGGTTCAAACACTCACTGATGCTCCAGAAGGAAACACAATGCATTAAGAGACAGGGGGTGAAAACTTTTTGAATGTGAAGAGCAGGATACATTAAACTTATTTAGTTTTCTGGGAAACATGTATGTATCTTCTGTAGCTTCTGAAGGGCAGTACTAAATGAAACAAATATGATATTTTGGCAAAATAAGAAAAATGTACACTGTATCTTCATTCTGTTCAAAAGTTTTCACCCCCTGTTCTTAATGCATCGTTATCTCAAAATTATACAGTCATTGTTTAGAAAGGGTTCAAATACACAAAAATGCTGTAAAACCAAAGAATTTGTGGGACCTGAAGGATTTTTCTGAAGAACAGCAGGCAGTTTAACTGTTCTGGACAAACAAGGGACTCATGAACAAAAAAAAAAAAAAAAAAAAAAAAAAAAAAAAACAGCTGTGGATCATTCAGGTAACAACACAGTATTAAGAATTAAGTGTATGTAAACTTTTGAACAGGGTCATTTTTATTCAGTTCAACTCAAATTTAGCAATTTTCTTCTCTTGTGTACTATATGTAAACTTTTATGTGAAATATCTAATTCAGGTCAGTACTAAATAAAAAATAACATTTTGTATAATCCCTCTTATTTTGGTTAAATAATTCACATTTTGCAGATTCTGCAAGGTGTATGTAAACTTTTGACTTTAACTTTGTGTATATATGTAATATTAATGTAATATTAATGGTTTAACATTTCAAAGAATTTTTTTTAGAAATGCTTTCATTTAACTTACACAACTGAGACCTGTAAACTTAACATATTTTGACTTTTTTTTCGGAATTTTGAGTTTGTGCAGTTTCGTCTTAAAAACTTCCAGTTGTGCGCTTATATCTCACAATTCAAAGGGGAAAAAAGTACAAATTCCAAGATTACACTCCCAATTGTGAGAAATAAAGTCACAATTCTAAGAAAAAGTCTGAATTTTGAGATGTAAACTCAAATTCATGAAAACTCACAATTCTGAGAAAAACAAAGTCAGAATTGCGAGATATAAACTCAGAAATCTAAGGTAAAAACTTGGAAACAGGTTGGAAACAGGCTTTTATATTTATTTGATTTTCATTTGATTTTTCACTGTTTATGACGTCCAAAAGGCAGTGAAAACCCTGAAAGACCCGTGTTCTTATTTGGTTATTTTCAGACTTTATAAGTATAGCCAGTTGTGTCCTCAGTCTGTTTTTGTACTTTCAGCTCACTCTTTGTATCCCTTGGCCTCATTTTTCTCCTCCTTCCTGTTGTTTTTTCTCAGGAGCACATCGGCTGGAGAAACGTCACTCGTTTATTGGTTTTCTCCACAGACGCAGGTTTCCATTTTGCCGGC
This sequence comes from Labeo rohita, assembly GCF_022985175.1. NCBI lineage: Eukaryota > Metazoa > Chordata > Actinopteri > Cypriniformes > Cyprinidae > Labeo > Labeo rohita. The sequence continues at coordinate 28,639,624 of NC_066892.1, forward strand.
GATGGCAAACTAGGTGGAATTGTGCTTCCTAATGATGGGAAATGCCACTTAGAAAACAACATGTACACCATGAGCCATTATTACGTACGTATAGAAAATCATCAGGTGATTTCCAGACCAGACTATTGGAAGTTTAACAGATTTAAAAGAGCTTTCATTTCCTTTCCTGACTAGGATTACCCGTCCATCGCCCACCTGGTTCAGAAACTGAGTGAAAACAACATCCAGACCATCTTTGCAGTTACGGAGGAGTTTCAGCCTGTTTACAAAGTAGGTCCACAGATGATTATTGTAATGATGTGTATGGAACTGAAACACTCATATTTTTCTCTGTCTGGAGCTTGTAGCTTCTTACCCTGTAAGAATTTTTCATTTTCCTTGCATTTGGTCATAGAAAAGCCAGCTTTTGGTTTGTAAAAGTTTCCACCTGGGCTGTCGTCAAAATTTAGGAAACTTTGTGGTGCTTGTTGGATTTGAAATCAAAAATCATAAAAGGATTAAATGCAAGCATATAACATTGTTGCTTGAATGATTATGTAAATCATCCCATAGAGCAAAAACAAAATCAAATATATATTTCAAATTATACAATACATGGCCTAATAATCTACATTTTCTAAAATATGTGTATGTGTGTATACATATATATATATATATATATACACACACACACACTCACATACATACACTACCGTTCAAAAGTTTGGGGTCAGTACATTTTTATTGTTTCTTTTTTTTTTTTTTTAAGAAATTAATACTTTTATTCACCAAGGATGTATTAAGTTAATAATTAAAAGTTAATTAAAAGTTAATAATAAATAATTTACATTGTTATAAAATATTTATATTTTGAATAAACACTGTACTTTTTAAACTTGTTATTCATGAAAGAATCCTGAAAAAAAAAAAATCACAGGTTCCAAAAAATATTTGGCAGCACAACTGTTGATATTATCCAACATTGATCATTCTAATAATAATCCGCATATTAGAATGATTTCTGAAGGATCATGTGACACTTAAGACTGGAGTAACAGCTGATAAAAATTCAGCTTTTCATCACAGGAATAAATTCTATTTTAAAGTATGTTAAAATAAAAAAAACATTATTTTATATTGTAAAAACATTTTGCAATATTACTGTTTTTTTTCTATATTTTTAGAAATATAAAATGCAGCCTTGATGAGCATAAGAGACTTCTTTAAAGACTATTACAAGTCTTACTGACCCCAAACTTTTGAACGGTAGTGTGTGTGTATATATATAATTTTTTTTTTTTTTTTAATTAACCATTTAGAAATATATTTTGTCTTTTTATCTCTGTATATTTTAACCCAGGAACATACTTTACAATTTCCCTACAATTTTCCAAAAATTCAGTATTACAATATACAACATTTAAACATTATTTAATCATTTCAAATCTATTTTGTATCTTTAGTATATCCATATTTGCATGTAAATGCAATGCATGTAAATGTACTTACCTCTGAAATACATTTTATAATGTAATTTGGTATATGAAGGTTGATATTAATATATTCATATTAATTCAGTTTCACTGTTTACAAAATATAATTTAGCCACATATATTAAAATATATTTTCATCACATTTTCTTTTTTTTCCTGAATGGGATGTGACCTGTTTGGGCGAGATATGCTATTACTTTACTAAGTGATCAGACTTCGCCTATTCACCTCTTGAGTGAAAAAACAGGTGACAAAATCCCATAGACTTACACTGAAAGAGCCATAGCTGTGTGTTACAAATGGATGAATTGTAGGGTGAAATTCCATATCACATATTTCCCTGCTGTGAGACTAAAACACTCAGGCATCTGAACAGTTTGAATCCAGCTTGTCTGTATTTGGAAAGCCACAAGCCCAAGATAGTTTCCCAGCTTGGAATGATCCGAACGCCAAGGTCATAATTTAGAGTTCCTGTCTGCAGTTTAACAGGACTGTTGTAAAACAAACACCCTGTGTCCCTGTGCTGAAGATCCATGGATGTTTTTTTTTCTCTTTCCACAGGAACTTAAAAACCTGATCCCTAAGTCTGCAGTGGGGACGCTTTCGGCAAACTCCAGCAATGTTATCAATCTGATCGTTGATGCCTACAATGTGAGTCGATAAAGTTTCTTTATAAATATCTGCCGTCTAAAGGAATTGGACTGATTTCTGTTTTCTCTCAGTCTCTTTCCTCAGAGGTGATTCTTGAGAACAGTAAGCTTCCTGAAGGAGTGACCATCACCTATCAATCACGCTGTAAGAACGGGGTCGTGAATGAGGGAGAAAATGGAAGGAAGTGCTCGAACATCTCTATTGGAGACGAGGTGAGGCCAAATCAACACAAATGTATTTTCCATCATCCGTAGCAGAAACCGCTAGCCTGCTGTTTCTGAGCCGCTTTCTGTTTCCAATGTATTCCCAGGTATCGTTCAACATTAACATCACGGCTCAAGGCTGCCCCAAACAAGGCAAACCTGAAACCATTAAGATCAAGCCGCTGGGCTTCACTGAGGAGGTGGAGATCATGCTCAATTTCATCTGCGAGTGCGAATGTCACAAGCACGGCATCAAGAACAGTGACTTGTGTCATAACGGCAACGGGACGTTTGAGTGCGGAGCCTGCAGGTGAGACTGACCTCACATAACAGTCCTGCGTTTGCCTAGAAAAACACATCTTTGTTTAACGACTAAATTGCATTTAATGTGTTTTCATGGAAAGCAAAGCAAGTTGCGAATACTCAGCTTAAAACATTCCTATATTAAACTTTTTTAACTTAATTACAATTTTGTTTACATTTTCAACCTTAATTTTACTTAGTTTGCATTTTAGTAATTTTGTTACATTTTCATGAGTCCTTTAATTTCTGTTTAGCTTTATTTTACGTTTTAGTAATTTTAGTACTTCAGCTTGAAAAACAAACTGTTAGCCTTTTTTAATAAGCCTTTGCAACATTTCTAATCTTATTATATTTGGTCATATATGTTTTTTGTCAGCTTTTTTTCAGTTAATAAAAATTATGTTTAATAGTTTTAGTTAACAATAACAATAATTAACTATATATATTGCATAAAATGAAAGTTAAAAAAAAAGTTTCATTTACATTATTGATGACACAATGTCAATGAAAATAATTTCACAATGCAAAACAAACATTTTTTACTTCATTTAAAAGAATGTTTTTTGTTGATTTTAGGATTAAATACAAAAAAATGAATTTTTGATGTAAATAGTATTTGTAAAAAAAAAAATGGTGCAAAAAATTATTTGTTATTTTTTGGTGTATTTTTATGAGGTTTTTTTTTTATTTCTATTTAGCTTTCATTTATTTATTTAATTATTTATTTTAAGTTTTAGTAATTTTAGTACTCCAACTAATCGCTTTAGTTAACAATAACAGCAATGAACAATATATATTGCATGAAATGAAGACTAATTTTAGGACCTTTTTTCATACAAATTTAGCACATTTTCTTCCAGAATTCCTGTGTGCAATAAACAATGCATTCAGAAATAAATAAATAAATAAATTAAAGGTCTCACTCACGTTATTGATGATACAATGTCACTGAAAATAATTTCACAATGCAAAACAAAAATAGATTTTTACCTTATTTAAAATTCTGTTTTTGTTGATTATAGGGTTAAATATTAAAGAACCACTGAATCTTAAACAAGCTTTGTAAAAAATATTTTTTTGTATATGACCTAAATGAAAAAATGTATATTCTAATGCACAGGAAAAAAGTAGTTTGAGTATTTTAGTTTGAGTTTTAGTAATTTTGTTATATACTTTTGTCATTTTGACAATTTTTTGCAACATTTCTAATTTTCATCCTTGTTTTTCATCTAAGATTAAGCACATTTTCCTCCAGAATTCCCATACGCAATAAACAAAAATAAAAAAAAGTCTCATTCACATCATTGACGATACAATGAAAATAATTTCACAATGATTTAATCAATTAGTTTAATCAAAAATACTGTTTTTGTTGATTTAGGGGGTAAATAAAAAAAACTGAATCTTTGGTGTAAATGATATTTGTTTAAAAAATGTATTTGTTATATTTTGGTATATGAACTATTACGGTGTATGAAAAGAGAAAAAAAAGAGGATATATTCCAATTCACAGGAGAAAGAAGGTGCATTACACTTTGATTTTCCTTTTGTCTTTTGACCCATAAACATGAAAGTAAGAAACTTAAAAGACTTTATATGTGAGTAAATGTGAGCTGTGTTCTCTCTGTGTTCCTTCAGGTGCAATAAGGGCCGTGTTGGCAGGCAGTGTGAATGTCGAAAAGACGAGGTGTCTACCGAGGACCTGGACAAGAACTGCCGCAAGGACAACAGCACGGACATCTGCAGCAATAACGGCGAGTGCGTGTGCGGCACCTGCGAGTGCAAGAAACGGGACAATCCCGAAGAACGCTACAGCGGCAAATTCTGCGAGTGCGACAACTTCAACTGCGACCGCTCCAATAATAAACTCTGTGGAGGTACTGAAACAGGAAGTTGTTTTCTTTTTAGACCAATACATCTACAATACACCACTCAACAGACCATTACTAGAGGAAGACGGTTGTTAAGGTGATGTTTTTTCCTGTAGGACACGGCCGCTGTGAGTGCAGGGTGTGTATCTGTGACGCTAACTACACAGGAAGCGCGTGCGACTGCTCTCTAGACACTTCCACCTGCTTAGCCTCCAACAAGCAGATCTGTAACGGCAGAGGGATCTGTGAGTGCGGGACCTGCAGGTGCACCGACCCCAAGTTCCAGGGGCCCACCTGTGAGATCTGCCCCACCTGCCCCGGAGTCTGTACTGAACACAAGTCAGTGGAAAACACACACGTCTGTGTACATAATGTGTGACATATAAAACTACATTCAATATACGCACAAATGCTGAATATAACACATCATATGCAGGTGAACAGAAAATATATATATTTTTAAATATAAATATATGGTGTAAACTGTGGAAGCCAATTTCTGCCACTAAATAAAAAATAAAATAAAAAGGTAATTGCTACTTTTTTTTTCATCCCACAATTATGACCTTTTTTCTTTATTATATAAACTTGTAATTCTGACTTTTTTTCTCAGAACTGTGAGATATAAACTCGCAATTGCAAGTTATAAAGTCCAGTTCTGAGTAGAAAAAAAAAATTGTGAGTTTATATCTCACAATTCTGAGAAAAAGTCAGAATTGTGAGATAAAAAGTCGCAATAATCTTTTTTTTATTATTCAGTGGCAGTGGAAATGGGCTTCCATAGTAGACAGCACTGCACAAATATTTTTTTCAAATTTTAAATATTTTGTTTAAACATTCAAATTCAAAAACATGTCAGAAAATGTACTTCAAATTACGTTTTGCAAATGTTTTTTTTAAATGACTGTTTTATATATATATATATATATATGTGTGTGTGTGTGTGTGTACATTTTATATTTATTAATTATATATTAATTATATATATATATATATATATATATATATATATATTATTTTTTTCAAACCGTCAAATACCAAAACAATGTACTTCAAAAAACAGTCTTTTAAAAATTTATATTTATAGTATACTTTAAAGACAATGTTAATAATCTTCACAATGCAAAACAAAAAAACAGTTTCATATTTCTTTTTATCTTAGGGTTAAATTTGACACTTAAATATTCTTTGCAAATAAAAATATATCTGTTTGGATATAAGCTGGGTAAATACATACAAAGATAGTTGTGTAGATACATAAATGCCTGATGCTACTTGTCAAAAATGTAGAATAATTAAGGATAATTAATTAAAAGAATAATTAAAATAATATTTTTTTTTTTATGGGACAAATCCAGTAAAAACAGTAATTGTATTTAAGAAATATCATTACAATTTAAAAAAAAAATGTTTTCTAAGTCAATGTATGTTAAAATGTAATTTATTTCTATGATCAAAGCTGAATTTTCACATGATCCTTCAGAAATCGTTGTAATATGCTGATTTCCTGCTCAAGAAACATTTCTGATTATTAGCAATGTTGAAAACTAGAATATTTTTGTAGAAAACGAGACACTACTGTAATGTTTGGGATAAATAAAATAAAAAAAAAATACAGTTGTTTTAAATTGTACTAATATTTCACAATAGTAATGTTTTACTGTATTTTTGATTGAATAAATGCAGACTTCTAAAAAAAAAAAAAAAAATATATATATATATATATATACACACATATATTAATTATTGTAACTGACTGGTAGTCTATATTAATATATTTTAACATCTAAATTAGTTATAATTTTTGGCCATTTTTTTAATATTTTAAAATATACTTTTAAATTTTGCTGTATGGGCAACTATTGTTATATATTCAGCAATTTTTTCATTATTTGTCAATACCAGCGCTGTTTCTTTGCACAGTTTCTAAGCAATGCATTATTAGTATATATATATATATTACAAAAAAAATCCAAAGTGTGTTTCACAATTCACACTGACTAAACATGTTAACGGCTCTTTCCTGTCTCAGGGAGTGTGTGCAGTGCCGTGCGTTCGGCACAGGAGAGAAGAAAGACACGTGTGAGAGAGACTGTAGCTACTTTAACCTCATCAAGGTGAAGGATAGAGATAAACTCCCTCAGCCGGTGCAGGCCTTCCCCCTCATGCACTGCAAGGAGAGAGACGCCAACGACTGCTGGTTCTACTACACCTACGCCGTCAACAACACGGAGAAGGAGGTGCATGTGGTGGAGACTTTAGGTGAGGCTTTGTATTAAAACAAAATAAGAGCCATGGTTTGAATATCTGAGTTTGTGTTGCTTGTATTGTGCATGAGTGTTTGTATACTTTAATGACGTGACGCGCGATTCGTTTGGCAGAGTGTCCGGCGGGTCCTGACATCATCCCCATCGTAGCGGGCGTGGTCACAGGCATCGTTCTGATTGGTCTAGCTCTGCTCCTGATCTGGAAGCTGCTCATGATCATTCACGACCGCCGTGAGTTCGCTAAGTTCGAGAAGGAGAAGATGAACGCCAAGTGGGACACGGTAAGAAAAGAAACCTTTCTTTTATTCTATTTGTTTTTAATCTTTCCAAAATTCCAAGACTGTTGAATCAGATGTGTGGTTTTCCTCTTTATGAGCGCTCCATTTTTAGGAGAGCCGTCTGGATTTTAAGGCAGCTGTGGAAGTAAAAGGAAAGGCTTTTGGATTTTCAGGGCCTGATTTTTCTGGGTGTGTCGTGGGCAGCGGCGGTCAGTCAGGATGATGCACTGCTGCCCTCTGCTGGCTCACTCTTTGAGCGTATATGTGTGTGTACATGCATCAACCTTGTGAAAAAGAAGTGGGCTAGATGCAGTTTACTTCAGTTCTCAAAAGTGTATTTTTAAAAATCTGCTGATAATAGAATTTTAAGTAAATAAAAGGCCACATAGAGACACTTTCAGGACTATTTAACACACTTAAGTACATTTAAAAGTGCACTTTGTAATAATGTCAAATAATGCACATTCCAAGTACATTTTAAATCATTGTTTTAATCATCTTTTTGTCATGCTTTAAAGAAAATCAAGAGAAACCTAAAGAAAAAAATTATTTACACTTATTTTGATGTGTTGACTAACATACTAAGGCACATGTCAGGTGCTTGATTATAATTTTAACTGTAGTGTTATTAAAAACTACAATTAAAGTTAATATACGGTATATTAAATGTACTAAATTACAACTGTGTAATTACGAGTATATACATACAAGTTTCAATACAAATGACATTAAAGAATATTATAGTTTACCATTAATGTTTGTGCACTTTAACCATATTTCAAAGACAACAGAAGTAATTATGAATTTACATATATGACCCTGGACCACAAAACCAGTCTTAAGTAGCACGGGTATATTTGTAGCAATAGCCAACAAAACTTTGTATGGGTCAAACTTATCGATTTTTCTTTTATGCCAAAAATCATTAGGATATTAAGTAAAGATCCCATGAAGATACCGTAAATATATCAAAACTTAATTTTTGATTTTTAATTTTTGCATTGCTAAGAACTTCATATGGACAACTTTAAAGGAAATTTTTTCAATATATTCCAGATTTCTGATTTTCAAACAGCTGTATCTCAGCCAAATATTGTCCTATCCTAACAAACCATACATCAATGGAAAACTTATTTATTCAATCTTTTTATTTTTAAAAATGGACCTATATGACTGGTTTTGTGGTCCAGGGTCACATATAAATATGTAGAAATGTATATGTATATGTAGAATGTAGACTGTATATGTAGAAATTCTGTCATTAATTACTCAGAATTTTTCACAGAATTTTCATTTTTGGGTGAACTATCCCTTTAAGTATATTATTTCTGTAAAAAGTAGACTAAAGTATGCAGAAGTGTGCTTGTTTTCACAAGGGCATTATTAGCCAAGCACAGGTCAAAATCTGCTGATTCACAGGAAATGTGGTGTGACTGTATTTAGGGCTGTAATAAGGTACTTATTCAGTGTTGTAACAGGTACACAAAACCCCTGTAGGAGGTTTTAGAGCAGAAAGTTCAACTTGATCAAACATTTTTATAACCAGTATAATTTACTTAAATGTGACAATGTCACAAATCCAGTCATAAAGGTCAATTTTTTGAAATTGATGAATGAATGAATAAGCTTTCCATTAATGTATGGTTCGTTAGGATACGACAATATTTGAAAATCTGTAATCTGAGGGTGCAAATCAAAATACTGAGAAAATTGCCTTTAAAGTTGTCCAAATGAAGTTCTTAGCAATGCCTATTACTAATCCAAAATTATGTTTTGATATATTTACAGTAAGAAATGTACAAAATATCTTAATGGAACATGATCTTTATTTAATATCTTAATAATTTTTGACATAAAAGAAAAATAGGACATTTTGACCCATACAATGTATTGTTGGCTATTGCTACAAATATACCCGTGATACTTTAGACTGGTTTTGTGGTCCAGGGTCACAAATAAATGTTTTTTTATTCTAATTTATACGATTTTGAAAATTGTTAATTTCTGAATTTTCAAATTCAGACTTAAATAAAAAAGCTTTCGTGGCAACTGTTGGGACAAAAGACTCGTTAATTTTATTTTTCTGGGTTTAACCATGTTTTATGCAGTTACTGTGGCTTTTTTTTTTTTAAACCTTCTGTTGTGTTTTTGTTTATACTCCATATGCATGCTTTGTTTCCTATTTTCCTTCATCCTCATGAAATCATCTTTCCATCTCTCTGTGATTTCCATCCTTTTTGTTCTCTATTTGTTGTCCATAATTTCATCTCTTCTGTTGCTTCATCTGTGGTTGATCTGTTGACTGTCCCTGTCCACTCTCAGACAGAGAATCCAATTTACAAGAGCCCTATTAATAAATTCAAGAACCCAAACTATGGACGTAAAGCTGTGGCTCTATAAGTTTGTATACCTCTCCTCTTTCTGCATGGCCTTTTTCCAGTGTGTGTGTGTGTGTGTGTGTGTGTGTTTGTACCTGATTACAATTCACAATTGTTTGATTACTGTTTTGTATATCATTTCTAAAATACCATAATTATATTTAAATGCCTTTAGATTTATCATTATTTATAAACCTTTTATTTTCCCATCGTTGATACAAAATGTTGTGTCTTTATAAAGTGTTTATATCACTAATTGACAATGCTGTGTCATATTTAATGAGCATTTGACTTTATAATTTGCTTTTCTTCACTGGATATTAATGTTTATCAAAATTCTGTTATTAAATATGAGTGGTATAGGCTAGCTGCATGTTTTTTTGTTTTGATTTGTTTTTGTTGTTTTTTTTGTATGTTTTTTTTAACCATTTTAATCCAACGTTTATTGCACTTTCTTGGGGTGCAAATTCATTTAGATGACATGCTGACATGCTGTAGCAAGTTTTGTGCTGTATATTTGGTGATTTGTTTTGTTTTGTTTTTTCTAATAAATCTTATTTTTGTGTGTTTCACAGGGAGAGAACCCCATCTACAAGAGTGCCGTCACAACTGTGATCAACCCCAAATATGAAGGCAAATAATGGACATGGGTATCACACAAATGAATGTTTTGGAAGGGATAGGTTTGCAGATATCCTTAGTTTTCCTTTAAATTGTTTATTTTCCCAATGTATGTCATTCTTTTAGAACAGTATTGTAGCTCTGTAGTAGTATTTTATGAAAGACTGGCTGCCTCTCGTCCCTTGCAAACATGTACAGTTTGTATAGTCTTTTTATTTACATCCGTTTCTCTTTTAAACCCTGTGTACATTCACACATTTGCCCTTTTCAAACAGAACAGATATTTGTGCCTTTGCATAGTGTTTTACTTTAAGCTGCAGTGCAAATGGATCCTTGAACCATTCAAAAATTGCAAAAACATTTAAAAACATCATATACATTTTTGTTAATATTCCATCATGTTCTTTCTGCATTTAAACTTTGTCATCAGTCATATGTTGGCTATTTACTGATGTATATGTGATTTCTTTTTTTTTTTTTTTTTGGGCTGATGTAAGTTTGAGTTTGATATGTTAATAATCTATGCATATTCACTTACTGTCAGACACATCTTGCATTTCATGCCAAAAATGTCTTTGTTTCTTTGTTTTTAGTGCAGCTTATTTCTCACTTATTGTTGCTCTTAGGAAATCATTATGACACGTGTCTTGTGTTCAGCTGAAAATGTCTGTGTATTTTATATGTTATGAAGGACTGTTTGTTGAATTATGCGGCTCTTGATGAGTATCAGTGTATTCAGGTGATATCCTGTAGTTTGTAGACAAATGTCCTTAAACTGCTCATTAGAAATGGGCAGACTTATTGATACCTACAGATTTCAAATATGTTTTCAGGTAGTGTTTTAAACGAAAAAGAAAAAGGACATTGTAATTTGCATATTTGAAGTCAAAGATAAAGCTCTTTGTTGTTAAGACAATTATCTGGAAAAACGGAAGAATTAGTGTAGTTTTGTGTTTAAATGTTCATATCATATACGCAAAGGTACAACAACCCTTTATTTTTACTTATTTTAACTGAACATAAGCAGACTGAATCATTTAAATTTACAGGGATGCTTGACAAAATAATAAATGTGACCCTGGACCAAAAAAAAAAACAGTTATAAGTATCACAGGTACATTTGTAGCAATAGCCAACAATACATTGTATGGGTCAAAATTACTGATTTTTCTTTTATGCCAAAAATTATTAGGATATTAAGTAAAGATCATGTTCCTTGAAGATATTTTGTAAATTTCCCACCGTAAATATATCAACACTTAATTTTTGATTAGTAATATGGATTGCATATGTATGATGTATAAATCTCATAATTTCAGAAAATTGATTCGTATGACTGGTTTTGTGGTCCAGGGTCTCAAATATCAAGCTGAAGGATGACAAACAGATGGCCTGCCACAACAGCCAATCTACCAGCTTGACTTTCTTTTTTTTTTTTTTAAGTGCCTTTTTCTGATTTTCTCAGTATTGCAATTTTGAATTTATTTATTAAAACAAAATCTAAAAGACTGTGATCATGTGTTTTTTTTTTTCAAGCTTAGTAGACATCAGAAAGGTTTGTGTGATACTGATAGGTGTGCTTATAACAATATCAATAATCATAATCTTTGTGACGTTTAAATAAACAAAAATGTCACTTGACTGCTTATTATTATTATTATTATTATTATCTAATATAACTTAAGAATAGCATACTACACCAATTTTGCTCTATGAAACTTGTATTTAGTACATTGTGAATAGAATAGCAGGATGACCTACAAGATGTAACAAAATTCCAATTTCACTTAAAATACAAAACATTATTTCCCACGTGATCAGCTTTGCATTTCCAGTGTTATGAATGGATCTGAAATATCAACTGTTTAACATCTCTTTCTTGACTCACTATTTTACTGGATTACCTGGACTGGATTGGATTGGATTAAGTTGATATTTTTTATTACACTTTTGATGAAACATGTTAAATATCTATATATAGGCCTACAAGTACTCCATTTTGAGTTTAAATTAAGTGCAGAAACAGATATTAACCAACAGAGGGCAGCAGAAGATGATAATTACAGTTGTCTAGAACAAAACGCGATTGTAAAGAGAGAGAGAGAGAGAGAGAGAACAGGATCCATTAGTTAAGCACCATTGACTCTGAAAGTATCAGTAAGAGTGGACTTATTGTACCACTACACGATTCATTCAAACACTGACTATGACCACAGAACAATGATTGACAGCTACATTCACAACACACTTGTGTTTCAGGCTGTTCTCTATTCATTTACAGATCACACTGAGGGGACCTTTCACCAGATCAGCCCCATGTGGTCACGTGGAAACCACATGACTGCAAACTGATTAGCTTTATATTAGAAACAGCCTGTTACTAATTGTACTGATCTTTAATGAACAAGCACTGGCATGTCAGCAAGTTACTTTTTAAAACATTAATGGTTTGCTTGTTTTTTTCCTACCCATGCACTCTGATAACACTACCTCTGTATTTTAGTTTTTTGTTTTTTTTTTGATATACAGATGGTTTTTTTCCTACCCATGCAAGCAAAATGAAGTTGTGCGGTTCAGCTGATGGCACACTCACGTGTAGAGGACAAGTGCCTCACATGACTCCGCTGCAACAACAACCACATATTTACCATCCATCTTACTGAGTAATTGATTTCATCTTTGCTATTTCATGATCCATTTGTTTGTGTAGTAGTGATTCATATACTAACAATGAAATAAATCACGATTATGGCTATCGTGAGGGTAATGCACGCCTGACTCAAGTCAAGATGTTCTTAGGTCCAGCTGCTGATGGTTCTTACTAAGGATTTATTTAGGGTGGAAATCTGTATGTGTCACTGAGCTCATTGGTGTGAGCAAGCAAGAGTTTGGATCTCCCTAATAATATCTCATTCAAGTATATCTAATCTCTCAAAGAACTGCAAAGGAAGTCCTAACTGATATCTGGATGCTTGCCACAAGGCTTTAACCTTCCTGTCTGGAAGCAGCTTTCTTCCCCATGGATAACTATTCATTGCATTATGTTGACTAAGGAACTTTCCTTTGTTTGCATGTGTGTTACACTTGTCACTTTCCCAATAGTTCCATAGATACAACAAATGAAAGAACGTATAATTTTAAATAAGTAGCCCTTTATTGAGTGTTTTTAGCAGCAACATATTGCTTTCACAAAATGAAACCTTTACAAATCTCACGTAATCCTTGACTAGCGTTAGCTGGGATATGAAATAAAGACTTTCTAAGACTTTTAGATCATTTCGAGATTGTCAGTAATGCCCTTTAAAGTGCAAATGCCCATATTTCCTCGTTATTTTGAACCAAGTCGGTCTCTTGAAATCAAATATGAGTTTTCTGAAGAAAACTAGGAAGATTCCATGTAACTAAATGAATAGTTTAAAGTTTAACATTAACCATGTAATGGATGGACTCTGAACATAGACAACCAGCTAAAGAGCTTTTGTAGAAAACAATACATAAATCAACTCAAATAAACATAGTTCAGACACCTAGGAAACACCAGCTTACTGGTGACGTACAGTGACAATAATGCATCTCTTTCATGTGATAAATATTATGCTATATGTCATGTAGTTTTTTTATTGTTTTTGTTTTTTTTTATTACAACAGCATGATACAGCTCTGCAAGAAGCAACATTACGCACCGGATGTGTCTCAAAACCTAAGATACTGCCTTTGACATGCTACTGTCAAAATTGTGAGTGTTGCATCAATCATATGTGTGGTTAGGCTTAAAATGCTGCTTATTTGTCCATTGATGTCAAATCTCATTCCTGTAGGGCCTCCGTCCTGCAGTTTATTTCTAACTTACTCCAGCACACCTGTCCAGACCTTCCTAGTACACCTGAAGACTCTATTAGGTGGTTTAGGTGTGTTCAATTAGGTTTACCATTGACTTGCCCCAGAACTGTAGTATACATCAAGTCAACACACTAGGTCAGAGGTGTCCAATTCTGCTTCTGGAGGGCTACATTTCAGCAGAGTTTAGCACCAACCCAAATACACATCTGAACAAGTTAATCAAGGCCTTTGTGATCACTAGAAACCTCTTGGCAGGTGTGTAGTACAGGACAGTGGTCCTCCAGGAACAGAGTTTGACACCCCTAAGTTGCCCCAGAGTTTCAGTAAGCAGGAGACCAGTGTTTCCAAAGCCTGTTTGAGGAGGCATAGTACACATTTTTAGACTCTTTCTAATCAGACCGATCTGATTCAGGTCATCAGCTCATTAGTACAGTCTCCTAGACCTGAAATGAATGGGTCAGATTAGATGCACATCAGAAATGCATACTGCTGATGAGCCTCCAGGAACAAGGTAGGGGAACACTGCAGTAGACAGCAAGTCAACTCACTAGGTCAGGGCTTTCCAGTCCTGCTCCTTCCAGCAGACTTTAGCTCCAATCCAAATTAAACCCATCTGAACAAGCTTATCAAGGTCTTTAGAAACTTGGAAGGAGTTAAACTCTGCAGGAGCAAAGTTTGACACCCTGGAGTTGCCCCAGAGTAGGTGGGAGACCAGTGTTTCCCAAGCCTGCTAGCAGTACATCAGCTCATTAGTAGATACTCCAAGACTTCGAACTGATGGGTCAGATAAGGGAAACATCCAAAATGTATACTGCTGGTGTGCCTCCAGGAACAGGGTAGGGTAGGTTGTGCAATTTCAGTCCTGGATGTCCACTGTCTTGCGAGTTTAGCTCCAACACTAATCAAATACACATGAACAAGCTATCAATGTCTTCAAGACCACTAGAAAGCTACAGGCAGGTATGCTGGATTAGGTTGGAGCTAAACCCTGCAGGACAGTGGCCCTCCAGGACCGAAGTTGCCCAGTCCCTGGGGTAGGGAAACACTGCAAGTCAACTAACTAGATCAGGGGAGTCCAATCCTGCTCCCAGTGGGCTACCTTCCAGTAAAGTTTAACTCCAGACTGAATTAAACACATCTGAACAAGCTTATCAAGACCTTTAGTATCATTAGAAATACTTGGCAGGTGTGTTAGAGCTAAATTCTGCCAAACATTGCCCCAGAGTTTCAGTAAGCAGGAGACCAGTGTTTCCCAAGCAAGTACATGAAGACACAGTACACATTTTCAAACTCTTCCTAATTAAAGACATCACAATCAAATCAGCTTGTTACGTATCAGATAAACGAAACATCCAAAATGTGTACTGTTGGTGTGCCTCCAGAAACAGGGTTGGGAAACACTGCAGCAGACAACAAATTGACTCACAAAGTCAGGGGTGACCTATCCTGCAGAGCTTAGATTCAGCCTATTAATAGATACTCCAAGACTTGAAATTGATAGGTCAGATAAGGGAGACATCCAAAATGTATATTGTGAGTGAGTCTCCAATAACAGGATAGGGAAACACTGCAGTAAACAGCAAGAGAACTAACTAGATCAGGGGTGTTCAATCCTGCTCTCAAATGGCCACCTTTTAGTAAAGTTTAAATCCAACCTAAAAAATAAACACAACAAGCTCAAGATCAAGGTCTTCAGTATCACTAGAAAATTCCTGGCAGGTATGTTGGAGCTAAACTCTGCAGAACAGTTATCCTCCAGGAACAGGGTTTGACACCCAAAGTTGCCACAAAGTTTTAGTAGGCGGGAGACCAGTGTTCCCCAAACAAGTTAATGGAGACACAGTACACATGTCCTGCAGAGTTTAGCTCTAACCCTAATTTAACACACCTGAATCAGCTAATCAAGGTCTTACTAGGCATACTAGAAACTTTCAGGCAGGTGGGTTGATGCAAGTTGGAGCTAAACTCTGAACAAGCTGATCAAAGTATTTAGGATTACTGCAAACTTCTGTGAGTTGCTCCAGAATTTCAGTAGGCCAGTGTTTCCCATGCCTGTTTGTGGAGACAGTGCACATTTCTTAAACTCTTCCTAATCAAATACACCTGAATCAAATCAGCTTGTTAGTAGTGACTCCTAGACTTAAAATGGATGGGTCAGATAAAGTAGACATCCAAAATGTGTAGTTCGTGTGCCTCCGGAACGAGGTTGGGAAACACTGCAGTAGATGACAAGTTGGCTCACTAGATCAGGGTGACCTTTCCTGACCCTGGAGGTCCACTGTCCTGCAAAGTTTAGATTCAGCCTGAATTAAACACATCTGAACAGGCTCATTAAGTTCTTTAGGATTACTTGAAACTTCTTGGCAGGTGTTGTTGGAGCTAAACTCTACATAACAGTGATCCTCCAGGAGCAGGGTTTGACACCCATAAGTTGCCCCAGAATTTTAGATAAGGGAGGTATCCAAACGGTGTACTGTTAGTGTGCCTCAAGGCACAAGGTTGGAAAACACTGCAGTAGACATTGAACTGATTCATTAGGTCACAGGTGTCCTTTCCTACTCCTAGAGGGCCACTGTCTTGCAGAGTTTAGCTCCAACCCAAATTAAACATTTGAACCATCCAATAACAGTCAGGTTTACTAGAAACCTTCGGTCAGGTGTGTTGGAGAAAAACTCTGCATGAGTTGCCTTCCAGGAGAATGACTGAGCACTCTTGCACTAGGTCTTGAGACACATCCACCTTGTTGCGTCTCATCAGGCAGTCGAAGGAATGCAAAAAGTATAAACATCTGTTTTTCAGAGGTCGACACCTCTGGCGTCCCCAACCTGTCCCCTCAGTAGAAAGCAGGTATGGTGTGTTCGATTACACAGCGTCTGCAGTGCTGTCGGACCAGTCGAAGTGCCTCAGGTGGCACCTCACACTCTTGTACATTTAGTAACTGCAACTCGGGGCATCCCGCTGCTAGCGCCATGAGCCCTCTCCCTGTCAAACTCTCACAGCCCCTCAGACTCAGC
Organism: Labeo rohita; assembly: GCF_022985175.1. Taxonomy (NCBI): domain Eukaryota; kingdom Metazoa; phylum Chordata; class Actinopteri; order Cypriniformes; family Cyprinidae; genus Labeo; species Labeo rohita. The sequence continues at coordinate 28,656,522 of NC_066892.1, forward strand.
CTTCGTAGCCCTTCACAACAACGTGCTAACGCTTCTAGCCCAGCGTCCGACACCAGCGGGCAGCGACCAACATCTATAGACCGCAATCGGGGGCAGTTGCGAGCTAAGTGGCTCAAACCCTGGTCCGTTAGCCCCTCGCATCCCCTCGCATTCAGGTAGCGGAGCCGCGGACAGTAGCGCGCTACATAACGCAGTCCAACGTCTGTTATGCGCATACAATGTGCCACGCTCAGATAGCGTAGTCGGCCCTCCAGGCGAGCAACCTCACGTAAGCCAAAGTCTCCGATCAGAGGGCAGTCGCTCAGGCTAAGCTCACGTAACGCGGTGCAGTGCAGTGCTAGCTGTCGCATGGCCTCGTCTGTTAGGCGGCTGCAACGCCGTAAGTAGAGGTGTGTGAGACGCGGACAATGAAATGCGATGGTCCTCAAGCCTTCGTCCTCCAGTGATACGCAGTCTGTCATGTCCAGGTATCGCAGGCCGATCTGCTGTCCATGTAGAGGTGTGAGCTGTAGAGACGCCTCCTCCGTCAGGCTGATGCAGGTCACTTTAGGACAGCCTTAGGGAAAGGGGGATATTGTTATTATTACAGTTTATGACTAGAAAAGTTATATATGAATATCGGGTTGTTTGGTCTGATTTTGTCCACATAACTGTTTTGACCTCTCAGGACGGGAACATTATTTACTATTCCTGTCTTATATAAAAATCATCAGACCATTTCTTGTTTTTTTAAAGATGTCCTTAAACATACATATGAGCACCAGTTCCTGTTGTTTTGATCCTTTTTCAAGCCATAAATCAAAATCCTGCATTGCAACTGTGCAGATCGCTGAGAAAAAGGAAATGTCACATGGGAAACAGGAAAAGAGTCAAATAAAACTACTTTAAAATTCTGAAATTTAGAGTCTGCATCAGGTTTTTAAATCGAGGTGAATTAATGAAATAAGGTGAATTTAGGCCAAATAAAATAGGAGAAAACAGAGAAAAATAATAAAGAAATAAGATCCAGAAACCTCATATGGAACAAAACCCAGGCAGTTTCTGTTTTTGCTCCTATTACAGTTATACTACCTGCTTTTAAAAGTAAATGTAACCACAAGAAATGTAGGATACTTTTGCAACAAAGGGTGTATTACTCGTGGAAAGCAGGACGCATGCTGTGCCCTCTGCATGATGAATAACTGTACAGTGTGTGACTCGTACGATGAACTGAGCAGACGGACTCTCACTCTTCGGTTGAGGTTAGCAGTCCATCTTTCAAAAGCGAGCAGGCCTCACCTTCCCCCAGAGAAAGACTGAAAGACTGGCAGCGATTCCTAGATCCCATAATGTTTTTCCCAGCCTTCCCAGAAAAAACCTCACCACTATGAATTACTCCCTGAATAAATCCACAACCAAACATGGTATTCTGATGCATAATGGCAGCTAATCCATCACAAGAGCTCTTGAAAATAATCAAGACATAACATGTTTTACTCGTTGACCAGGTAATGGATGTGCCATGCAAATACATACGTTTGCAGCCCACCTGTGGTGCAACACTTAGAATTTTGAAAATCTTAAAAATATTGTAAATCTACAACAATGCATGGTTTAGTGGTTTGTCTCACCTCAAGACATATGAGATTTATTGAAAATAAACTAAATGTGTATTGCAATTAAATGTGTGATATTTCACCCCAAAATCAAAACATAGTTCCATAGTTTAAACATAGTTGACACTGTGCCATTTTCTCATTTCAGTTTTCACCCAGATTCTCATTACCGTAATGTAAATTCCCTGTTAAAAAGCCAAAGTTCCCAATACCCAAAATTTTCTTGCAAAATATAATTTCTAACTATAATGAGATTCACCCAAAGAAATATTTAGAGGTCATGTTTCACCCCAAAATCTAAGGACAAAAACAAATATATATTGTTTTTGTTTTGTTTTTTATTCACTGTTCCATTTTTTTTTTTTTTGTTTTTTTAAATTTCCAATTTTTCCCAAATTCTCATTACTGTAAATTCCATGCTGATAAATTGCATTTTTAACTTTTTTTTAAACTAATTAAAGAGAATTAAATGCCCAAAATTGTCCTAATACAGGCTTTATTTTCTTGTAAAATATAATTTCTAATTTTTATGATATTCAACCAAAGAAATATTCAGGTCATGTAAAATCTAAGGACAAAAACAAATATAAATAGCATTTTTTTATTCACTGTGCTATTCTTTTATTCACTGTGTTTCATTTTTTCCTAAATTCTCATTTACATAATGTAAATTCCATGCTCACAATCCCTTTTCCATAATATAATGCAATATAATTTTTTTTTTCACTGTGCCATTTCTTTTCATTTTAATTTCAATTTTTTCCTAAATTCTCACCATCTTAATGTAAATTCTGTGCTAAAAAGCCAAAGTTCCCACAATCCCCTTTCAAAACCATAATATAATGTAATATAAATAGCATTTTCTAACATTTGTTTTTTACTAATTAAAGAGAAATACATACTTTAAATGTCATCAAATATGGTTAAACATTGTCCTAATATAGGCTTCAGTTTCATGTAAAATATAATTTATAATTTTAATGAGATTCACCCAAAGAAACATTCTGAGGTCATGTTTCTCCCCAAAATCTAAAGACAAAAACAAATATAAATTAGATTTTTTTCACTCTGCCATTTATTTTTTAAATTTCCATTTTTTACTAGATTTTCATTACCGTAATGTAAAACTAACGTTTCCACAACGCCTTTTCGAAACCAAAATATTGTGTAATATAAATGGCATTTTTACTAATTACAGAGAATTAAATCCTTTGTCATAAAATATGGTTAAAAATTGTGCTAACATGGGCTTTTTATAATTTTCTTTCAAAATATAAATTTCTAATTTTCTCTTTTCAACTAGAGTGAAATATTTTCATTTTATCACGTTCTTGACAGGTTTCATGAGCTTCACCCAAAGCCATATGGCGTCACCAGCTGCAAAGTCTGTCAATATTACCTGATACGTCTAGGTGTTCCAGACTGGGACACTGGGACACCACATCAAACACTGCTTCGTTGGACACATTATAGCAGCCTGCAACCTCCAAACGCCGCAGTTCTGGACAGCACTGAGCTACCACACGCAGCCCACGATCCGACATCCTCCGGCAGCCGCTGGCCACCACGGTCTCCAGGGTCAGACAGACGTTGGGAGTGTCCTGACATAAGCGATGGGTCAGCACCTTGAGGGCCCGGTCAGCGTTCAGCAGCTCTCCGGTCAGACGAATGGCACTCCAGAGCCGCGGGTCCCAAGCCAGGTTATACCAGCGGCGACACACACGAGCGCAGCGGCACAGCTGAGGGGTGGACAGGTATGACAGGACGTGTAGTAAAACAGGATCGGGCAGGATATCAATGAGGGCGATGGGAGGAACTTTGGAAGGCCGTGAGCGAGTGCCTGGAGGCGGGTGAACCAGGGCGACCGTTTCACCAGTGACGTTAAAAGACGTGGATGATGTTTCATGGCCGTTTGGGGCGGTTTGAGGAGGGCTTTTCAGAATGAGAGCGGGACTGGGAGTGCTAAGCGTCCTCATGCTCAGGTCCGAATCTGAAAGAAAAAGAAAAAAAATATGTCTCTTTATCTCAATTATTTTAACTACACATCAAAGAGATTCAATGGAAAGCAAATGCATGTCAGATTTGAGAAATACCAAAGTATTGTCACTGAAGAATTTCAATTAAATACTGTCTAAAACTCAGAATAAAGATGTAAAATAATGTAATTTACTGTATAAAGGTAAAAGAGAACCTGATTCTTGTTAGGAAAGAATCTGATAATGCATTAAATGTCTAGAAGCACAAAGGATCTTGAATATGGAAGCCATCAGCTGGATTGAGAAACACGTTTAGCACAAATGGTGTTAACTGAAGCGACGCTCTTGGGCTCTTTGTTCTCAAAACTGTTTTTGATATCTCGTTATTGGACGCTGATAAAAGTGTCAAGTTTATCTCAAATGCACTGTGTGCACTTAAAGTGCTTGCCACGCTTGAGTCTCTGTTAATGCTGAAGCTTTCATTCTTTGCAGATGTTTCACTGATTTGAAAAAGATCAAGAGGAAGACTGGGTGGTACGGCAGATAGCTTAAGAGCTCTCTGATAAATCTCATCATAACCGTGGATTGCCACTGGGACGCCTTGTCTGTATTTTTGTTTTCTTTTTGACACAAACTGGCTAAAAAAGTTTTGCTGGAAATGTGTTCTTGAAGCTAAAAAAAGGTATTACCAACATCAGGGTTATGTGTTATTGCACATACCACTTTGTTTTAAATTCACTGAATACTATGCTTTCCACGTAGTTTCAAAGTGAGCACATGTTACATATCAGTATAGCAAAAATAATCTATTACATAAATTATAAATCATATATGCAGTTACACAACTGATGTCTCCACAGGTCAGTGTGGGGCTGAACCGTTTTACTGTGTAGATTTCCGTTTAGGAAACCGGTTCGTAAGCCAGTCGTAAACTGAAAGATAATGAGGAGAAATATTAAGGGGAAAAAACGTTTATAATAAGCTCTTGTCTTCCCTTCCTCTCTATTTCACGTCCTTGTCAAGCCTCCTCCACAAAAATGAGCACAAAGGATGAGAGAATGGGAGCAAAACATTTCCAAAGTCTGTCTTCTGGATTCATGGATTCCCGTCCCTAAACTCTGGATTAATGGCTCTTTGCTAAGCTTCAGGATGGTCCTTCTGAGGAAGTGAGGGTTTATGTGAAATGATGCTTTCTGAACAGGAAATTTTCTTTAGGAAGGAACTTCGGTGACATGATGGATAAGCCTAAGCAGAATTTTCCTCTGCAAGCTACTTTTTGCATGCAAGATTGCATTTATAAACGCTACATTAACAGTCTTCGGTGTATATTTTTTATTCCAGATGAAGCGCAGCAAGAAGAATTTAATACAGACTATAATGCCAAAAGTATGTGGACGCCACTCTCTAATTTACAGGTTTGGCTACTTTGGCTACTATTACCAACAGGTGCATAAAATCAAGCATACAGCCAAACAGACTCCTTACACAAACATTTACAGTAGAAGGAACGTACACCAAAAAGCTCAATGACTATGAATGTGGCGCTATCATAGGAGGATCTAACACTCCATGTTACAAGGACCTAATAAAGACTTAACAAATATTTACTTGTCAGTGCACCACAAATCATATTGCACTAGTTGCTTCTTAACCTTTAAATACCTCTTCTGCACATTATCATGCACAGTTATTATGTAAAGTACCTGTATAGTCTGTCTTAGGTTATGTGTATGTATAGTCAATTATTTATAGTATATGTATAGTTACATGTATAGGTTTAAAAAATTGTTTCTACGTCTAGTGTATGTACATTCATATTTATGTTTATTTATGTAGCACCGTGGTCCTGCAGGACACGACATTTCATTCCACTGTATGTCCACACATGTAGCGGAATGACAATAAAGCTCAACTTGACTTGAGGTCACCAGCATACTGAAAGAAACCAAGGGTGCGTCTCAATCAGCTCCCTTGTTCACTAGTCAGGGCACTGATCAGGGAGTCAGCCATTTTAAGGGCTGCCTCAATCGCAAATTCCTTCCAGTGGACTGGAACGTTTGCTCCCTGAAAAATCCCACAATGCATCGCAAATTTTAGGGAGCATTGGTGCACACTATGCTCCCTTACCGGGAATAACATCACATTTCTGAAACGGGAAATATAAACCACACTCGGTAAATATTTTTTAATATATTTCAACATAAACACACATCACTAGACAGGAAATGAACACATCTAATTAACAACAATTTAATATTCAGCTGAAATGTAATGGAACAATGTGTTTAAAGAGAATAAAAAATAATATTAAAGTCCTGCCTGTTGTTTATTAATTCCAGTGATGACGTTCTACAATGTTGTCCATTGACGCTGTACGTAGTGATGTCACTGGAATTCTAGTGATCACTGTCCCAATGTGCAGTTAGCAGGGAACTTACCAGAGATCGAATTCGGGTACACGATCGACTGATTCATGAGCTCGGGAACTAAGGAGCTGATTGAGACGCACCCCAAGAAAGATCCTAATGATAACAACATGCTAATCATGCTAGAAACACGTAAACAACTTGCTATTCATGTTATGAACAAGCTAGCGACATGATAATAATGCTAATCAATATGCTAATCATGTTAAAAGAACCATAAGAAGCTACCTACCCAGCATCCCAGCATCAAAACCTACCTACCAGTTTACGCTGTTTTTTTCAACAGGGAAGTCACTGCTAGAATCATGCTAACAACATGCTAATCATTCTAGCAATATGCTAATAATGCTAAAAACATGCTAGAATCATGCCAATAACATGCTAATCATGCTAAAACATGCTTACAACTTGTTAAATCATGTTATCAATGTGCTACACAATGCTAGCAACATCTATCTAATCTATATACACTTTTAAACTTCAAGTTAAGATTTTATTCTTTCAATGAGGCGTAATTCTCCATTATGGTATTAAGATTCTAAGCTGATCTTTTTGACCAGCTTAATTAATACGGTAACGCTTAAAACCTTTATATATGATAAGATATAATGCATTACAAAAGTATTTTAATGCACTGATTTGGCCTTATAATGTCCTGTATATTGCATTCTATGATCTCATGAACAATTGTAACCTTGTTTATAATACATTTTCTATTAGACCTTTATACCCAGACATGACAAACAACCAGTTTCAGATGTAAAAAGAAATCTGCAAATATTATAGTGCATTTAAACTTTGGTTATAATCATTTATGAAAAGATTGCATTGCACATTATGGTATTATTTATAATGCATTATACATAAACTCTTTACAAAAACTGTAAAATTCAGAAATGTAAAACCATGTGCCTTGAACTATGTATATATGAATGACATTTTTATGTCAGTTTAATTAATAAATTAATAGATACAGACAAAAATGAATGTCATGCCATTAGTTTTTGGCTTCAGTTCAGTCAATCAGATGCATATAATAAAAGCTGAGTTTAGTGTACCAAGAACTGTTCTTCAGATGAATTTACTGGCTCTAAATGCTTTTGCTCCAGACAGTGAGACAGTGACATCCACATGACTGTCATCCCACAGTGATTTACTGCACGTACAGGACAGACAGACTCATTTCCTCCTTCATGTGAGAATGAATGACACGCTAAGCCCTCTGCTGTGTAGATTTGTGTGTTACCGTAGTTTCTTACATATGTGTGTGTGTGTGTGTGCGTGCATTTAAGTGCAGTAAGTCAAGGAGATTTGTATTCCAGACTTGACCTGAGATCAGTTTGACTCACAGCCAGGTCATGATGACATACACAGACTCTCCCTCTCCAGGGAGCAAAATGTCTTCAGCATGACAGAAGACAGTTACACAAAACCCCTCCAGACCCTCACAGAGACACACACACTCAGCCAGAGCCACGTTCCACGCCATTACAAGACTGATCCAAGACAGATAAAAACAGTTAGCAAACTGATAGCATAGATAGCATATCAGATTTCCATTACACAATTATCCTGACCAAAAGAACAAGATTATCAAGATATCTACAGAAATAAATAAATAAATACTTCCAAAGTGTCAAATTTATATTTCATTTCATGTTGTCTTTTCTTGTTTCAGTCAATGAATTAAACAAACTATGAGTGTAGGGAGGCATAGACAGTGTTTGCAACCATAAATTTACAAAAGCGTACAAAAAACACATTCATACACTTATCTTACTTCATTGTTTGCATATGAAAATATGTGTGATGGTATATAAGAGAAGAGTTTTTTTTCTTCTTGTTAAACTCATAGCAACATGGTGAAAATTAGATTTGACATTAATGCATACTGTACATATTATGTAAGGGATAATCAACAACTTGCCGTCCATCAAAGGATTTTAAATGCACCATTAAGTGCATTTAAAATCCTTTAATGCACGACAAGCCATTGATTATCCTGCTTATTCCATGGTCATTTGCCGAGTTATAGCCAAGGTAAAAGTAGTATTGCTCTTTGCAGAGCAATATTTGACCAAATGAGTAAAAAAAGACACGCAGCTCTAGCATTCTGCCCGCTTCAAATCAGACACAGAGATGAAATAGTGTGGTAAGATCACATTTATTTGAATGAATTATAGCATTTATTTCAGTAAATTTTCGATCGACAGAGAGAGAGAGAAGGTGAGAGAGATCTCCAATCTCTCTCTCTCTCTATGTACACTTGCGTGCATCAAGTGAGAGTTGGAACTACCTGTGCATTAAACAGTTTTACTGCATACCTGCCAGCCAATCAGAATCCAGTATTCAGACATTCCATGGAATAAACATATTTAACATATTATACATACAAATATTCTCAATATTCATTAGATAATTTGATATATTGAATATATTTTCTTTGTGTAAGGGACAGATCCGATTTACATCAAGTGTAAATCGAAGGACAAATTAGTGTAAGGTCATTCCAAACAAAACCAGGCCACAGCAGAGTTTGTTTGAAGTTTGTTTCGGGAGTTTAAAACAGCTTGCTAAAGTAAACTTTATGGAAAAGTTGGTGATTATATAATAGGTGGGTGTGGCTCTGGGGCTCCGCCTTCTTTTGATGTTGAAATCTTCTCCAGTTCATTTCTTCTGTTCAGTCCATCGAGGTCAGACGTCCATGAGTAAACCCATAAACACACTGGAGAGCTGCTTTATAGTAGAAACTGAAGTTGTAATTTTGATTGAAAGCAGACTGACACTGTTTTTCACTGCTTTAAAGCTTCTTGTTTTAAAGCTATCTATCTATTCAAGTAACTAAAAAAACTCTGTATTCCAAACCATACAATATTTGCTTGAAGAACAATGACATTGTTTACTAGACACTTTCTTTTGTACTTTTAAGTCAGAAGTAGAGGTTGGATGTCAGTTACATAAGAGATCATTGATTCCTGCTGACCATAGAGGACGACAGCATAGACTAACGCTGACTACAGCACCTCCGGTGGGAGTACTGAGAATGCAGCACTCGCTCAACCTTAAAAGTCCTAATATAGTGTCTGTTTTATCACAATCTGTTCCAATGTCTCATCTATTAGTTCATATTAACATGTTTCTTTTGGAAAGTCTGAATAAATGGAGACCATAACAGCTGGCACAATCTTGCTGATGCATTCATTTCTTATGATTATTATTCCAGTCTTGCATCTGTGACAACTGTGGTATTTGTGGACCGGCTCCCACTTTTGCTCTATAAATACACTCAGGCTGAGCTGTTTGCATAATATCAATATATTAAACCAGGGCCTGTTTTGATTGTGCAACTGCTGGCTGTCTAACGGCCCTAAAAATCCAGTGCAGCACAAGCTGACAGACCGAGTAAACAAATTTTACAGAAGGGGTTCTGAATTACTTCTCCCGTGACCTTCGGCGCAGGCTTTCCGAACGGCCTCAACCGGCAGCGGCTCACGGATTCAATCAGCTTCAGGCTTAAAGAGGAAAACACCGTGAAAGATTAAGGATTCGAGAACGGCACCGAGGGGATTCGCTAGATCCCCTGCTTTGCTCTGCAACAAAATCTGCAATTCTGGGTGGTCCGTTCGTATCGTGGTTCCCTAGGGACGCGTAGCGTGCAATACAGTCTGTATCTATGGATTTGGTGCTCGCAGCTGGAACGAGTCCGGGGAGGATTGGCTCCCACTGTGGTGTAATGGGTCATTACCAAACTGCCCATCAAATATCCCAACCACTCAAAGGACTGGCTCAACTCAGCTCGCTGGCTTTCATACTTAGGATTCCTGAACAAAAAAACATGATGATGACCATTGGTCTCAGAAGCCCATGTGTTTATTCAAGCACTCTATAAATAATAGAGCAGACTTTGGATAGAATCCAGTGTTTATGGATGCGTCCTTTGTTTAGTCAATGTTTGACCCCAAGCTTATTCGGGCTCGCTTTGGAACGCTGATGCTAAATGACCCGCTCTCTTGAAAACCAGTGTTAGACATAATGCATGCCATGGCTCATTTAGGCAATTCAACACACATCTGTCACATAAACATGCCACAGTGACATGTACATGACAATTCTTTAGTTATGATTGAGCGTTTGGTTTACTTGACTATTTGATGTTTAAAGTTGACTGTTTAGAGGGCACTCCATATGAAATACAACTGGTACCTTTAGAAAGGGTGTATACTAGTACCTTAAAGGTACTTATTATTATTTTAAAAATACATATTTAGTATCTGAATGGTACATGTGAGACCCTGGAGCACAAAACCAGTCATAAGTAGCACGGGTATATTTGCAGCAATAGCCAACAAAATTATTGATTTTTCTTTTATGCCAAAAATCATTAGGAAATTAAGTAAAGATCATGTTCCATGAAAATATTTTGTAAACTTCCTACCATAAATATATCAAAAGTTCATTTTTGATTAGTAATATGCATTGCTAAGAACTTCATTTGGACAACTTTAATGGTGATTTTCTCAATATTTAGATTTTTTGCACCCTCAGATTCCAGATTTTCAAATAGTTGCATCTCGTCCAAATATCCTATCATAACAAACCATATATCAATGGAAAGTTTATTTATTCAGCTTTCAGATGATGTATAAATCTCAATTTGAAAAAACTGACTCTTATGAGTGGTCCAGGGTCACATATTAGAACCTTTTGAACAGGTACTGCACTGCACCAAAGACAGATTTTGTACCATTTTTCTGAGAGAGTATTAACTGTGTGTTCTAGTGTTATTTCTAGTTATATTCTAGTGTATTAGAATTTATACTGTTGTAGAATTAGATTTTTACATTTTACATTTTAGTAATTTTGTGATTCACAAAAATTTGTATCCTTTTATATATACATATATATAATTTTAGGTAGTAATGTACTTCAACATACACAAATTATTTCGGTTAGATTCCAAGGCGGCATTTTTTATTTTATTTATTTATTTGCTTATTTTAATTTCAATTAACAAAAAAATTCTTAATTAACAGTAACAACACTGGTCTGTTCAATACTGCAGCGTTACTGTAAAAAAAAATAAATAAATAAATAATTGCTTATAATTAATTTATTTCCATTTTATTTAAAAAATAAAAGAATAAAAAAAGGAATATGGTGAATACAACTATAAAAATATAATAATTTATATACCTTACCTTATTTTATATATTACTCCAACATACTAAAAAAATCTGAATGAAAAACATTAATAAACAGACTGTTTAACTAAACATTTTGTCCTAAAAATGCAACCTAGAGACGTCATGACGATTCATTGTTTGTTGAATTGGTTTATATAAATTTACCATCCAAATAAACTCGTTCACTAGAATGAATCATTCATTCTAATGCTTCAGATGAGAGAAAAGACCATTAAGGAGACAAAACAGTAATAAACAGAGCTTTTAACTAATTCAGCATTTCACTAAATATTTAGTTTTAGTTTAACCATTTAACTGAAGATATATTAGACTTAAAACGCAATGCAGGAACTTCTACATATAGGGACTCATTTTAGTATTGGTTCATTAACATGAATCATCCAAAAGAACTGATACGCTAGAATGAATCGGCCTTTTCAACACAACATACAGACAGAGAGATAACTGCTTAAGCTAATCCAGAACTAAGAAAGTAATATTTTCCCAACGTTTCTTAAGGAACATAAGCAAAACAAGATCCACTGCTAGCTGTCGACAGCAAATAAGCAGTTAATAAGCTATAATTACATGTGTCACTGATCAAGGGAATGTTCTGTATAAAGCCAAGCAGGCAGAGTTCATTAACATCCATTTTCCAAATGAATTTCAATTGAATTGTGGCTGGCCGCACATTCTTTCTCCTGTTTGATCCGAAGCCTCGAGGCCAGAAACTAAGATCAACTTGCAGTGTTGGATTTGGAATCACAATCAAAGCCGAACTATCTGTTTAATTCCAATTGTGAAACGTAGCCTAAACTTAGAACTTACACAAATACACACACGCTAGACAAAACACAGAGAAACAGCCAAAACAATTCAGACCAAACATCTTTCAGGCCTGGAAAAAGTGTTATATATTCAGCTAGTGATTCTCACAGTAAAACATTATGGGAAGTAACTTGGTACAAAGCTATCTGACTATAAACTGCTCATCTGTAGGCCAGTTTTCGGAAGCACGTATGATGTTTCATACTTGGCGAATTTCTCCGCTTTTTCCAATCTGTTTTTGAATGTATAATTAGCCTCGTATCTCTTCCAGCTGACTGGCCTTGATGTGAACTGCCAAAGTCTGCATATGGTGGAGGAATCCAGAGGCATGAGATATCAGAGAAACAGGTTAACCATCTGGTCTTCAACTTGGACAAAGCAAAGCTCGTGCATTTCAAGTGGGAAACCACAGCGAGGCCTTTTGGCTGAAGCTATTCCCCAGTGATGGACAAAACAGGACCGATCGAGAAGTTCAAAAGAAGTGATCATTCATTAGCTAATCATTGGACGCCACACAGCACACTGACATGTGCCTTACAGCACTGAAAATAATGAACATCACAGCATTTGCATGCTCTTGAATAGAAGTAATGGGACAAAGACTCTCTGGAACAGAATTCCCTGCCATTGTTGCACTGCTATGCAGTATGCATGAGCTCTGCATGAGTGTTTTTAATACATGCAAGTGCTACTTTGTTCTGTGTGGTTGCTTATTGGCCCAAGTTTAATCAGTCCATCCCAACGATAACCTACATGTCATTTATTTTCCCCAAAAATGCTATTTAATGTTCTCACATTGGACTAAAACTTGGACTAAACTAACTTTGCTCACACAGAGTATAACTATAACTTCTTACTCTTTTTTAGGATTTTTCCCTATCTTATTACACTTGTGGTGTCAAAAATGACTATTTTATAAAAAAATTGCTTTTAAATCTCTCATTATGCTACAGATTAATTTGGAGTAGACGTCACAGTTGCATCACTTGCAGCGCACGCGTTGTGGCGGAGTGAAATGGAAAAAATCCACAGAATAAGACTAAATGTATTGTGCCTTTGGATATTATACATATAAATATTAAACATTTACCCATTTTATCTCACAATTCTGACTTTTTTCTCGCAAATGCAAATTTGTATCTCGTATTTCAGACTTTATAACCCGATTTAACTCAACAATAGCGAGGAAAAAAAAACAGAAGTATGGGACATAACCTCAAAAGAGAGAATGATGAGCTTTTTCTTACCAGAATTGTGAATTGCGAGAATAAAGTCTGAATTTGGAAAAGTAAACTCAAATTTATCTTTTTTATACTTTTAATCCGTGGTTTCCATAGCCTGCCACTTGAAAACTGACATTTTTTGTAGGCCCCACCTGTGTATCTTTACAGAAGCAGTGTAGAGAGCCGCTTCAGAAACGTGTGCGACGCTGCTGGTATATACACATCAGCTCCGGTGAGCCGTTATGCGCTGCAGATGCATGCAGCGTGCATAGTCTAAGCATTAATATCAGGGAAAGCCCCTTATACTTGAGAGCGGCTACATATGAAGTTTTTCTTGGAGTTTATATTACACTGAAGAACGATCATATGACTTCTTACATACGCCATGTGATCTGTAAATGCGAAAAAGCCATTTCCACTGCAGTTTTGCGAAATATTCCTTTTTCGAATTGTCTGGAAAACCACCTCATGTGAGCGTAAAAACTTTTTTGCGATATATGGGAGTTTTTGCGAAATTGACGCGTTTCCATTAGGCTATTTTCAATGCACATCTTGAAGGGTAATGGAAACGCACCTACTGTTTGCAAACACTGATTTGGTCTATAGTATTACCAAATCTCGGATTTCACTTTTTAACAACTTTTTTTTCTTTTAATTAGCCCAGGTTTTCTAGTTGTTTTTGGAGCTGATTGATCATAGGGCTCACTGATCAGAGCTTAAACCTCATCGGCTTTAAGTGTTAAAAGAAAAAAAAAAGTTAATAAAAATATTTAATCCAATATTTGGTAATAATATAGCATAATGAGACATTTATCTTTAAAAGGCCAGTCACTTTTGAGAATTTTCAGGACAGCACAAGGGTTAAGAATAAAATTCTTCATAATTATTATTTTCTTCTTATTTTTCTAATAATATTTTTCTAAGAATTATTTTGTGTTCACAATTTAAAACAAAACAACAACAACAAAAACATCTGCTTTATATTCAGACATGTCCTGTCATGTTCTTTTAGAATTTATTTATTTTTTATTTTTTTAAACAACTCTGAAGAACCTCTTAAGATTTTTTTCAAGAATTGCACTTAGGAACATTCTTAAGAACTTGTTAGGAGAAACTTCTTAAAGGATTAGTTTACTTCCACAATAAAGATTTCCTGATAATTTACTTAACCCCAAGTCATCCAAAATGTTCATGTATTTCTTTCTTCAGGCGAAAAGAAAGGTTTTTGAGGAAAACATTCCAGGATTTTCATCCATATAGTGGCCTTCAATGGGATCCAACAGGTTGAAGGTCCAAATTACAGTTTCAGTGCAGCTTCAAAGGGTTCTACGTGATCCCACCCGAGGAATAAGGGTCTTATCTAGCTAAACGATTAGTCATTTTCTAAAAATAAATAAACAAAAATGTATATACTTTTTGGACCATAAATTCTCATCTTGCACAAGCTCAATCTGATGCATTACATAGTCATGTTGAAAACGTCACAAGTGATGTAGGCGGAGGTACCGACCCAGTGTTTACAAAGCGAACATGCAAATAAAGTCAACCACCCTTTACAAAAAAGGTAAAACAACAATGTAATGATTAGCAATGTGTGAAGATGCACATGCGCATCACAGAACTAGTGCGAGACGAGCATTTGTGTTTAAAAAGTATGTGCATTTTATTTTACTTTTTTAGAAAATGACTGATTGTTTTGCTAGAAAAGACCCTTATTCCTCAGCTGGAGTCGTGTAGAGCCATTTGAAGCTGCATTGAAACTGCAACCTTTAACCCACTGGCTTCCATTGAAGTCCACTTTATGGAGAAAAATCCTGCAATGTTTTTCTCAAAAACCTTCATTTCTTTTCGACTGAAGAAAGAAGACATGAACATCTTGGATGACATGGGGTTAAGTAAATTATCAGGAGATTTTTATTCCGGAAGTCAACTAATCCTTTAAGGAAAGTGTTAACTTCTTCCATAATAAGATTTTTGTGAATCCGCTTCCTGATCTCTAGACAAGTCTCTAAAATCTATGCGATTTTTCAGCCTTTCTATTGTCATCTAGGTGAAAACTGTAGGTCTGACTGCTTAGAAAAGCAATAGCAGGCTTGTCCCATCAATCATGTCAGTATCACAAACAGTGTGGGCAGGTTGGGTTGAGGTTTAATACCGAAGGTTAGGGTTTATAACAAACCCCTAACCTTAAATGAGCAATAATAATAGTGATTCTTGCCTTAGCAAACACCACTAAATATAGACTCTGTGAAACATATCACCTGCACATGCTGTGAGGAAATACAGGAGGCCAGAATTGAATGATAGAGCAGGGAATAGAACAAGTCAGTGGTAATTATTAAAAAAATGCAGATGATGAGAGAGAGAGTGGGGGAGGATACATTTGGCACTACGAAACTAATTTTCCCAAGGTCCAGGCAGCAGTAAAATATCTGTTAAGTTATTCTTCAGGGAGTCTGGTGATGAGTTAAAGCTCTCGAGCCAAGATGACTCAAGTGTGTGAAGGGCAGCCGGTGTTTCACTGCCAGTAGCTTAATGCTCACAGTCCACATCAGCAGCGCCGTTCAAGTGCTCTTTTGATGAGTTCCTTCCATCAGATCTTTCCACATGTGCAGCGCTGCCAAATGAAAGCTGTTGGTAGAGTGTGAGAAACACTCTTCTATTCTTTACTCAATTGACACTGGCAAAGACACGCCGCTTTTTCAAAATGAGGGCAGAACATTGTCTGGGACATTAATGGTAGGTGCAGCAGTGATTTAAAATCATTTCTACACTAAATTAACTCATTAAAGGAATATTCCTGGGCAAGTTACACTTAACCCACAGCACTTGTGGCTTAATGCTGATTACCAAAAGAAAAAAAAAAACAATAAATTAACAAACAAATCTAGGTTAGACTCACGGACTTGCAAGGGAAGTGAGTGAGGCCCATTTTTTAAAATACTGTTATACACTGTTTCAATAGTACAGCCACAAGACATAAACATTATGTGTGATTTTAGTGTAAAAACCCCACTTTTACTGATTAAAGATGTATTTGACAATGCCTAAAAATGGTGATTTTAAACTGCTTTACAGGTCAAATTATACACATATTCACATTGACACAAATATAAATTATTTCCCGTAATTTGACAGAACTTTCCAGCTTTTATACATACTGTAGGGGACGCTATTACACATCTTCTGAATAAGTACTGAATCTCCAGATCAAAACTCAAGGAAGAAGCAGAAAAACACATATGTAAAATAGAGCTGCAGCCAACGATTATTTTTATCGGTGACTAATCCATCGATTATTTTATAATGAATCTATTTATTATTTTCTTATCAGTTGATGAATTCTTCAGTTAAACTATCAATAAAAATAATAACAGTAACTTCTGCTATTAATCTTGTAATATTTTATTCAAACGTTTTCTCATAATTAATACTTTACAAAAAAATAACAAAGAAAGAAAGAAAATTATAATCAAGAAAAAATAATAAGAAAAGAGAGAAAAAGAAAAATAATAACAATAAATAATAAAAAAAATTGAAAGTAAGAAAGTAACAATAAAAAACAAGAAGAGAGAAAAAGAAAGAATTCAAAAATATCTGTATGAATGAACCAACCCAATCTCATTAAAGTGCGTATAAACAGTACGCCAAATAAAAACAAACAAACAAACAAAAAAGCGTGGTACGCAATAACTGACTTTGTATATTCTATGTGATGGGTAGGATTAGGGAGTTTTTGTTTTTATTTGGTGTACTATTTATATGCATTTTCATGGCTCGAATGAACAGTTGCAGTCACAACTGCATTCAGGACACTAGAGCGACAATCAAAAATGGCATCATTATACCAGGTAGATTTATCACAGTTGACAGCCTGTTTTTAAATAAATGAGCCCAGTCAAGGCCTGTCCAGTCCTTCACACAGTTAAACAGCTAAAAATGACCTTACATGCTTTGTTAGCGAGTGCAGAGAGCGTGTTTGGATCATTTCTCCTTCTCCGTTTATGTAGGTGAATTAAACCAGTCATGATTATATAGGCAACTCGATGTCCCGTGCTGTTCCGTTCATTCAGCGCAGCTTTGAATGTGAGAATGCGGTTGTGAATCCTTACAATGTAAAGGGGTCAGTTCAGCTATATACACGGTTCTGATGGTCATATAATAATAAAATGCTCTATGAACACAGCTCTATTAAGTGACGTTGCCATATTAGCCTTTACCTTCTGCTCTAGAGTCTTGTTTCGTGTTAAACATAGCTGAAAAACAGTCTTAAGCAGGGATAACTGCAGGTTCGCACAATGGGCGTGGGCTAAAGGTGCAACGCGTCCACGCATTCCATGCCAATCAACGTATTTTCATAATCGATGCAATCGATGACGTCAACGAATCGCTGCAGCTCTAATGTAAAATAATGCGATCATCAAACATTAAACAGCATATAAATCAAAACCTAATGTTACCGAATGAAATGTGACCCCGGACCACAAAACCAGTCACAAGGGTCAATTTTGTGAAAGCTGAAATAAATAAGCTTTCCATTTATGTATGGTTTGTTAGGATAGGATAATATTTGGCTGAGATACATCTATTTGAAAATCTGGAAACTGACGGTGCAAAAAAAAATCAAAATACTGAGAAAAACACCTTTAAAGTTGTCCAAATGAAGTTCTTAGCAATGCATATTACTAATCAAAAATTAAGTTTTGATATATTTACGGTAGGAAATTTACAAAATATCTTCAAGGAACATGATCTTTACTTAATATCCTAATGATTTTTGGTATAAAAGAGAAATCGATAATTTTGACCCATACAATGTATATTTGGCTATTGCTACAACTATACTTGTGCTGCTTAGTAATGGTCTTGTGCAAAAATGCAATTTTTGTCAAAATGTTGCTTTTTTCTTTTTAATGAAACTTTATAAAAAAAAAAATAAATAAATAAATGCATTAAGCTAAAATAAAATGTGGTCTGTTCTTATTTTTGACATAATGCATGTCCAGAAACTCATACAAGAAACTATTCTGAGGGCCATGACAGTTTTTTTCATTTTGTGAAAATGATGAAAAATGCTGGTGGTGGCTGGCCACTTTAAAAAATAAATAAATAAATAAATACATCTCTGCTGTGAAAAGAGTAAGGCATGGAAGTTCAGTCTGAATTTCACATGCAATTTGGCACACAGAATGAAAATGCATGAAAATGCTAAGTCACATTATATTATATGGAACGCCTGGCCAAATTTCATTACTTAGAAAAGACACAGCACATCTGCTCTTAACAAGTTGCATAATTTGAGGACATACAATAAGTATGAGCTAATAATTGGCCGTTCAGACAAGAATATGGAAAAGCAGGTCTTCAATGAAGAGCCCCACTGAGGCACAGTCAGCATCTCCTTTCATATCCTCAATAGAGGAGACTCTAGGGAAAACGAGTCTTTGCTGAGCATGTGCAACCAGGTCTTGTCCTCCTTCTGGAGAGTTCACCAAGAAAAACAAAAATACCCAAAGGACCTCTTCCAAGGCCTACAAAATCTGCTGCAAGGACATTCGATCTGTTCCTTCTCCTCTCCACAGCTCATAGATCTTTACATGCAGCAGAAATATAAGGGCAAAAGCAACATTACAGGCAGACTATTGTGTTTTACATCACTCCCAAGCAGTATTTCACCAGTCAAGAGCCAGTCCAGCAGATCTGGTCCGTTTTACACCTAATCATAGGCTTAACGCCTCAAACTCCATCCGATTTCCATCATGGCACCGCAGCGTCATTTAGCACCTTGAAATATAGGCTATCAAAAGTTCTTGAGCAACTCGCCTGGAATATCAAAGATTGAAACTTAATGACATCTGCAACGACATGTGCACAGCAGACACGCCGAAACTCTCGCAGATCACACAAATCACAGGCAAACAGTCGTAATGCGTTGCAAGATGTTCTGGGAAGGACCCCTGCACTATATAGTTATGACAAGAAGCAAATTGTGGTAACTGCTGTAATGTGGTCATGGACATCTGGAGGGCTGACTGACTAAGCCCTCTGATTTGGAAAGAGAGGGATTGATGAGGTAATGCTATGCTGTCCAGATTCGGCCTGTAGATTCGGGCTTAACCAGAAAGAAAGCCACGCTCCAACATTCCATGAACTATTATCCCCAAGCACCTCGTAAAAGTTTGTTGTTTAGGAACCTCGTTGTTAAAATTGCGTCCCTCCACGGAGAGGTGTTGAATCATACGTCGTGGAAGGGTTAAGCCCCCCAAACTTGGCTTCGTCAAAACCCGGCTCCTGCTCGTGTGACGGTTCAGTCAGAGGGTAAGGACTTACATATTTGCACAGTTGTGTTTCTAATGATTGAGAAGTTCATACCAACAGGGTGCCTCCTTTGAAGAGCCAAACACAACTCTGCCTAACATGACCGAGACAGGTCTAGGTGAAACACTGAGAACATAAGGCTCAATTCTTGACTCAACCAGCTGCACGAGAGCCAAAACCACAATTATGACTGAATGAAGGTTTTACTTTTCATTGCCCAATGCATTCATAATACAAACTTGACAGCTGACAGCTGTCTGGAGATTGGTAAATGGATAGTTCACCTAAAAATGAATGTTCTGTCATCATTTACTCATTCCAAATCTGTAAGACTTTCTGTCTTCTGTAGAACATGTCTCAGTGTTTCTTCCATACAATGGAAGTTTGGACCCTGATGTTCCTCAAAATATCTTATTTTGTCTTCTGCAGAAGAAAGAAAGTCATAGAGACCCGGAAACAACGTGCAATGAAATTGCTTGGTGCACAAATTTCTTTAAAAATGTAGATTGCACTATAACACATTATTAAGCAACACCGCATCAGGTTTAACCTCTGCACACATGTCAGCATCGCCCTGGAAAATGAAAACAACTTGGTCAGGAGTCTGGGAGGAGTAATTGAACTGGCAACACCTGTAGTCCATCAGAAGCGAATTAGGACTACAAAAAGGCATTTCTTCTGCGGTATGGTGAGCTAACACCTCTTTATAATATAGTAGATGTTTTACCAATGACAGATATTTTTTGGTGGAGTCTTAAAAAGTTTAAAACTGGGTATTTTTTTCTGATCTACTGCCTTTCTTTTCACTGCTCAGGATAGTCACAGTGGCCGTTTGGTACCATCAGCCAATCACTATTGAGATAACGTCACGGTCCTGCAGCTCTTGAGTAATTAGCCACATGGCAGGCTCATTTATCTACACACACGAACACATTTAATTTAATATACATACAGCTCAACAGCTTCTACAAAAAAGGACATAATTAAGTGGTCTTTCACTGTCTTGAGTAAACATGACTGAAACCCCAATATCTGTTTTCCATCAGCTACAGCGAACATGTTTGTAGAAATTGAGTTATGACAGTGAGTTTGTTAGGGTCAGTTTGACTGAAACTGAACTTAAGAATAGAAAATGTCCCACAAAAATGCATACTACAGTATAAACACAGTAGTATAGTTTTATTTATTCATTTTTTTTTTTTAAGATTTATTGTTTGGCATTTTTGCTTTTATTAGAATAGGACAGATCAGAACTGACAGGAAGTGAAGTGGGAGAGAGATAAGGGGCAGGATCTGGAAAGGTCTTTAAGATGGGATTCGACCTCGGGACAACTTAGTGCAACTGCACTGTATGCTGGCGCGCTGCCCACAAGGCTATCGGCGCCAACAGCACAGGTATATTTGTAGCAATAGCCACAAATACATTGTATGGGTCAAAATTGATTTTGCTTTTATGCCACAAATCATTAGGATATTAAGTAAAGATCATGTTCCATGAAGATATTTTGAACATTTCCTACCGTAAATATATCAAAACTTACTTTTTGATTAGTAATATGCATAGCTAAGAACTATGCATATTACTAAATTTTGACTAGAAATTTTGATTTTTTGCACCCTCAGATTCCAGATTTTTAAATAGTTGTATCTTAGCCAGTCTATCCTAACAAACCATACATCAATGGAAAGCTTATTTATTCAGCTTTTAGCTGATGTATAAATCTCAATTTCATAAAACTGACCCTTATGGCTGGTTTTGTGGTCCAGGGTCACATATATGTTATGACTGTTGTTCTTCATACAAACAGATCTAAACAAGAAACATCAGACAAGATAGGCTAGTAAGGCTACATGCTAAACATTTCCTTCAAGCCCAGTTTTACATTTGATATATAGAGTATTAGCTGGCTATCTTGACTCTGTGCAAGGCATTTTGAAGCATTATGCCAGTAGCTGTCTTTATGAAGGAGTCGTTGAATCATTGACTCAACTGATTCATTCAAAACCACTGATTCACTCTGGAACAAAATGAGTGATTTGCTGAATTTGGAACCACATACCAACATACTACTTGTGCTATTTCTGCCATATAATGATATATTTGCAACAATTATCTCTGTGAGTGAGTCACTAAATAATTCACTTTATTCGATCATGCAGAAACAGTTGATTCTGTTTTGGCTTTGTTTAGAACCATTTTCATTGGTGGAGAAAGATAAAATGAACTGATGATAGTGTCTCCCAAATTGTAAGTTACTCAATGATAAATTCTTGTTTAATGAAAGCTATATAAAAGTAATATCACATTTGCAGTCATGCTGGTCCAATGCAAACCAAAAAAAAAAAAAAAAAAATTCTGGATGATGAAAATTGTCTGTTTTAAGGCATACACAGTAAAAAACAAACAAACAAAAACAATCTGTTGAGTCAACTTCAAATAATTTGTTACCCTGCAGACTTAAAATTTTAAGTTCAGTCAGCTCAGATTTACTTGAAATGTTAAGTTGTACTAAGTAAAAACTTAGATATTTGAGGTTACTAAACGAGCAATTTGGTTTGTTAAACTTAAAAGCTGGGCTTGTTACCCAGCTGCTTTAAAATTTTAAGTTGAATAAACTCAAATATCTAAGTTGTCACTTAGTACAACTTAACATTTCAAGTTGACTAAACATTTTTTGAGTTGACTGAACTTAAAATTTTTAAGCCGCCGTGTAACAAATTAGTTTAAGTATTCTAAGAGACAATTAATTAGTATTAGAAATATAAATAACCATCGGAAGGTAAATTCTAAATTGTTTTCTTTATAGAACACTGTAGCCAGTTCCCAATGAAATATTAAGGAAATGTCATTAAGAAATGGATACACCAAACTACATCTGCATAAACCGCACACTCTCGCATGCCAGGTTTAAGTTACAACATTTGACTTTCCGTACCGTTTAATCCATAGCATAATAAATCTGCCGTACTCTCCCACATCTCTCTTTATGCAATAGGCTATTCACTAAAGCTGAGAGTCTTTGGCAAAGCAATCGGCCTGAATCGGGATAAGTTGATTAATAGGTTATACTTGGGCTGAACTGTCCAATCTGCTGTTATTTAGTGCTCGCCATCAGTAATCAGTACTGTCACTTGGCTTTACTTTAAAACCCCATTACTCCATAGTGCAGGTCTCTGAAGTCCAGTATAACAAATTTCTACTCATGCTTCTATTATGTGCACAAGAGAAGATTGACAATGACACCTAACACATTGTGCAAATCTGTATGATCAGAAAAATATGAAGAGGGACTGTTAGTAGTCTACGAGTTTACAAACAACTGCTAATGACAGGAGGCCTTGAGGGGAGAGAAACCTTGAACACAGCAGAGACAGACTGCACTGCAGAGCTCAAACTGTTAAACTTCACCTCTGCTGACCTCACAGCGTAATCCACATATCACTCCTGCAGAAGCAGCACAGTAGATGGGTCCTGCTGGGAATTTGCCCATGCATTTGTCTGAGGAAGGGAAAGTCCATTTATTCGAGATAAACTTGTTCTAAGGAAATTCCAATATATGGGAGGATTTACACTTTACTCCCTGTGTGTAACAGCGATTCGAATCTCTTACAATGCATTAAGATAATCACTACAGAAACTTGGAAATGGAAACAACCATAACACTATAAAAAAAAAATGAACCACTCAGTATATGCATCTGTGTAACTATTTTATTTAATAACAAGATAGGCTAGTAAGGTTACATGTTAAACATTCCCTGTTAAACATTTTACAATTTGTATAGAGAGTATTAGCAGGCTATCTTGAGTCTGTGCAAAAGCATTTTGAAGCATTATGACAGTAGCTGTCTTTATGAAGGAGTCATTGAATCATTTACTCAACCTCCACTAAAACCACTGATTCGCTCAGGAACAAAATAAGTGATTTGCTGAATTTGGAACCACATACTAACATAGTACTCTTACTATTTCTGTCATATAATAATATATTTACAGCAACAGTATACAGGTGCATCTCAAAAAATTAGAATATAATGAAAAAGTTCATTTTTGTTATTGTAACTTATTTTAAAAACTAAAAAACTTTCATATATTCTAGATTCATTACATGTAAAGTAAAATATTTCTAAAGTTTTTTTTGTTTGTTTTAATTTTGAGGATTAGAGCTTACAGCTCATGAAAGTCAAAAATCCAGTATCTCAAACTATTAGAGTATTTCCTAAGATCAATCAAAAAATGGATTTGCAAGAAAGAAAAGTTCAAGTTTTTTAAAGAATGTTCATTTATGCATTCAATACTTGGTCGGCAGCACATATTACAGCATCAGTGAAGTGTGGCATGGAAGTGATCAGCCTGTGGCACTGCTGAGGCACTATTGAGCCTTCAGATCATCTGTATATTGTTGTTTCACAGCTTTCTCTTGAAAATATCCCATAGATTTTCAATGGGTTCAGGTCAGGCATGTTGGCTGGCCAATAAAGCACAGTAATATCATCATCAGCAAACCACTTGGAAGTGGTTTTTGCACTGTGGGCAGGTGCTAAAGTCCTGCTGGAAGAGCAAATAAGCATCTCCATAAAGCTTGTCAGCAGATGGAAGCATAAAGTGCTCGAAAATCTCCTGGTAGATGGCTGTATTGACTTTGGACTTGATAAAACACAATGGACCAACACCAGCAGACGTCACGGCACCCCAAATCATCACTGACTTCAGAAACTTTACACTGGACTTCAAGCAGCTTGGATTCTGTGCCTCTCCAGTCTTCCTCCAGACTCTGGGATCATCATTTCAACATGAAACGCAAAATTTACTTTTATTTGAAAAGAGGACTTTGGACCACTGAACAACAGTCCAGTTCTTTTTCTCCTCAGCCCAGGTAAGATGCTTCTGACGTTGTTTCTGTGGTGACTCTTGATGTGCTAACTCCAGCTTCATTCTACTCCTTGTGAAGCTCTCCCAAGTGTTTAAATCGGCTTTACTTGACAGTATTCTCACACTTGCGGTCATCCCTTTTGCTTGTGCACTTTTGCCTACCCAATTTCTTCCTTCCAGTCAACTTTGCATTTAATATGCTTTGATACAGCACTCTGTAAACAGCCACCCCTTTCAGTAATGACCTTCTGTGACTTACTCTCTTTGTGGAGGGTGTCAATGATTGTCTTCTGGACCATTGCCAAGTCAGCCATCTTCCCCATTAGTGTGGTTTCAAAGAACAAGAGATACCCGGAATTTATACTGTAGGGATAGTCATTAAATGAATATTTTGAGATACTGGATTTTTGACTTTCATGACATTAAAACTAAAAAACGTTTTGTAATGTTTTACTTTACATGCAATGAATCTAGAATATATAAAAAAATTCATTTTTAAAAATAAGTTACAATAAAAAAAAAAAAAAATGAACTTTTTCATGATGTTCTAATTTTTTGAGATGCACCTGTATGTCTATGAAACTATTTTAACTATGAAAATAATACTAATAGATCAAAAGGTTTGACAGGGCAAACTCTTATGTTGACTTGAGAAAGCAGTTTAAAAAGCCATTAAATCTGAATTCATTTTAAAAGCTTGAAGTTTGTAGCAGGTTAAAATTTGAAACAAGTTTGAAAGTTTGAACGTTTTTCTCCCTGACATTAAAATTAAACGTTTTTAAAATTTATTTTTAGTATGTAAGGCACTCTTGCAGGTGAAATAAGAACATTTTGACAACCTTTCCTTTTTTCTTACTCTATTATTGGTTAAGAATCTTCTTGTGTGTGTGTTTTTTTAAGGAATAGCAGTAGCTTATTTATCTATTAGTACTGTGACTGAGCCAAATGTCTGATAAATGGTCCTTTTGGACTTGAGGAAATTTTCATTTCAGAAATTCACAGTGTGTTTACATAGTACATTAAAGTCTTTAAAAAGAAAACTTCAATACAACTCTTTGAAAGAGGTTGAAAAAAACATTCAATTCCTCACTGAAGAAAACTGACCAAGTGGCACCACAAAGTGGGTTAATAATCCTCCTGTGCTAACAGCTCTGGTCTCATAATTTGTTATTCGTCCTTGAACAATCTGTAGTGAAACCACACCTCAAACACAAGGCGAGCCAAAGAAAACTATCCCGGGACAACCGTTCCTAGGCCTGAACTTATAGTGTATATTTTGAACCACATCCCAAATAAGGAATGTGGACTTGTGAGCTGTGAGCGTTTTAACTACTTTAGCTAAGCACCTCGTGAAATGCTCTCTCGAATTGACCATTTGTGAGGAGCTAAATTTAGCTACTCATAAGATGAGTAAACTATTTGTCTTGAAAAAGAGAGACGGCACAGTCCTTTTAAGATGACAAAGCAATTGCGTTTGTGCTCCGCTAGAAAATTGTCCCACTTTTAGATGCTTTCCATAAAGTGGGCAGAAATTTGAGATGTTCCATTGAGCATTATCTTCTGTAGGCTCAAAGCGGTTTTATTAGTGTTCTTTGAAATAAACTCTCAAATATCCCCTGAAGTTCAGATGAGCGAGGGTGGTCTATCCACTGCTCCTTTTTCCAGCTGAACAACCAGATGCCGCAGAGATTGTGGAAAACAGATGAAGGCTGCAGGTGTTTAAAACGTGCGTTCGCTACCAAACCTCGACTTAGTCTTTCAAAATCAACCAATAGTGTTGAATAACATACCACAGAGGAACATCATCCTTCTTACATTCAGCAAGGTTCAAAAACATGGATCTTGAGGCTAGAATTCTATGAGTGATGGCAGTATGGTTGGCACAAGGCATTCTGAGCATTTTAATGGTTTGGTCTGGGCATTTTATGGTTTAGTTCGAGACTTTCCCACCCTTCAGAAAGCTAGTCAGTGTTCAATGATAAATGGAGAAGAACATGTTCAAGCTAAGAGAACAAGATGTTCCCTGTTAAGCTCAGATGGGAATTATTATTCAATTGTAGGCATGAAATTGTATTTGGTACAATTGCATCAAAATAAATATATATTTTTCCTTTCGAAAATGAATTATTTGTGGCAATAATTCTGTAGAAAAGCGCCGATCATAGCTGGAACACTAACCATAAACAACCTGTCACAAAAGCGCCAAGACCTGTTATTATTTTATTCCTCATACTTGCATTACATGAAATGATAACATTGCAGTTAGCGAAGCAATTAGTAATTGGCGACTTGCATTCCCGTTTTCACTTTTGACAATACTGTCTTCATTTTGCACACTGTAATACCATATTTATATATAATGCAGTCATAGAATTTTATTACATTATATTTAATATGTTTACATATTACAACCCATAAAATGACATTCTGTCTCAATTAATGAAGACGTATGTTTTACTAAAATGACTATACCCACAAATATGGTGAACTCCCTCCATAATATACACATATATGATTTCCCACAGTGCAAAAGTTTGACGTTCTCAACGCCAAGCCTTTGTCAGTCGTCCAGGCATTATGTGTGCTTGTGGCATATCCATTCTTGGACAAAGAACACATCACTGTGGTCAAACAGTCTCCTGACTGACAATATGATATATCCCGACATTTCAGACACACTCACATGTGTTTGTTATCCTGTGGGAAGCGCCGTCCCACACAAGCGGATTTCATCCTTCCCTGAAGGCAAAAATATAGAGGGATTCAAGGTCTTTACATTGTGTGTGAGTGTTTGTGCACATACACACGTCTGAATATTGTTCATAAAAATAAATCACTGTGACTGACCTTTATCTGTCACAAAATAGAGATAAAGAAGAAAGAGTCAGTACGAGTTTATGGATTTACGGATTCACCAAAGAAATCAAAAGATAAATCACAATAAATGAGAATGATCATGGGCTTTGAAAGGAAAATCTGATTGCTAAATTAATTCATTCTTAACTAAATATGCAGGATATACATATAAATAAATGTAATTAATATTTATCTAAATAATCTAAACACCATTCCACTCACTAACACCCATCTTTTTACAATCCAATCAAAGTCCCACCCTTTTTTTATCTCTTTGAATATTCTGTTTCACTTGTAAAAACTTCACATTATAAAAAGTCAAATGGGTTGTGAACGCCGTTTCGTGTTGACTTTAAACAGCGGCTAGTTTCTTAGCAACTACCTTAGATCGCTTACTGGCTCCATATCATATGTGAAGGCCAGCGCTGTGTGCTTAACATTTCAACTTTTTTATGTGATCACATTATTCCTTTGTTAAGTTTAGTGAGCATGAGTTTCCAAGTTTTTCACACAGCTTAAACATCTAATCATTGCTCTTAATATTGACTTTAACCTCATTTTCATTTCCCTCATGTTTTGAGCTTCCCTCGCTGAACCACACAAACTGGCAGCTTTACACGCACACTATGTCGCCCTCATTAATGGCGGGCGTTGCTTAGCGAAATGTTTGTTGATATTCATTATTCCACCTGTCTGAGCCAAGAAACTATGAAATACTACGACTACGACCATAATCACGGGTCACACTCTATTAGCACCTGGCTCAGTCTTTTTCACACACACCACATGCCCCATTTTGGGGACAATATGCAGTTGGACCCGATTTCCCTGGCGTGAAGCCCGAGTGGGGTGGGTACAGCAGTGTATCAAGAACAGTGCCAACTGGGAAAACAGCTTTCCAGGGAGCTGTGGTGGTGCCCAACCACATACTGACTTTAAAACTAAATGTCAGATTTAAACACGCATCTCGGCGCGGTATGAAAATACGAACAGATTCATTTAAATTAATTTAAATGTCTAGATGCAAAAACACACTCTATAAAAGACTTATAAGAAACCTCCAGTACTCAAGAGGGCGATAAAGTTACTTCCAAATCTTTGTGCCATTAGAACACAGCGCCACATGATATTCCGGTAGCTATTTAACTAGCTATTAACATGTAAACAGTTTTAAGTTTTAGATCTTTAACTAGCTCTAAACATGTAAGAAAAAAATAGTCATAAAGAGTTTAACTAACTTTAGCTATAAACAAGAAGACAGCTGAACTAACTTGAGCTATAAACTTGTTGACATTCAAACTAACTTTAACAAGCTATAAACATGTCAACATTTTAATTGAATTTAACTATTTAACTAGAATTTAACTAGTTATAAAGATATTGAGTTTAATTAATATTAGCTATAAACAAGAAGACAGTTTAACTAACTTTACCTATAAACATGGCAAAAGTTTAAATAAGTTTAATTACTACTGACAATTTACTTAACTTTAGCTAGTTGAAAACATATTGAGAGGTTAACTAATTTTAACTAGTTATAAACACAATATGTTTAAATAACTAGCTATAAACATGAAGGCAGTTTAACTAACTTTACCTAACTATAAATTTGTTGAAATCTAATCTTAATAATGTCAACAACAGTTTAATTAACTGTAGCTATAAACAAGAAAACCGTTCAACTAACTTTTACTAACTATATTATCTTCTATTATCTTGACAGTTTAACTAGCTATAAACATGTCAACAGTGTAACAAATTAAACTAGTTATAAAAACATTGACAGTTAAACTTTAACTACTTTAACTTTAAACTTGTTGACAGTACAACAGCAGAACTAGCTATAAGCCTGTCAACAGCTATCTTAATTAGCTATGTAAAGATGAACAGTTAAACTCAATAGCTATAAACACGTTGACCGTTTACTTTAATTAACTTTAACTAGTTCTAAACTTGTTGACAGTTTAACTAACTTTAGCTATAAACAACTTAACAGATCAACAGAAACTGGCTAAAATGTATAACTAATTTCACTAGCTATAGACATGATGACAGTTAAACTCACTTTAATTATCTATAAACATGTCAACAGTTTAAGTAACTTAACTAGCTATAAAGGTTTTGACAGTTTGACTAATTTCCTTAGCTATAAACATGTTGAACGTTTAACTAACTTTAACAGCTATAAACATGTCAACAGTTTAACAAACTTAAAATATCAGCAGTTTAACTAATTTCACTAGCTAGAAACCTGTTGACAGCTGAACTCACTTTAACTGTCTAGAAACATGTCAACACTTTAAGTAACTTAACTAACTATAAAACTATAAAACTAACTTTTGACAGTTTAACTATTTTCCTTAGCTATAAACATGTTGACAGTTTAACTAAATTTAACTAGCCACAAACCTGTTGACAGTCAAAATAACTTTAACAATTATAAACATGTCAACAGTTTAACTGATTTTACTAGCTATAAACATGTTGACAGTTGAACTCACTTTAACTATCTATAAACACGTCAACAGTTTAAGTAAATTTTAATTTTGGCAGTTTAACTAATTTCCTTAGCTAAACAATTGTACAACTTAAAAATGTAAACAGATTAACTAATTTCACCATCACCAGCTATAAACCTGTTGACAGTTGAACTCACTTTATCTATAAATATGTCAACAGTTGAAGTAACTTAAGTAGTTATAAAAATGTTGACAGATTAACTAATTTCCTTAAGATATAAAGATGTTCAACATGTTCAACTAGCTTCAACCAACTTGCCATTAACTTGTTGACAGTATAACGAACTTTAACTAGCTATAAACATGTCAAGTTTAACTAACTTAAAATGTCAACAAATTAACTAATTTCACCAGTCATAAACGCTGACACTTGAACTCATTTTAACTATCTATAAACAAAGCAACAGTTTAAGTAACTTAACCAGCTATAAAAATGATGACAGTTTAACTAATTTCCTTAGCTAAAAACATGTTGACAGTTAACAAACTTTAACTAACCATTTGTTGACAGTTAAACTAACTTTAACTAACTATAAACATGTCAGTTTAACTAACTTAAAAATGTCAAGTTTAACTAATTTCAATAGCTATAAACATGTTGACAGTTGAACTCTATCTATAAACATGTCAACAGTTTAAGTAGCTTAACTAGCTATACAAATGTTGACAGTTTAACTGATTTCCTTAGTTATAAACATGTTGACAGTTGAACTAACTTTAACTAGCCATAAACTTGACAGCTGAACTAACTTTAGCTATAAACATGTCAGTTTAACTAACTTAAAAATGTTAACAGTTTAACAAATTTCACTAGTTATAAACATGTTGACAGTTGAACTCTATCTATAAGCATGTCGACAGTTTAAGTAGCTTAACTAGCTATACAAATGTTGACAGTTTAAATGATTTCCTTAGTTCTAAACATGTTGACAGTTGAACTAACTTTATGTAGCTATAAACATGTCAGTTTAACCAACTTAAAAATGTCAAGTTTAATTTCACTAGCTAAAAACTTGTTGACAGATTAACTAAGTTTAAGCAACTTGCTCTGCAATATTTTTTTTTTTTTTAATCTCTTGCTCTGGTATTATATTACAGCTGGTATGATATTACAGCTACTATAACGGCCCTTGTGCATTTGCATTGCATTATCAGTCCGTCTCTGACACATTTTGCGTTGCAATGACATGTCAAATCAAGCTTGAGCAGTAAGAAGCGCCTGTGTTCACAAACCGGTGTAGAGTAAAGCATTACGTAGTCCAGACAAAAACAAACACACCGCATAAACGTTTCGACAACATGCGTGCACGGTTGGCGTCAAAGTGATGGTTGAGCTCAGTTCTCAGCACCCAGCAGATAGAGATCCCACGCCAAATGCACAGTAAAAATATTTACAAGCTTTTTGCAGACAAGATTTACTCTAATGAAACTAAAAAGGCTATGGAACCAATAAATAAACGAGTTTGTTTATACACGCACTGATATATACAATAACACAGGTCAAACGGTTAGCCGTAATGGAAAGGAACGCAAAGGACCGTCGCAGTCGTTTATTCCTATCAAGTTACAAAACAACTCTGGAGTGATCTAATGTGTGGAATATATCTGCTGGGGAGGTCATGTAGTACATGAGAATCTGTGAAGCATAAGCCAAGAAAAACTCACACAGGGATTAACAGATTTACTGTCTTTTTTATTATCTGTTTTTACAGTACAGCATGGGGATGCAAAGGGTGCAATCCACACCACTGTAATGTAAAAAAAAAATCTCGATAATGTTTTCCTAATTTCAAGAGAACCTCTAAGAAAAACAGCCACACACGCACTGCGGTCCTGCAGCTAATATCCAGATATTAACCTGCCCTGGGGATTTTTCCTCTCCGCTCGCTCACAAGACAAACGGCCCACGAGTTACTTCTGATGGGAACGTCAAGTTTGTTTTCAATTTCCAGGTTATCCTACGAGCACATGGGTTTGCTCCAAAATGTTAAGCATTTCATAAAGAGAAAGAGAGGGGGGGTGGGGGCAAAAAGAAAGAGCGAATGGGAGTTAAGCAGGCATTTTGGCTCGTAATGAAGACCAGATGCTTTACCTTCACTGGTAGCCACATTCTTGGGAGCTTTGGTGGGCGTATGATCAGTGCTGGAGCTCACATCGGAGGAGATACTGGAGCTACCCTTGCCTGGGACAGAAGGGAAGAAGAAAATGACATTTTGTGAAAACAGCTTGTCGACTGCGTGCATTCACGATCTGTACGGTCAGCTCCATTGGCCAGCTGTGGGAACGATGGTGTGCAGTTTCACAGAAGGGTGGGGTGCATCGGTTCCCACTGTAAGTCAATATTATAACAGATGCAATAAAAGTACGATCGGACATTTTGGCCCCATCGCTCATTCACTTGTTGAACCATTACTGAAAGCGAGGAAACTCCTCTTGTTCCTAATCCAAAGTGAGGTCTGAGGTTTTCATGATTAAAGATTTTGAGAGGAACTCATTACTCAGTACTCATCAGGAACGCACTGAAGCACTGAACCCTTCGGTTTACGTCTTCCTGCCAAGACAATATCCGTGACTGGAACAATAGATGGAAGAAATTACTTTAGTATCTTCAACACTGGCAGAGTCTGCAGTTTCGCTAAGATCCTCCAAGACAGATTTATCTATCATACATTAGGACATATTTGGCCACTGTGCAAGACTAGGAGCGGAGACCATTCATGACGGCTTGTTACTTGCATTTGGTTGATGTTTTTTTAAGAGGGTGAATAAGTTCGATACTTACACATTAGTTCACTTTTGTGGATGTGAAGGTTGGATTGGTGTTGTAATAAAAGTGTGGTCATTCACAGCCTGGAACGGAGACCCACACATAAATCAACAACACTACCACCACCCTTTAGATTATGGTTCCCCATTCGCAGGAACGAGCCAGTGTTAAGTAGCTGACTTTCATTGCATGAATTTCCATCTTGGTTGATGTGAGTGCCTGCTTGGTGCTGGTCGAGCTGACTGGCAAAACTTATCCCCCCCTGTTTTATTGGGGTCAATTTGACCCCCTTTTGATTTTTAATAAACCAAATATTGCTGCATGCAAAGGTACAACACACAGATGTGTTGGGGTCAAACTGACTCCCCTATTGGTTTCCATCAGTTTGAAAAAAAAAGAAAAAAAGAAAAGCTTTGAAAAACATCAAAAAGTCAGGGTAAAAACAACAACAACAGAAAACCTTTAATGAAGCTTGTCAGAAACTAAATTATGAAATATATGAACTTATGAAATATATGACTCAAAGTTTACTCAAATCATGAATCATCCAGAGAAAATTCACTGCTTCTTTACTTAGTTTACTTTCACAGTCAAAACAAATCTGTCAGCAGTTGTTTTCGGATGTTGTTTTTTTTTGGATCCCAATTACTAGACTACTGCAGCACTGAAATGAATTGCGTGAAACTCATTTGAAAGAACAAACTAAAGTCAGGTCAAGACAAGTCAAAGTCACGGTAAAGTTTCACTGTGAAGTGCATTATTAAATTGTCTATGGCGTCGTCGACGATAGCCGGTAGGGGCGTCCCGAGTTCGAATCCCGGCTCGAGGACCTTTCCCGATCCCACGCCCTTCTCTCTCTCTCTGCTTCCTGTCCTGTATGATCTGTCCTATCATAACAAAGGCCAAAAATAAAATCTTTAAAAAAAAATTGCTTATGGTGTCACGACTTCTGTTTGTTTTTTCTTGAGCACCCAATTTTGAACATTTTTTGCCATTGGTGTGCTGCTTTTTAAATCAATGAGTTAAAAACAAGCATTTTTGCCAAATCTAGGTAATTTTTTCATAGAAATATAAAATTTTAACGTTTGTGACTATTATAGCACCGACTGTGGTCTAATCTCCTTAAAACTTTAGGTTTCATGAAGTTTTGAGCTTTCCTTTAGGCTTTATAGGACTTTGGGTAAATTAACGAGCCCGTTATAGCTTCCCAAAGAGTGAATTTCACATTTTTTTTTGATCATTATTGACCTAGAGAGAATTGTACTGCAGTGCTTTTTTTCAAGAAAAACATAGGACTAGTTTACAAAAGTAGCTTTTTTACACCTTCTCAACCATTTAACAAACAATTTGATTGACAGTAGTGGTTCTAGAGGCAAAGTAGTCCAGAATGAGGAGTTTTATTTTATTATATGAATACTGCATGTATGTGCAAAAAACCGCACAATGTACAATCATTTACAGCCTTGAGAAATGCGATATTGCCCCCCATAGTGGCTGATTTCTTTCCAATTTCCCACAGACCTTTGGGGCCATGAGTCAAATCACTTCATCAGCCAGTGGCAGCCACTTTGGACCAAGACCGTGTTTTTCTCTCTTACAGCGTCCTTACATTAAGCTCTTACATAAGTGTTCCGAGTTTGGTGAAGATATCTCATTCCATACAGGAGTTACAGGAATTACCAAAAGTGGCCCTGCCTTTCGAACATTTTGGCGGCCTTTTGTGATGGCGAGTCGAAATTTCAACCTTTTTTGATAATTATTGATATTCACACTCCAGAGAATCTTCCTGCACTGGTTTGGTTCTGATCGGGCTAGGACTAGAAACTAGGACTAGTTCACAAAAGTAGGTTTCAAAAAATGTGAAATAACCCAAAAATTTGCCAGGGTTATGATCGAATCTGTGGCATGTGTTTTGTCCAGCGTAAGCCAAGGATTCCAATGACTTAAGAAACTTGAGCCTGAGGAGTTATGAGCGATTTCGTACTTTTGATCACTGTAGCGCCCCCGTCAGGCCGGTTGGGGTGAGACTTGGCCACGTTGTAGGCGGTGTAAGTACTACAATCTCTCCAGTTCTCTATGACTTACGGTTTGGTCTACACGATCAGTTTTACATGAAGATCGTTGTTTATTATTTTTTAATTTTTTTAATCAATGCTATTGATCACTCCTTTTATTTTTCTGTGAGTGACACACATTTAACCAATGAACAGTATTAATGGGGTCACGACATGGATTTTTAAAAATTATTTCAATATGTTCCTTAAGGATTACTTATAATGTTAATAAAGCTTTTGCATAAAAAAGGCTTCAGTCAGTCATTGCCCACTGTTATGACTGACTAACGCCATTGCATAGGAAACAATATCAGTGCCCCCTCGCCATGTGAGTGTTTTGACAACATGATCAAAATAAAGCGGTTATTTCCAGACAATGCATTATGAAATCATTTACTTACAGTTTGTGATGCAGCTGCAATCAGATTTAGTACAACTTTATCTTTTAATCAATGTGTCTTTGTGAACTCTCCATGACACTGTGCCTCGTTTACAAAACAACATGCTCCGAATCAATCCTCTGACACGACCCAGAATGCCATTAAAAATAAACTTTCCAGTTGATTTCTCATGTCATGACCCCTTTAACAAGCTCGTGACTGAAACTCCACTGCATCCTCAAACTGTCAGAAAACCTCAGAGCTCCACCCGTGTCCATCTTCAAGAAAATACCGCTCGCAGATTGAAGAGAAAGAATAAAAAACTGGTTGTTTGAAACAGTACACCGCCCTCTTTCCTTAAGAAACACTATGTCTATAAAGGCTAATGTTTTATGGGAGAAGAGTGTCTTAGTCTAGCATTTGCCATCTGGTCATAACCAATACTGTCTTAAACAGCCTTTGCATAGCACTTCATCTTTTTAAAATTAGATTTTGTATTAAACGACAGGAAAAACTGAATGTCTACATAGCTATGACAAACTTAGTAATGTGTAAGCTGATTAAAACAAAATGTGATGCACTTACTGACTTAAAACAGGGATTTTCTCAATTTATGAAACATAATGAGTCTAGACATACAAGATTGCCACCCAAAACTGGTGATATATGCAAATTTAAGAGTGCACATTTTTTAAAAGTACCTGTATTGTGTAGTTCAAACAATGGATGTGGGACCTACTATGGTTTCTAGAAACAGTCATGACTGGTCAAACCCATTTGAAATGCATTTCAGACTCATTTTAACCTATATTTAATTTGACAAGATGATACAAAGCATTAAGAAGTTGAGGTCCTTTCATAAGGTCTCACTTTCTGTAGCAGAAGATGCGAGTCTGTGCATGTGTGTTAATTTGGCAGGGCTGGGTTACGGCACTTCATCCTCTGTCAGGTCATAAACTTGAACCACAAGTGGCTCCATGTGAGCACAGTGCAACAGCCTTCATCCCACAAACACTGTTCTCTCTCTGTAAACAAGTTCCTCTTCTCACTCTTAACACACATCCATACAGGAACAAACACACAGAAACACTCACTAATGCTGTTTCACACATATAGAGAGGTCACGGAGTTGCCGTATTGCCGGTTGCAAATCGCTGCGTGTGTGAACACCCCTTTACAAGTGGCCAACATACGTTCACCCTGTAAAGCTGTTGCGTGAAGGTCTTTCAAACAAGCTGTCAGATTACCGCTGATGCATCGAACGACTCCGTGAACTCTTATCAACTGGGTCACGACGGAAAAACAGCAGAATAACGTGACCCGTGCCGAACGTGGCGTTACCGCTGCGTGGACGTGTTGTGGTGACATCAGTGAGCCAGAACATCTGCTTCGGTTCCTGTTGTAGTCGGCAGAACGTGACTCATCCGTCAAGTGGACCTCATGTGCTTTGCACGCCTTGAATAACGACCAGATACGGACGCTGTTATTATGATGTTGCTAGGCAAGGCTTTCACAAAGCTTAAAGTCTTCATTTTAATCAAAATGGATGATGAAACTCTATTACTTTGCTGCTAAAAGAGACACAGCAGCGTTCTTACTCAGAATCACGAGCTGAAACCACAGATATTTGCTGAAAGATCTGCTTTGGTACTGCTGCACAGGAAATTTTTTTCAACTCAATACTGAAAAATGATGTATGGGATACAAGTGCAGGCCACATTTGTATGCCATACATCAATTTTCAGTACTGCATAGAGTTTATATTATGATATGAATACAATACAGGAAAATGGAGTAGTCAGCCCTCACCTGTTTATTGTCACATGCACACACTTTCTTTAAACATACATAAAAAGTTTGGGTAGGTTTGGAACAACTTGAGGTAGAGTAAATGATGACATAATTTTCCTTTTTGGGTGAACTGCCCCTTTAAGGACTGTTTTCTCCAATAAAAGCTGATGGCAAGTTTGTTTTAATTTAATTTAATGACGTTGTTACCAACCATGACTTTGACTTTATGACTAAAAAGTGACAGTAATACTATTGAGTGACAATCTCTCACATAAATGGTTTTAAAACCATCTGAAAACTTTAACACCAATGATCTAATTAAAATGCAGTCTTTAAAGGAGAAGTCCACTTCCAAAACAAAGATTCACATATAATGTACTCACCCCCTTGTCATCCAAGATGTTCATGTCTTTCTTTCTTCAGTTGTATGAAAATAATGTTTTTTGAGGAAAACATTTCAGCATTTTTCTCCATATAATGGACAAATATGGTGCCCCAATTTTGAACTTCCAAAATGCAGTTTAAATGCGGCTTCAAACGATCCCAAATGCGGTTGTAAACGATCCCAGCTGAGGAAGAAGGGTCTTATCTATTAAGGCAGATTAAAAAGTGCATAAATTGTATTATTTATGAAAATAACCGATCGTTTCGCTAGATAAGACCCTTCTTTCTCGGCTGGGATCGTTTACAACCCAGTTTTGTGATCGTTTGAAGCCACATTTAAACTGCATTTTGGAAGTTCAAAATCGGGGCACCATATCAGTCCATTATATGGAGAAAAACGCTTTCCCTCAAAAAACTCTTTATTTACGACTGAAGAAAAAAAGACATGAACATCTTGGATGACAAGGGGGTGAGTACATTATATGTGAATCTTTGTTTCAGAAGTGGACTTCTCCTTTAAATGCGAAGATGAGAATGCAATACAATGGGCTAGAGAGAAGACGTCAAAGTTTATGAGATCCATCATCTGATACGGTGGGATTCGGCTAAAACTAGCAACCAAAAGCACAGCAGCTTAGTCCTTTAAGACTGCCAGATATCATTGATTTGAGATCCTTCTTTCCTCTAGACTGCCTCTGAACTTTGACTGAACTCTGACCTGTAAAAACTGAAAGCTGGAAAATCCAAAAGTCTTCCACTTTCTCCTCCTAAACTAGGAAGAAAAGAGCTCTGCTTGACTGTGAAAATAAATCTGATTCATTAAGCTGTCAGTCGTTTGCCATCCCAAGCACAGCCATTTCCCATCACGTGAAGGGAGAAATGACAAAGAGATTTCCTTCGAATTTTCACAAACGGTCCATCACTCATGGCCCGAGTGGCCAGTCCTGCTTTTGATCCAATGACCCTAATCCATAAGTCATATTAGAGCTCTTTTCCTCTATAATGGAAATTTCAAACACTCCTAAGTATTCCAGATGGAGCTTAAATGAGAAGGACTGTCCTAAGCACACATTGCCACATTAGACGTGATTTATACCCATTCACAGACAATACACGCCCTGCATTCATAAAAGACAATCTACCCAGAGGCCACAGAACATATCTGGACACTTAAGCAAATCTTAAAAGAGTCTTTAAATGAGTAGTTCACCCAAAAATGCAGCAAACACAGCTTTTGTCTTCTCAAGATGTTAACTGATTGTGATGTTTTTATCAGGTGTTTGGACTCTTATTCTGACGGCACCCATTCACTGCAGAGGATCCATTGCTGAAAGTGTGGAATGACGCATTTCAAACTCATCTACATTTTGGATGACCTGAGGGTGAGTACATTTTCAGCTAATTTTTTGGGTATCTAGAGGGAAGCAAATGACAGTTTGATGCTTGTTTGTACTGTTTTACATAGTTTGGAATGACTGTAATCAGGTTTTTACAGTATATTATAGTTGTCCAATGTCATTGTTCTTCTCCAGATGTGTCTTTGTGGTCAAAGATCTGTGGAGCCTCACTACTTAAGGGGTTTCTCTAGGATCCATGTTGTTTTCCTAAATGACAGGGGTACATATTCATCTGTTGATTCCAGAGGGTGATGGTGAGGGAGTTTAATGAACGCACCACTTGACTCTCCCACTGAGCTGAAATCACCATGAGCTGCAGCAGAAACAGAGTTATCAAAAGAGCCAAGGCTGAGGGGAGACATAATTGTTTTCTGGTCTGGAAAACAACTTCTCAAAAGCTTTCATATGTTTCCTGTCCTGTGCTTATGCAAAGCACAAGGAGAATTCAGCCAGGCCTGAAGAGAAATTCAAAATCAGGGTCAAACCTAAGAACAGATTGCAGAGTCCCAGATGCATAATGTATATCTGTGTATTTCATATGCAGTAAATAGTGTTACAGAGCCAGAATGTTTTATTTGGCATTGTTTAGACCATTAAGCAATATCAACTTCACATTTGTGCTGCTGCACTAAAATGCCATATGATATCTGGTATGACTGCAAAAACAAGAGTTTGACTTTGCATTTAAACTTTTCAGTGAGTAAGAAGTTCATTCAGTTATATTTGCAAAACTAGTATCTGTCTTCCAAAAACACTTTGCACCTGCTTAGATCATGGTGGTCCAAAAGAAAAAAAAAAAGCTATGTTTCTGAGCTCATATTTCTGTAATGCATGGAAGCCTATTTCTGACATTGGATTTATAAAAAAAAAAAAAAAAGGTAGGACTTTTATCTCACAAATCTAACTTTTTTTCTTTGCATTTGCATTTGCATTACTTTTCTTCTCAGAACTGTGACTTCATATCTTGCAATGGTGAGTTTATATCTAATAATTTTGAGTTTACATTCTTTTATTTCTTGCAGTTCAGAGTTTGTCTCATAATTCTTGCACAATTGCAAATTTAGTCAACTGCAACTCTCAGTTAAGAAAAGAAAATTGTAAGATGCAAAATTGCATTTGCAAAAAATCAAAATTGTGAGCTAAAAAGTTGTAATTACCTTTAGTTTTAAGCTTCCGTAGTAATTGCACACCATTTCAAAGAAAATGCAAATGTGTTGAATGAACACACATGTACTTGCATAGTAAATCAGTTTTAGATCCATTAACTGGTCTATTAAAATTAGAAAGAGCCCGCAGGGTAAAGTAGTGGTGAGTTACAAAATCAGACATCCTCCCCACTAAATTCAATCACAAGTGCTCACAGGAAGTGCGTTTGAGACACTTCATTATCAGGTACACAGTGATCTGTTTCGCTTGACCGCTTGTGATCAAATCACACAAGACAGATGTGAATGGCAGGTGTAAACAAGACCAGAGAGAGCTGAATGAGAGCAGTTTCACACACCCACAAGTGTTGAGTTTTACTGAAAACTGCATAAAGTACACACATCTGCACGAGACCATCATACGGTGTGAAGGAGCTCAACACTGTTTGTAAATATCAGCTGTTACTTCTAGGATCAGAACTGTGCAAAAACATCTACTCTGTGATGCTAGTGGTACCATATAAAGTTACACAAATGATAAGTGTTACCAAACAGGTTTTCCAAACATTACCCTTATTTCCCATGGATAGGAAGTGTACAATACCTGAAAAAAATTAGCTGTTAGGATTTCCATTTGAAACAAAACACCCCGGATGCCATCTTTGCTTCATGAGCATGCAGAATATTAGTCACGTGACTGATAACAAGTGTAAATCCAGTGCTAACCCAGGGTTAACTAACCCATAAAAATGTTATTTCAAATAAAATACACTAGCTGAAATAAAATCTAAAAAATAAAACTTATTTTATTTCAGCTAGCTGCCATGGAAACATTTCTCATTTCATGTAGCTTAGCTTGATTTACTAAAATAAATAATAATAATAATAATAAAAAAAACTTAAGTAAAAAAATCCATAGCTATGTAGACATTAAAAAACACTACTAAAAAACAACAAAATTACTAAAGCTTTATTTAAAATGCAAGATGAGAGCTCTAAGGTGAAAACTTAAAAAATAAATAATAAATTAAATTAATAAAAACTTTACCATGGTCTCACTGATAGGCTACTAACAGCACTGTCCTAACCGTACCTGTAGCAGAAAGAAGATGGGAATTTAAAATAAGAGGCTTGTTGAAAATCATTGTTTTGCCTTCAAAAGCTATAAGAGTACTAAATTTTTTTAATTAAATTGACTTAAATCCTAGACACTTGGCAAAGGAGTGAATTTCTTGTTAAAAAAACCTTGTTGTGTTGTATCTGCCGAGGTTGTATTTCATAGTGGGTGTGGTCTGTATCGTTCCAATAGTTGTGGGCGTGGTCTGTAACTGATATAACTTCGTGTGGGCGTGGTTTAGTATTGACAGACGAAGATACATTTGCCAGGTAACCACGCCCCCACGTTTTTCTATTGATAACACGCGGGGACCGAAGTCAGATTTTTGCTGTTTAACAGCGCCTCACAGAGACAAGTGCGTCTCAGGATGACCACATTTTAAGGGCGTTACTACAATTACTTATGTTTTAGCTTCAACCAGCCACATCCTATGAGTTTACCGGCTTTATTTAATTTGTTAGTAAATTTTACTTTGGACCATTACAAATAAATGTAAATCAACCAAGCCACACAATTCCCCCTCATTACTCATTTAAACAGCACCAAAATGTGCTCAATTTATTGCAACTCATCCAAGGCAGCTCTGTATCTTTATTTCTACAACCAAAACCGCCATTTGCGATACTTCATGTTTAATTTCACAGAAAGTGCAGCGTTCTAGTTTTTGGAGATCACTTACCTTCGCTTCCACACTGTTTGCCATTGTTCGCACCCATCCCGAAGAACACATAGTCTCTCCTCCCAATAACAAATCTAAAGCAGTCAGATTACACGGGGAAAGTCCTCGAGCACACAAAATATAGCTCCATTATGGGAAAAGACAAAGTCTTCTTTATAACGCAACATTCAGACGCGGAATCCAGCAGTCCTGGAGAAAGCTGACAACAATCTTTTCGCTGAGAAAAATGACCATTATTGGAGAGAAGTTGCGCAGATGTCGAGCGGGCGGTTCCGACAGATGTGTGAAGAGAAACTAACCACATGAACTCACTTGCACTGCGACTATACGAGAATGTGATGGAGGGGCTGGACCAGCTTTAAAGAGACCCTCGATTTAAAATGCCACACATCCTCCTGAGCATCCAGTAGTGAAAACAGCCTCATCTAAAGGTTTTTTTTGTTTGTTTTTTTTTTGATGCGCATGCATCATTCAATGCCATAAATTTAAGCCTTTCTAAGAAGTAGTGGCATGCAAAAACTTGAAAATCTGATGAAGACACATTGCCAAAAGGGTTTGGAAAAGTACATGACATGATAATGCAGTAATCGACACTGCGGTGCAGATGCATTTATGAACACATATGTCACTTTATAAAAGTTCTGCATTAATATCAACTGAATTGAGTATGGGTACATGTCAGAATTGTGTTATACTCAAGAGGCCATTAATAAAATAATATATTAATATCAGTGGCAGGACATGTTTCCTTTTAAACCAAACTAGTCTGTGTCCTTACTGTGTGTTCTATTGTGAGTTAGGCTTCCTGTGCAGAATAAAGCCATCTGGGACTATTAACGGAAACCTTTTACACTGAACAAAACAGGAATCATACACAAGGGTATTTTTGTCTAGGAATTACTTCCATGAAACTCCCATCAATTAGTAAACGCCTGTGACCTTTATGTTCTTGCGACAATACAAAATTCCTTATTGTTTGCAAGTGCTGACATTGTTTTTTGTGCTGGTGGCCCTGAATGGGTGGACGCGTATCGTTTTGCAAGTCAACATCTCTCTCTTTGTCAAATTCAAAGGTGAACACGCTGATGTCAAAGATCTTACAACTTTATTCTAGGACAATATACATGGCCAAATGTCCGGACCACACATTTTTATAAAGATCTTTGTAAATGGCAATGGCTGTTGTTAATTATGCATTCATTTATTATTCATCTATCAAACGCAGATCTGAGCAGAGTCAAAACATGCCGAGTTGCACAAAAGTTATTTTTCTTGGAAGCGGGTTTGAGAGAACTTTTAGCGTCTACTTTCGACTGG
The DNA here is from genome assembly GCF_022985175.1 of Labeo rohita. NCBI lineage: Eukaryota > Metazoa > Chordata > Actinopteri > Cypriniformes > Cyprinidae > Labeo > Labeo rohita. The sequence goes on from NC_066892.1 coordinate 28,699,349, forward strand.
TCTGTTTGGCTTGCATGGTACCAATCAGCGGTCTGCTGGCTGTCTGGACTGAGGTCAAATGCCAAGCCAGAGAAAGCCTTTACAGCCAAACGCTCTGCCTCGACGGTATGCAACCCAAGAACGCTATCTACTTCCTGTCTCTGGGGCTCTATTGATGCAGGCTGGCACACACAGAGACACATGTGCAGATGTGATACTGAAAACAACAGGAAGAAAACCTTAAGCCAGCTGCTTAAAATGTGGTTTTGAAAACGGCCGTGAAACCCGAGATTTGGAGAGAACTTTAAAGGTCAGATATTGACGTTGCAAAATCTGAGGTTTTAGTCATATTAAACACAGAATTAGAAGGCCACATTCATGCTTCAGACTCCCCAAAGGTAGCATTTGTAGTTTTTATTGCTGAAAATTTTACTAATAGCCATATGCCTTCATAACAGTGGCATCAGGCACTGAAAATGACCTACTGTGATGTCACAGCATCTCAATCATCACATACTTCCCTACCAGTGCTGCGTAACACATTACTTTTTCAAGTAACTAGAAAAAGAATGCATTACTTTTTAATTTGGAATAAAATGCTACTTTTTCATAAAAGTAATGGCAGTTACTTTGTTTTCCCAAGTATTGACTGACACTTCTCATGTTGCTATGTTGAGAGAAATTGGGAGTAAGTGCAGAGGCGTTGCATGCGATGTGTGAACATGATGTTGCTATAGATCTAGACTAAATGTCAACATGCATTTACTCATCTCACTGCACAAAAAGATTCAGTATTCCACAAAATAATAAAAACAATGAAATGCAAACTAAGAATATGATGCAAACCTGCAATAATTAAATGATAAATAATGAGAAAGATGAAAAATAGTAATGCAACGGTAACTTAACACATTACTTTCCATAAAAAGTGACAATTACTTACTTTTTAAGGAAGTAACACAATATTGTAATGCATTACATTTTAAAATTAACTTTCCATGACACTATTCCCTACTACTGTAGGTAAAAAACAAACAAACAAACAAAAAAAAAAAAAAAAATTCACAGTACTCATAAAAGATTACTGTCCATAAAAAGACACCAAGTAACAGGATTAGTTACTTTTTAAAGAAGTAACGCAATATTTCAATGCATTACTTTTAAAGATAACTTTCCCCAACACACTTTCCTCCAAAATAGTAGGTGAAAAACAAAAGTATGTCTGAAATCAGTACTCATAAATGATTACTTTCCATAAAAATAAATATTAAGAAACAGGACTAGTTACTTTTTAAAAAAGTAATCCGATATTGTAATGCATTACGTTTAAAAGCAACTTTCCTCAACACTCTTCCCAACAAAATAGTAGGTGAAAAACAGATGTCTGAGTTCACAGTACTCATAAGAGATTACTTTCCATAAAAATAGATACCAACAGGATTAGTTACTTTTTAAAAGAAGTAATGCAATATTGCAATGCATTACTTTTAAAAGTAACTTTCCCCAACACTCTTCCCTACAAAATAGTAGGTGAAAAATAGATGTCTGAAATCACAGTACTCAAAACAGATGACTTTCCATAAAAATAGATACTGAGTAACAGGATTAGTTACTTTTTAAAGTAGTAACACAATATTGTAATGCATTGCTTTTAAAAGTAACTTTCCCAAACACTGTTCCCTACAACATAGTATGAGAAAAACAGAAATATGTCTGAAATCAAAGTACTCATGAAAGATTAGGCGAAAAGTACATGGATGACCTACTACTTCCGGCAAGATTCTGAACGTCGCATACGATGAGCACGTTACTATTCCATGAGGCCAAAGGAGAGGATTGTGAATTGCAGTGAAGCAATGCAACTGATGTTTATAGGTCACATTTGTAACAGTTAGCATCATAGTTCTTTTGAAGTACTGTATTACAGCCAAACAGTACAGCATCCAGATGTATTGACATTACAGTAACACAGCTATCAAACTGTATTAGGGCAATGTGTTACTGTATGCATTGCTTTAAAATGAACTTTAACTTAAACTTTAAGAACTTTTCATGTTAATAAAGAAAAATGTCCACTGCACATTTTGTTCCCAAATGTCCAGATGTGACATTTCGAGCAGGATACGCATTATTTTAGTTGTGTGCCTGTATTAACTGAACTTGAATGCTCTGCATGTGCTTCACATTATCTCATGGAAAATATTCCTTGATGCTACATGTATTTATGAACCTTTTTAAATATTCTTAGTTAAAATGGCACTTGGTTGGATGTTTTATTTTGTACTGTTAGTTAATTTTTAAGGGTGGCTTAAGCATTGAAATGATAAAACAATTCTTGGACCATCATACTGGACCACAAAGTACAAGCAGACTTTACTTGTGAATATCGCAGGAAGGAGTTTCCAGATCTAGTTTGGTGGAAAAACCACAGCAAGAGTATCTCTTCTGTTGAGCACAGATTTATAAATGATTCTCATTACACATTTGGGAAGATGGTTGGTACTTATTGCGTTTTCCAAAAGGCAATTCAATAAATTGCACCAACTGGCAAGTAACGGAGTTTCGTATACTTCGCCAAAGCCTATTTTTTTTTTTACGCATTTGGTGGAGTGTTAATTTTCGAGCTTGGCAGAAATGCTAAGGGTGTCCCATAGACAACTACAAGCTAGCTTCTGCAGTGCTGTCAGAAACAATCCATGCATGAAATAAATGCATTTAGAAATGCAGCATTTTGCAGTTTGTTTTTGTAATAAAAACTATTTTGCAATTCAGTCAATAATGAAGACAAGTTTTTTTTTCCCTTTCTAAAATAAATGCACACTGATGAATCATGCACACTATACCAGGAACAGCTGCTTTCGTGTTGACTTCATATAGTCAGACTTGCATTCATGGGATAAACCGCTTTCTATAAGCTTTAATATAACATCTTTATTTAAGATTTGTTTAAAATAGTGAGAAATCTCTTAAAATACTCTTATAAAATCTCTTCTCATACTATAGAAGCTCTGCAGGAAGTCCGCTGGTCGCCCAATGTGAATAGACACCCAGAGAAGCACAGGGGGAACGGTTAGCAACAACATCTGTATTCGCATTATCAGCCACTGGGGCAGCAACAGACATAACATAGTAGCCTGGAGGAGAAGCCATGCTCTCATCCTTAACAGCCTCATGGGAAACAGAGGCAGATGGGTAGACAGCACTGATGATATCGGGAACAGACTGATCAGAGTGGGGAGGCAAGGTGCTCTCCATCGCAACAGAGGATTCTCTGTCGGCTAGAGGTAACGTCCGGCCAGCCACTTTCCTGCGTATGGCCCTCATCGTAATAGGGATGGACATGCATCTGGAAAGAAAAACAAACGGGTGAAGGATGATTCATGAACAGAGGGAGTTTCCAGAAAACAAGCAGCAGTCTAGGACAAGGCTCACTTTAAATCATTCATACATATTTTCTGGGCATCAAGAATTGCTTTAAACATAAAATCTAGGAGCACAACATGTTTACAGGAAGGTGAAGGCAAAATATTTAGTAAACATGGAACATCTAGACTCCACAAATAAAAGTGTTTAAATTCAGTGGAAACCACTTTTTCCTTTAAAGGGGTAATTCCACCAAAAAAAAATGCAAATTGTGTCATTTATTCACCCTCATGTTACAAACCCATAAGATTTAGTTCATCTTTGAAACACAAAAGAGGGTATTCTGAATGAAACCTAAGAGTTTTCCCATCCTCCACATGTCAAGCAAACACATTTGAGTTTTGGTTGACCATTTCTTATGTGATCATTGTTTATATGTGGCCCTGGACCACAAAACCAGTCTTAAGTAGCACGGGTATATTCGTAGCAAAAGCCAACAATACATTTTATGGGTCAAAATGATAAGTTTTTCAAAACTCATTAGGATATTAAGTTAAGATCATGTTCCATTAAGATATTTTGTAAATTTACTATTTACCATTCTGTATGGGTCAGAATGATCTTTTTCCTTTTATGCCTATGTCTAAAATATTAAATAAAGATTGTGTTCCATGAAGATATTTTGTATGGCCAAAAATATCAGCACCCAATTCTGAGAGAAAATGCAACACTTCTCTCAGAAAATTGTTCCAATTGCAAATGTTATGGTATTCACAAGCTTATTGTTTTGGTTTGCACTGCAACAACACAAAAAAAAAAAAAAAAAAAAAAAAAAAAAAAAAAAAAAAAAAAAAAAAAAAAAAAAAAACAGAAGAAAAGCCAAACTTGATAAAATTTCACACAAAACACAAAAATGGACTGGACAAAATTATTGGCACCTTGTCAAAATTGTAAGAAATAATTGCTTTCCAAGCATGTGATGCATCTGTAATTTGCATTTTAGAAACACCTGTGGCAAGTAACAGGTGTGGGCAATATAGTAATCACACTTGCAACCAGTTAAAATGGAGAAATGACTCAACCTTTTTGTTAAGTGTCACACTGAGCATGGAGAAAAGAAAGTGTGAAGAGTTGTCTCTGTTTTTGAGAGAAAAAAAAAAAATTGTGGAAAAACATGGACAATCTCAAGGCTACAAGTCCATCTCCAGAGATATTAATGTTCCTGTTTCTGTGCACAATATCAAGAGGTTTACAGCCCATGGCACTGTAGCTAACCTCCCTGGACGTGCACTGAAGAGCACAATTAATGAAAAATTACAATGAAGGATTGTTCGAATGGCGGATAAGGAACCCAGATTAACTTCCACACAAATTCAAGCTGATCTACAGACACATGGTACAACAGCGTCAGCTCGCACTATCCGTTGCCATCTGAATGAAAAGGGACGCTATGGTAGGAGACCACTGCTGACACAAAGGCATAAAAAAGCACTTATGTGACAAAACCACAGTCCTTCTGGGAGAAATGTACTGTGGACCGATGAGACAAAAGTAGAGCTTTTTGGGAAAGGACATCATGGCACTGTTTACAGAAAAAGAAATGAGGCCTTTAAAGAAAAGAACACAGTCCCTACAGTCAAACATGGTGGATGTTCAAAGATGTTTTGGGGTTGCTTTGCTGCTTCTGGCGCTGGATGCCTTGACTGTGTGAACAGCCTCATGAAATCTGATGATTACCAAAGAATTTTGGGGCGTGATGTAGTGGCCAGTGTCAGAAAGCTGCGTCTCCACCAAAGGTCATGGGTCTTCCAGTAGGACAATGACCCGAAACAGAGTTCAAAAAGCACTCAGAAATGGTTACAAACAAAGTGCTGGAGAGTTCTGAAATGGCCAGCAATGAGTCCAGATCTGAATCCCATAGAACGCCTGTGCAGAGATCTCAAAACAGCAGTTGGGAGGAGGCATCCTTCAAATCTGAATGATCTGGAGCAGTTTGCAAAAGAAGAGTGGTCCAAAATTCCAGTAAAGAGGTGTAAGAAACTCATTCATGGTTACAGGAAGCGATTGATTTCAGTTATTTTTTCCAAAGGAGGTGCTACCAAATATTAAGTTAAAGGTGCCAATAACTTTGTCCAGTGCATTTTTTTGGTTATGTGGAATTGTATCAGATTTACTTTTCTTGTTTTTTTTTGTGTTGTTCCAATGCCAACAAAAAAAAAAAAAAAAACACAAACATGCGAGTACCAAAACATTTGCAACTGCAACAATTTTCTGACAGAGTTGCAAGGGTGCCGATATTTTTGGCCATGAATGTATATCAAAACTTAATTTTTTAATTAGTAATGTGCATTGCTAAGAACTTAATTTGGACAACTTTAAAGGTGATTTTCAGATTCCAGATTTTTAAATAGTTGTATCTCGGCCAAATATTATCCTGTCCTAGCAAACCATACATGGGAACCTTATTTATTAAGCATTTTTGTGGTCCAGGGTCACATGTGAAAAATAGCCTAAAATAATTCTGTCATACAAAGTGATCATGTCAATGTGGAAGACTCAGATTAAACAGTTACATTAATATGGATTTCTTTTACAATCTTCAGGCTTTAACTTCTTGAAACAAAGTTTTCGGTGAACAAGTTTCTCATGCTTCATTAAAAATATCTTTGTGTTTTGAAGATGAACAAAAGTTATGAATTTGGAATGACATCAGGTTGGACACCTGGTGCCAATTTTCAGTTTTACACGAAATAACTCTTTAAGTTTTGAGTTTGTTATTGATATAGTTAAGCATAACAGTTCTTAAATGCAAAAAGGACATCCTAATTAGTGAGCATGTGCAATAGTGATGCAAAATGTTGGACGCACCGCATAAGGACTCTGGAAATGTAGTCGTCCAATTTATGATCCACAAAATCAGGCATCAGAAGCCTGCAGCTCATCTGATGAGAATCCACCACCGTCACCTGAACTAACAGAAAAAGGCTTTTTTTTTTTTTATCATTGTGCTTATGCTGACTAGTTTCCACAGGATTCCATTTGTGCCAAAATATGATGCAAAACACATTTCAGATAGCATGCAGTGAATTTGCTTAATAGTGAATATATACTATAGTGAATCTGCTGCACGCACTAAATATTTTTAATATAGTGTAACGGTCCTTACGAACAGCCAGGTGGTTATCATCATCAATGCTGAATGTAACAGAAAGGCTGTGGTCTGATTCTGGAAGGATCTCACATCTCAGGTCATACAGCAAGCCAGCATCTTCAGTATATGAAAAGCGAGAAGGCAAAAGCTTCATCTTAAATTACGGCAAATGAGTCTGAGAAGGCCAGGAGAATGTGCTGCCAGTCTACTGCCAGCTGAATGCATGAATAAGCTGTATTAATAACCTATGTGGTGGTTGTGGTTACTGAAACAGCTTGCCAGCAGGACGTTGATGGCAGACTGATGGCGAAGGATATCCAGTAAGGCAGGGACGTGGCCAGGGTGTGTGAAGGGGACTGTGTGAATTAAGGCCCCTTTCCAGGACTCTCGGCCCCATTCGGCCCCAGGGAACACATAACTGTGGTACTCCGAGGCGGGCAAAGGCTGAGAAACATTAAAGACCGTAACCAAGGTAAATAAGACAGAAACAGAGAAGAGCAAATCAATGAATGTCAGTTTCTGCTGAACAAAAATAAACATCTTCTAGCAGCAAAGAATGGCATGTACAATTAATGTACAGTAGCCAGTAACGAACCAAACAAAAGTTCTGAATATCCTGTAATCTCTCTTTGCAGTATATAATTATCATGGCAAGGCAAAACATGCTTGTTTATGTAAAGTTTGGTGGGCTGAATTGCAAACAGACCACAACAAACTGAACCCCTTCAGTCCAGATCTTTGAGTTCAGCAGTTTGCAGGTCTTCATGAGAAGTTGAGGTAGAGGCTCCACCTGCTGGGGTTTCTCAGCTACAACACCACCTGAGTAATGATAGGAGACTGGTTACTGGGGAAATATGGTTATTCAATTTATTTTTAAGTGTCTCGGTGTGTAATGCACCTGTGATTTCGCCCATTTTCTCTATAAAGGAAATAAGCATGGGTAACGGTGGCTGTAGTTTGAGAAGAAAGGTGGCTGGGAGTAATTCTGAGCAGGATTCAGTGAGCGGCTGAAACACTGGAAACCTAAAGCACAGAAAAATAAAAGATTTTATCTTGGTTGACATAATAAGGGTCAGAAAAATCAATATTGCACCATTGATTCTTCTCTCTAGAGCTAGACTGGTGGTAAAGGGAATTGGGAAGGGTCAAAAGCCTTTATCTGGGGTGACTATTACTTCCCATTTCCTTGGCAGTCTCTACTTGAACATGCAACCATTGTATTAGCAGCACAAATCCCCAACCATTAGGCGATAATCACAATTTTTAAAGACATCTGGTATGAAACACTCCACTACTCACCCGAAAGAGTCGACCTGAGGTGGAGAAGAGATCAGCGATTCCATCTGCAGCTTGTGAGAGGCGTCACTGCTTCCCACTGTTACCAGAGCAACCTGGCCACTGCTAACCTCATCTATATAAAAATTCAAAACTGATAAATTCAAAACTATATTGAGAGAAAAAAAACAAACAAAAAAAACCCCTCTCTCTCTCTCTCTCTAAACAAAAAACACTAGAAATGAGGAAAAAGTAAATTACTAAAGCTAACACATTTTAAAAAAAAAAAAAAAAAAAAAAAAAAAAAAAAAAAAAAAAAACAACATTCAAAATTTTAATAAAAACTAAAATAGTATTTCAGTGATACACTGACACTGATGCTACTGGGTATTTTATAATTATCTCTAAATTGAACTGATTAGAACAGTGTTGTGCACTAAATTTAAAGCAAACTGTCAAAAATAGTTTTGGTTAACTGAGCTAAAGCTTTTTTTTAAAAAACAAAAAAAACTGGATGAACAATTTACATTTAAAGAAATTACAAACCCTGCCCTGGCAACTAACAGAAATAAAATAGCTACTAAAAATGAAAAATGGAAGAAAAATGGAAAAAAAAATAAATAAAAATAAAAAAATAAATAAAACTAATAAATATAATAATTAAAATTAACAATAAAAAAAAAAAATAGCCAGTTCAAAACACACACAAACTCTATATAAGAACTAAAATAACACTAAAACTGAAAATAAATACATGAATACATAAAAATGACAAAAGCACAAAAAAGGAAAGAAAACTACAATTTTAAAAGGCAATATTGTTCAAACTATGTAATCTGGGAAAACCTGCTGGATGTTGCGCTGGGAAGTTTTCAGGAAATTTAAAAATAGGCCAAATGTCTTTTGTTTTTGTTTTTTTTGGCAAAATTAGGTTAATTAAACTAATTAATTACTAAATTAGGTAATTTAATTTAATCATTAAATTAAATTAGTCTAACATCTTGTCCATCATCTCTGAAAATCTCTCTCCAAAATTCACTTGTTTAGTGCAGAAAAACAGCAATTTATTGCAGCAAGCAGAAATGACGGTGTCTTTCTCTTATGTTAAGTGCTGCTGAGGTGCTTTCCCTTAACACCACAAAACAGTTAACCTATCAAAATAAACCACGTAACATATTTAATAAAGGCGTATCAATGCACATTCCCCGCCAGGCCTAAAACTATAGCACGCAAAGTTTTACTTATTTATTTTTTAATATTGTAAGATGGCATTGCGCAAGACTTAATCTTTCTCATCTCAATCTGCTCAATCTTGGTGATGTCAGTGCCCTAAACAATGTTATAATGGACAATTTCACATCCAGAGATGAAGGATTGGATGAAGTTACTAAAGAGGAGTCATCCAATGACGGGTTGTTATTTGCACAGTGTGCCAACAGTTGCGCTGCGCTCGCTTTTCTAAACGTAAACTACAAGGTACACTATTTGTGCTATCTAAACATAGAAGGGATAAGCAAAAGTTCAGACACTACGCCATGACAGACAACGGAAAACTGTCCTCTCCAGGCTAACATTAGTCTGTTTGTGTAATGATGCAGTACAGCGCTCTGACAGACAGCTCTCGTTAAACCCGTGAAGTGAAAGTGAAACCAGTCTTACTTTAAACCCGTTTTTCTCAATTTTATTCCTGAAAATCACAGCTATCAGCCAACTCAAGATAGCCATAACTTATATTCAGGGTATGGACAAAATAAAAACAGTTGGAAAGGGCTTGAACCCAGCTTTCATATGGTATCAAAACCTCAAAAAAGGTAAAATCTCACCATGTGTTGGGTTTCCTAGATCGCATCACATATATAAAAACTAAAACAACACTGGATTAGAAGGTACTGTTTATGGTTTACCTGTGCTTGACAACCCCATAAGCACATCTAATGGACTAACGTAGTACTTGATTGTCAGTGGAGATCCTGTGAGGAGGGAGACATTAGAGAACAGTTATATATTTGGACATAAAACATGCTGATCAAACACTCGCATTTTTCCCTCGCGTACCCTCTTTGCCCGACCGGACGTTTCCAATCCTGCCGTTCATAATGAGGTCAACGTGAAGGTCACTTTCTCTCAAAGACCTAGAGGAGGCACTGTTCACTGAATTATATGATAATAGAATTTTATCTTCAGAAACACGTAAAGCATTCGTTTCCCACACCTTGGTAAATGGGATATTTTGAAGAGGTCGGTTTCCAGGTGCCGAAGAGAGGTGTAGATTTTAATCTTGACATCACTGCCAGAGCACACTCATTATTAGACAAATATACTAGTAGTATAAATGTTAAAATCAGAAACCAGAAGGAAATACCTGTCTCCTGGGATGTTGTAAAAAGAAGCAAGGTCGTCCAACTTTAGAGAGAACTCTTCAAATTTCTTCATCCTGTGGGAATACGATAACTATTCTTACTCCAACACCAGTTAAATTCAAAAATGTCTCTCTTGAATCAAACATCATTTCTATTTACCTTAACAACTGAAGGAGTGATGGGCTGGACTTCAAACAAAACCAAACCACGTTAATGCATTTCACAGAATCTTTTCAGCAAACTTAGAAGCACATTATCTCACCACAGGAGCTTCACCATGATGGGCCACCCTCACATCTTCCACTCGTCCCCCCGACAGCAGCACCACCTCGATGTAAAACAGGTCTGCTGTCAGGTAACACACAGTCTCTGTGGGACTCATATGTGACCCCAATCTACAAAAACCAGGAGTCTGTCAGCTTAAAATGACAAGAAACAACTGCACAAAGAGTTTTAAGGAACAGTAATAAAATCTGAAACTCATCCAAGGTTTTAAAATACTGACAAAGTATTAAATTATGAGAAATGTCTATGTGAGAACACAATCTGAAAAAACAATAAAACACAGAAACTTCAGATGAATGATCAGTTAAAGGTGTAATTTCTATATCTCTGGTTGCAATGCGTGGAATTGCAAAAATACTGACTGTATTCAGACAGGTTTTCCAGAATAATCTACACTTTTTCAATTAGTTGTACAAGATAGTTCTGACTTAAATTTCTTCCGCATTGTGACATACATCCAAGTGTTTGTTGTTTGTTTGTTTAATGCTATGCTTGCCTCTGGCATTTTTAAGGTGAGACTAAAAATGAAAAAAAAATAAATAAAAATAAAATAAATAAATAAACTGTAATTTATATCAGATTTTCAAAATCTGTTCTTTAAAAAAAAAAAAACATTAAAAATTTATTCCAAAGTTACACCTGAGCAAAACTGAGTATTGTGGAAAAAACTAATAAAAGTAATAAAAATGACAAAAAGCATGGACAAAAAAAAAAAAAAAAAAAAAAAAAGCTTAAAATTAAAATATTTTAAAAAACCTTTAAAACCAAAATAGCCAATAAACAAAACACACATAAACTTTCTAATTAAATAAAAACTAAAATAATACTAAAACTGAAAATAAATAAATAAATAAATAAATAAATAAATACTTCAATAAATACATAAAAATGTAAAAATGTTAAAAAAAAAAAAAAAAAAAAAAAAAAAAAAAAAAAAATACACAATTTAAAAACAATCTGGGAAAATCCGCCAGAAGATGCGCTGGGATGTTCTCATTCAATTTGAAAAATAGGTCAAATGTCAATTTGATTAGGTTTATTAAATTAAATTAAATTAATTTAATTATTCAGACAAAAAATAAAAACAAAAAATAAATAAATAAATAGATAAATAAAATTTTAATTTATATCAGATTTTTAAAATCTATTTTCTAAAAAAAAAAAAAAAATAAATTATAAATACTGGGTTTTAACAAAAAAATTATTCCAAAGTTATACCTGAACAAAACTGAGGATTGGGGAGAGAGAAATTCAGTGAGGACTTCATTCCATCATTTGTTAGATAGTTATGATTCAAAATTTCAAGCTCAATTAAAAAAATAAAATAAAATAGACGGATCAAGCGCTCACAAAAAGAACAAATACATTCATTTAGAAAACACATTAATTTATATTTCATCACGACTTTCAGCAAAGATTAACCTGCCGATTATCTAATATTAACACATAAAAAAAAAAAAAAACTGTTGTAATATAAATACAATATCTGCATGTAGAAAAGGCTCAAACCCTTTTTGTCTGGCAATCATCTCGAGTCTGGACACCATTGCTGTCAATGAGGACACTACAGACCAAACAGAAATAACAAATATAAGAGACAGATAAAAAGACATTTTTTATTCACAGAGCAACAATAGTGTTTAATTCAAGGATATCCTCACCGTTGAGCGCCTCGTTGATCTTCTGAAGACATGTAGTGATCGGCTCACAAGCTCTGTCGTCTCCTTTTGTTTTTTCCTACGAAGAAAAATATTCCTCACCTTTGTGTTTCATCACAGCAATACTGATAATTACCTTCTGAGGGAAAAACATAACCCTGAGCATATCGTGCAGTGACTTTCCAACCAACACAGACCATTATACACCATACAGCCGCTCAGAGAAACTCAGATTTAATCATCGCTCTGGAGAGCGACCTGCTGTTTGCATATTATTTTGGCACTGATTTATGCAATCTGCAACAGTCTTAAGCTGCACATCTGGAATAGATTTGGAGGGTTGTGCACACACATAATGGCAAAAATCTGAGGCTGATGTCTGTGAGACCTAAGTTTGGACTCTAATGCGCAATTATTGACCCAGCCTTGACCTCTTTCGTTTGATATCACCCTGCTTTAATCCCACGTGCATATATGATGCGACATGGCTTGATGTGTAATGCGAATTTAAGTATTATAAACACTGTCTGTTATCATTTACTCATCCTTATGTCATTGTTAACCCGTATGATAGTCTTTCTTTCGTGGAAAACAAAAAGAGACATTTAGAAAAATGTCAAAGCTGCCAGATGGCAATTTATACCACAAGCACCAAACAGTCTAATAATCCATATGGAATATCCTGAGCTTGATGATGAATCAACATGTACTTTTAATATAGCCAAAGCATGCATCACATATTATAAAAACACCCACCTAGAAAGCAGAACAAGCTGAATGACAGCTATTTTTACCAGGTTTGCACTAAGTACTAATGCACTAAATTATATTGTGATTTTCAATGTCCAAATTCAGTATACACCTTATTCATAAAACATACTATACAGGCAAGCAGATGAGCCTCGAATATGAGCGCAACATGCTAAATTGCACATTAACAATGCAGTGATATTGGAGGACCAAATTCAATATATGCAAGTATAAAACGTACATGCAAGAATATAAACTACTACAATAAAAAAAAAAAATTGTAACGTGTAATTGTTGTGTTCATATTCTGGACTCATCTCCTTGCCTGAGTATTGCACACATCATCAATAAGATGCATACTGAATTTGATTCTTCTGATATTACTGTCTTAGTACAAGCTTTTTTATATTAAGCAATTTAGAATGTTCCACTGTTTTAAATTATACCGTATAAGCAAGTCTGTCTCTGCCACAAAAAAGAGATTTAAAAAATAATTAAAAGGTAATTGTGACATCTCACAACTCAGACTTTTGGAATACTATCACATTTGGAATACTACAGATTGCCAAAAAAGAAGGCGTTTGTGGTTAGCCAAATTGAACCAGGATTTATAGATTTAGGATAAAACCAGGAAATATTAGACTAATATCTTAATTAATACCACTCTTACGCATCTTTACCACCTATTAACTTCAGTTTGTCAAAATATTCCACCCTTTCATGCTTACGAAGTCATTCTCTATAGCAGCTCTCATGTTTTTTTTCCCGTGGTTTAGACATAAATTAACAGAACAACATATTCAGTAGTACATTAACCTGCAATCCATGCTGTTGTTTACATCTCAGTATCACCAATATGGCCCTGCATCCAGGTAACTGACCAAATCATGATGCAAGTGCAAACCCTCTATATTCTTAAACGGATCTAAATATTCCTTGCCTGAAACAGGCCTGTGCTGCAGTTCTGTTGATGTTTTACCTTCCAGGTCTCTATGCCAGTCATGTGACTGAAAACTGTGAACAGAAAAGAGCAGCTCTGACATCTGCTAAATATCTCCTTTTCTGTTCCAAGTAAAATAGACGGACATGACATGACAGTGAATAAATCGCAGAACATTCCTGTTTAAATTCACTATTTCTTGAAGGCAATTTCCTTACCATACATCTCCGGACCAGCTGAACGGTCTCATTCCAAGATTTGTCAGCATATTTGGACTTCAAGTCAGACATTAAAGTCTTGGTCTTCATACTTACAAAACCTGTGGAGGTGACAGACCAGAAAACTTTTTTTTTTTTTTTTTTTTTTTCCCCTGAGACATATGTGACCCTGGACCACAAATCCAGTCTTAAGTAGCACGGGTATATTTGTAGCAATAGCCAACAATACATTGTATGGGTCAAAATGATACATTTTTCAAAAATCATTAGGATATTAAGTTAAGATCAAGATATTTTGTAAATTTACTATCGTAAATATCTCAAAACTTAATTTTTGATTAGCAACCTGCATTGCTAAGAACGTCATTTGGACAACTTTAAAGATGATTTTCTTAATATTTTTTTTTGCACACTCAGGTTCCATTTTCATTTTAGTTGAGGTTTTAGTAATTTTGTTATGTGATTTTGACATTTTTATTTGTTGTTTATATTTCTATTTTTATATTATGAAAAACTGTTTTTTTTTTCTTTTATTTCAGTTTTAGTTTAAAAACTTTTGTATTTTTATTTTTTATTTCTATGTTTATATTAAAGAAAAATAATATTTATATTTCTTTTAGTGTTTTAGTAATTAGTGCTTCAACTTATTTTCAGTTATTTACAATTTTCAATTTCAGTTGTATGCTTTTGTATTTTTTTTTTTATATTTCTCTTTTTATATTAAAGAAAAAAAAATATTTCTTATATTTCTATTTCTGTTTTAATAATTAGTCGATCAACTTATTTATTATCATTTTCCATTTCATTTTGAAAAAAAAATATTTCTTATATTTTAAGTTTTTAAAGTAATTTTTTCCATTTCATTTTGTTTTAAGTAATTTTTGTATTTTTATTTTTTTTTTCTGTTTTTATATTAAAGAAAAACAGTATTTTGTCTTATATTTCAGTTTTAGTAATTAGTGCTTCAACTTATTTTCAGATTTTCAAATAACGTTACATCTCAGCCAAATACTGCCCTATCCTAGCAAAGCGTCTTTATTCAGCTTTCAGATTATGTATAAAATGTTTTGTGATCAACCTGTTATTATATCCACCTAATTTTTAATGTAAGAGAGCAATTGCGGCCATTTATAACTTGAATGTGCGTAACTTCCGGTGTCATTGGCTACCAGTTATTTTACTTGTACAAAAACATTCCGTTATGCTGCCTAATATTGCAAACCGGTATTTCTTGGTAGCATATTGATGTTAAATCATTATCATAATCCTAAACACACTGGTTTGTGGCACAAATAGTTTTAACGTTTAACGTTAGTGCACTTTGTTATCCTAGCTAACTTACCTATAGCGGCTAACCAACTGTCGGAAGTCTCACACATTCACAAAAAATAGTTTACTTACGCGTTACAAAATAAGATAGACACCTGCTAAACAAAAAAGTAACATATTTTAAACCAGCCTAAGCTCGTTGTTTGGTCTTTTATCCCGTTTATATGATCTTTGGCCACTTGTCAGCCGAATATCAGCATGGTAAGGCTTTTTTTTTTTTTTTTTTTTTTGGCACTCTCAGATTCCATTTTCATTTTAGTTGAGGTTTTAGTAATTTTGTTATGTGATTTTGACATTTTTATTTGTTGTTTATATTTCTATTTTTATATTATGAAAAACAGCTTTTTTTTCTTATATTTCAGTTTTAGTAATTAGTGCTTCAACTTATTTTCAGTTATTTACAGTTTTCAATTTTAGTTGTATGCTTTTGTTTTTTTTTTAATATTTCTCTTTTTATATTAAAGAAAAAATAATATTTCTTATATTTCTATTTCTGTTTTAATAATTAGTCCTTCAACTTATTTTATAATTTTCCATTTCATTTCGGTTTGAGTAATTTAGTTGTGTTTTTGTATTTTTATTTTTAATATTTCTCTTTTTATATTAAAGAAACAAATAATATTTCTTATATTTCTATTTCTGTTTTAATAATTAGTCGATCAACTTATTTTAATTTTCCATTTCATTTTGATTTAAGTTTGAGTAATTTAGTTGTGTGCTTTTGTATTTTCATTTTTAATATTTCTGTTTATATTAAAGAAAAATAATATTTATATTTCTTTTATTTCTGTTTTAGTAATTAGTGCTTCAACTTATTTTTAGTTATTTACAGTTTTCAATTTTAGTTGTATGCTTTTGTATTTATTTATTTTTTAATATTTCTCTTTTTATATTAAAGAAAAAATAATATGTCTTATATTTCTATTTCTGTTTTAATAATTAGTCCAACTTATTTTATAATTTTCCATTTCATTTTGGTTTAAGTTTGAGTAATTTAGTTGTGTGCTTTTGTATTTTTATTTTTTCTATTTTTATATTAAAGAAAAATAATATTTATATTTCTTTATTTCTGTTTTAGTAATTAATACTTCAACTTATTTTCAGATTTTCAAATAATGTTACATCTCAGCCAAATACTGCCCTATCCTAGCAAAGCGTCTTTATTCAGCTTTCAGATTATGTATAAAATGTTTTGTGATCAACCTGTTATTATATCCACCTCATTTTTAATGTAAGAGAGCAATTGCGGCCATTTATAACTTGAATGTGCGTAACTTCCGGTGTCATTGGCTACCAGTTATTTTACTTGTACAAAAACATTCCGTTATGCTGCTTAATATTGCAAACCGGTATTTCTTGGTAGCATATTAATGTTAAATCATTATCATAATCCTAAACACACTGGTTTGTGGCACAAATAGTTTTAACGTTAGTGCACTTTGTTATCCTAGCTAACTTACCTATAGCGGCTAACCAACTGTCGGAAGTCTCGCACATTCACAAAAAATAGTTTACTTACGCGTTACAAAATAAGCTAGACACCTGCTAAACAAAAAACCAACATATTTTAAACCAGCCTAAGCTCGTTGTTTGGTCTTTTATCCCGTTTATATGATCTTTGGGCACTTGTCAGCCGAATATCAGCATAGTAAGGCTTTTTTTTTTTTTGCACTCAGATTCCATTTTCATTTTAGTTGAGGTTTTAGTAATTTTGTTATGTGATTTTGACATTTTTATTTGTTGTTTATATTTCTATTTTTATATTATGAAAAACAGTTTTTTTTTTCTTATATTTCTGTTTTAGTAATTAGTGCTTCAACTTATTTTCAGTTATTTACAATTTTTAATTTTAGTTGTATGCTTTTGTATTTTTTTTTTTACATTTCTATTTTTATATTAAAGAAAAATAATATTTCTTATATTTCTATTTTAATAATTAGTCCTTCAACTTATTTTATAATTTTCCATTTCATTTTGGTTTAAGTTTGAGTAATTTAGTCGTGTGCTTTTGTATTTTTATTTTTAATATTTCTATTTTTATATTAAAGAAAAACAGTTTTTTTCTTATATTTCAGTTTTAGTAATTAGTGCTTCAACTTATTTTCACTTATTTATAATTTTCAATTTCAGTTGTATGCTTCTGTATTTATTTATTTTTAATATTTCTCTTTTTATATTAAAGAAACAAATAATATTTCTTATATTTCTATTTCTGTTTTAATAATTAGTTGATCAACTTATTTTATAATTTTCCATTTCATTTTGGTTTAAGTTTAAGTAATTTAGTTGTGTTCTTTTGTATTTTTATTTTTAATATTTCTATTTTTATATTAAAGAAAAATAATATTTATATTTCTTTTATTTCTGTTTTAGTAATTAGTGCTTCAACTTATTTTCAGTTATTTACAATTTTCAATTTTAGTTGTATGCTTTTGTATTTTTTTTTAAATATTTCTCTTTTTATATTAAAGAAAAAATATTTCTTATATTTCTATTTCTGTTTTAATAATTAGTCGATCAACTTATTTTATAACTTTCCATTTCATTTTGGTTTAAGTTTGAGTAATTTAGTCGTGTGCTTTTGTATTTTCATTTTTTTATATTTCTCTTTTTATATTAAAGAAAAAATAATATTTCTTATATTTCTATTTCTGTTTTAATAATTAGTCCTTCAACTTATTTTATAATTTTCCATTTCATTTTAAGTTTGAGTAATTTAGCTGTGTGCTTTTGTATTTTTATTTTTAATATTTCTATTTTTATATTATGAAAAACAGTTTTTTTTTCTTATATTTCAGTTTTAGTAATTAGTGCTTCAACTTATTTTCAGTTATTTAGTTTTCAATTTCAGTTGTATGCTTTTGTATTTTTTTTTTTAAATATTTCTCTTTTTATATAAAAAAAAAAAAATTCTTATATTTCTATTTCTGTTTTAATAATTAGTCGATCAACTTATTTTAATTTTCCATTTCACTTTGGTTTAAGTTTGAGTAATTTAGTTGTGTGCTTTTGTATTTTTATTTTTTCTATTTTTATATTAAAGAAAAATAATATTTATATTTCTGTTTTAGTAATTAATACTTCAACTTATTTTCAGATTTTCAAATAACCTTACATCTCAGCCAAATACTGCCCTATCCTAGCAAAGTGTCTTTATTCAGCTTTCAGATTATGTATAAAATGTTTTGTGATCAACCTGTTATTATATCCACCTAATTTTTAATGTAAGAGAGCAATTGCGGCCATTTGTAACTTGAATGTGCGTAACTTCCGGTGTCATTGGCTACCAGTTATTTTACTTGTACAAAAACATTCCGTTATGCTGCTTAATATTGCAAACCGGTATTTCTTGGTAGCATATTAATGTTAATTCATTATAATAATCCTAAACACACTGGTTTGTGGCACAAATAGTTTTAACCTTAGCGCACTTTGTTATCCTAGCTAACTTACCTATAGCGGCTAACCAACTGTCGGAAGTCTCGCACATTCACAAAAAATAGTTTACTTACGCGTTACAAAATAAGCTAGACACCTGCTAAACAAAAAAGTAACATATTTTAAACCAGCCTAAGCTCGTTGTTTGGTCTTTTATCCCGTTTATATGATCTTTGGGCACTTGTCAGCCGAATATCAGCATGGTAAACAGATTCCATTTTCATTTTAGTTGAGGTTTTAGTAATTTTGTTATGTGATTTTGACATTTTTATTTGTTGTTTATATTTCTATTTTTATGTTATGAAAAACAGTTTTTTTTCTTATATTTCAGTTTTAGTAATTAGTGCTTCAGCTTATTTTCAGTTATTTACAATTTTCAATTTTAGTTGTATGCTTTTGTATTATTTTTTTTTTATATTTCTTTTTATATTAAAGAAAAATAATATTTCTTATATTTCTATTTCTGTTTTAATAATTAGTCGATCAACTTATTTTATAATTTTCCATTTCATTTTGGTTTAAGTTTGAGTAATTTAGTTGTGTGCTTTTGTATTTTTATTTTTTTCTGTTTTTATATTAAAGAAAAACAGTATTTTGTCTTATATTTCAGTTTTAGTAATTAGTGCTTCAACTTATTTTCAGATTTTCAAATAACGTTACATCTCAGCCAAATACTGCCCTATCCTAGCAAAGCGTCTTTATTCAGCTTTCAGATTATGTATAAAATGTTTTGTGATCAACCTGTTATTACATCCACCTAATTTTTAATGTAAGAGAGCAATTGCGGCCATTTGCAACTTGAATGCGCGTAACTTCCGGTGTCATTGGCTACCAGTTATTTTACTTGTACAAAAACATTCCGTTATGCCGCTTAAAATTGCAAACCGGTATTTCTTGGTAGCATATTGATGTTAAATCATTATCATAATCCTAAACACACTGGTTTGTGGCACAAATAGTTTTAACGTTTAACGTTAGTGCACTTTGTTATCCTAGCTAACTTACCTATAGCGGCTAACCAACTGTCGGAAGTCTCGCACATTCACAAAAAATAGCTTAACCACGTGTTACAAAATAAGCTAGACACCTGCTAAACAAAAATGCAACATATTTTAAACCAGCCTAAGCTCGTTGTTTGGCCTTTTAGCCCATTTATATGAACATCTTAGACAGGTAAACTAGCTTAAAAACAAATATTTTTGTCAGCACTGATATGAGATTTACCGCGTTCGGACTCCATTTCAGCCACTTGTTCATTTCTTCTAGACCGCTGCTCAAGAGATTTGTCTCCAGATTAACAACACATAACTTGAAGATAAATATATAAACACAAACGGACAAATTTCAAAAAGACTTTCTAGCACTCAGAGGCTGCTAATTAATTTCCCGCCTGAATCTAATAATCAGCGCGCGCTACGTGAATCCGGAGGCGGGAGGGTGAGGGAGGGGGAATCTCGTGCGCATGCGCAGACAGCCGCCGTGCGCTTCCCTGCATGGAAAACTGAAGCGGATCCATGTGACCCGCCTATCGGGATCAGCATCAGCGCTACACACCCATGAGCTCTGACCGCAGCCACACCGATCATCACGGCGACCGGCTTCGCTCGCGGTAAATACGGACGGAAGTGCAGTTTGAGGCCGTGTTCGGTCCGGTTCTGATGACATTGGTCGGGATGTGGAGGCTGCAGTGACGGGAGAGACAGACAGAGAGATCAGGGAAGAGGAATCTCCCCTTCCCAAGAGTCCTTGTGTCTCTGGATTACCTTTAGCTGAACGAGCAGACACAAAGGTAGGATCCAGCACTGCTGTCGAGGCGGATATGCTTATATATTGTGGTTGTAATGTTAAATCCAGACCGGCTGCTAATAGATGAAAGCTAATGAACATATGAGTGTGTGTGTGATGATGATGGCTAGCTGGACAGCTAGTGTGTGTGTGTGTGTGTGTGTGTGTGTGTGTGTGTGTGTGTGTGTGTGTGTGTGTGTGTGTGTGTGTGTGTGTGTGTGAATGAGTCTGTCCGTCTGTGTGAGAGCAGACAGTATAAATGACCCTTACAAAAAGTACTGATACCATAGTAGATGCTAATACCATGGTATACACAATAGTACTGAATGAGTCCCATAGTGTGTCACTCCTATAGATAGCATAGATCATCATTGTACATAATCAAAAGAACAATTGAATTGTTATGTCTTTAAACACATGACTAATGGGGTAAAAACCACAGGTACCATATCGTCTCTCCCAGGTGTTTATGATTGCACTGTAGTGAAGCTGCAGACTGTGACTGTCTGAATGTGAAAGCTGTTGTTGTGTTCAGCAGACCCAGCCCTGGCCTCCCTGGTCTATACACACACACACACACATATACCTACATACATGCACATCTAATGTGCTTTTATGTACTCATGTACATGCACAGACTCCTATTTCACTATGAGTGTGTTATGAATCATTCATTTCTTTAGTTAGATCAGCTTTGGATGTTGTAGATTTCTTTTGGTTGGGTTTTATCACTTTCGATTCGTTGTAGAACTGATGCTTCTTAAACTTGAAAGTAACACAAATGTATCTAAATGATGGTACTGGATGGCGTTTGTAACCTGAGGATCAGATGAGGCTATGTTTGTTGCTGTTGACTTGTCAGCCGTTAGTCACTTGTAACCCCACCCAGATCAGTGCTATTTTAGTATTATTTATACACTATAATTTGGAAGTAGCTTTTATTATTTATATATTTAGTATTTATTTAATATTAGTTTAATTTGTAGTCATTTTTGTTATGTGCTTTTGTTGTTGTTAGTAGTTTTGTTTTCAGTATTTCTATTTTATACTATAGAAAATACCAATTTCTGTTTCGTTATATTAGTACTTCAAGTTATTTTGAGTTCAGTTGAGTTAGTTGCCAAGATTTTAAGTTTTAGTAATATTGTTATGTGCTTTTGTCACTTTTATTATTTTTATACTCCTATTTGTTTCTATTATTATTATTATTATTATTTTTTAATAAAAATACTATTTCTATTTCTTATATATCAGTTTTATTAATTACTTTTTTAACTTGAACTTATTTTATTTTGGTAGCATTTCTAATTTTCATTTTAGTTGACATTTTAGTAATTTTTGTTATGTGTTTTTTTTTTTTTTTTTTTTGACATTTGTATTTGTTTATTTTTTTTATATTATGAAAAATAGATTTTTTTCTTATATTCCAGTTTTAGTTATTAGTGCTTCAACTTATTTTCAGTTATTTACTTATTTTTCTATTTTAAGTTTAATTTTAGTTTAAGTAATTTAAGTAATTAAGTTTGAGTAATTTAGTTGTGCTTTTGTATTTTTATGTTTTTTTAAATATTTATTTTTATATTACAGGAAAATAATATTTTATTTCTTATATTTGTGTTTTAGTAATTAGTAAGTTATTTTATAACTTCCAGTTTAATTTTAGTTTGTTTGATTAATTTAACTGTGTGATTTTTTTTTTTTTTTTTTTTTTTTTTTTTTTTTAATAATTATATTTTTATATCAATGAAAAATCATATTTCTGTTATATTTGTGTTTTAGTAGTACTTCAACTTATTTTAAATTTTCCATTTAATTTTAGTTTAAGTTTGAGTAATTTACTTGTGTGCTTTTTTAATATATATATATATATATATATATATATATATATATATATTTTTTTATATATATATATATATATATATATATATATAGTTTTAGTAATTACTACTTCTATTTTTATTTCTTAAAAAATTTCGGTTTTAGTAAATAGTGATTCAACCTTTCAGTTATCTACTTATTTTAATTTTTCAGTTTTAATTTTAGTTTAAGTTTGAGTAATTTAGTTGTAAAATAAAAAAGAAAAATATTTCTATTTGTTATATTTCAATTTTAGTAATTGGTACCTAACTTATTTTATAATTTTCAGTTTAATTTTAGTTTACGTTTAAGTAATTTAGTTGTGTGCTTTTGTCATTTTAATAATTTTTAAATATTTTTTTACATTTTATTTTATATAAAAAGTAATATTTCTAGTTCTAGTAATATTAATACTTCAACTTTTTTTGTTTCAATTAGTTGCCAAGGCAACCTTTCTCATTTGAAGTTTTTTTTTACCAAATGTAGCTTTATTTTAATTAACAAAATCAATATTTAGTAGTTTTAGTGTTAATTAACAATGACAACACTGACTCAGATATGACAGAAATGCTTTTGCAAATGCATAGGGAGTTTATCCGTCCCTGTTAATGCGTGTGAACTCTTTTTAATCAGTTGATTGTGAGGGAGTTAGGTTAGTCAGGAGAACATAAATGAGTTGTTTTAAGTGAAACGTCAATATAAAATGATGCCGTAAGCCATTTCAGTACTTCTGGGAAATACTGGGAAAATTGTTTCTCCAGTAACTGCTTCAGACAGGAGGACGTTTAAATTAAAAGCAATTTTGCTTGATTTATGTGATGACTATGAGTAGAATGTTACAGAAAGAAATGTGAACCTTATTTTTTCATTTCCTCCAGGTACACACAGGCAGTACATGATCTTCTCTGGAACAAACTCCCACCCTGACCCCTCGCTTCAGTGACCTTCAGCATCTTCACAGCCTCCCTGACCCGACCCGACCCGACCCGACCTACCAACCTCACAGCTCTCCTGTCTGTCCTGCCCCATAGCTACCGTTACCATGGCAGCAGCCAAGCCAAAAGGGCAGAACTCACTGGCTCTCCATAAGGTGATCATGGTTGGGAGCGGCGGTGTGGGAAAGTCCGCTTTAACTTTGCAGTTCATGTACGATGAGGTGAGGATGCCTTCCACACATTACTAAAATGATTTATTATTTGATAGTATCTGCATTCATGTAATAATCATTGTTATGAATCATCACTGGTTTTATACAGTTTATAGCTGGTCCAGATGGCAATATCAGCTGCATTGTCTGGTTTTGACCAAGAGCATCAACCTTTGTAGAACATCTTGGTTAAGCCTGGTTAAATCGGGTAGACTTCCAGCAACAAATCTTGCATATTCCTAGTTTAGTTTAGGATTGAGGACAGTATTTGGGAGCTCTAAGCATGACGTGGACCCTTTTCGCATACTGTAATGGTGCATTTCTTCAGTTATTAACATCATAAATCTAGCAAAGATTTGATTGAAAACAAATGAATGTACATTTATGAGATTTATGAGGCACGAGAATACAGATGACTGGGTAACTTGCATGCAAATTTGACATTTATGTCATTTCTGACCTCTGTAATCAATCTTTCCAAATTTGTTTACCTGTTTTAAAAAATAATAGAAACAGTAGTGGATTTTATTCTTTTGCTATTAGAGAAAGCGAGTGCACAAAAAATTATTTGTTGTAAGTTCAGTTCACCACTATGGACGTTTATTCCCAGTGTTCCCACTGAATTATGACAAAGCTGCTTGTTAGGGTTGTGACGATGAGGAAATTTCCCCACCGGTTAATCGACATGTGACAACACCGGTAATACCGGTATCACCGTGGGGGTGGGGGTTTCCTCTTTTCCTCTTTTTTTCTGCTTTTAAATAGCTTATAAATGCGTGCGTATTATACTTTGACTTTCAGTTTTGCGGGAATTGGCAATTCGGCGTCAATTGTTTGAATGGACGACAACGAAAGTACAAAAAAAAAAAAAAATCACTGATATTAAACACAGAACTTTTATTAACATAACGAAAAAAAAAACACAACGCCATTCTCTTTCTGTAAATTCGACTCCTCACGTGATAAATGAAATATGACGCATTGTAGCCATGTTCAGTTTTTAATTATAGTGCATGCTCTCGTCTTAAGTAAATTATTTAGAATTATATTTTCCATTTAATTCAAATAAATATTTAATAAAAAAACGAATACTTAAAAAAAAAAACAAAAAAAAAAAAACAAATGTGGGGACGGTGGAAAAGTGATGTCACCGGTGTTGCGTCTTAAAACCGGTAACACCGTCAACACCGTCTATCGTGGCAAGCCTACTGCTTGTTTTCAAGCTTTTTTATTAACAGAAACTGGGAGTATTGATATTAAATAAAACATGATTCAGTTTGTGACTTCAGAGATTTCAAGAACTGTATGTTCTTCAATTAAAAACAACAGTTAATGGGGGTAAAAATATATTTGTAAAATATTTTTATTGTATTATAATTATATAAAAATAAATGAAAAAAATATTTTTAAAAATATATAATGTATTAAATTGTTTTAGTAAAATATAACCAAAACAGTTTTTAAAAATTGTTACTTGATAAAATAAAATAAATATAATAAAAACAAAAGAAAAAAACTAATATATTGCCTATTCATTTTAATTTAGTTTAACTTAGTGTACTAAATTAACTGAAATAAAAATGAATAAAAACAATATAAATAAATAAAATCCTAAAAGTGACAAAAATACACAGTATAATTATTAAACCTTTAACTAAAATTAAAAAGAAAATAAAAAAATAGAAAAATTAAACTGATTCGATATAATAAAAACTGTAATAGTATCTCAATTATACTATAGAAACACTAATTATAATGTATTAGAAATACTTCTTACATGTTTTTTTGTTTAGACATTTAGATTATTTAATAATTGTTTAAATTAAGATCAGATTTTAATGTAATATTTTAGGTGTCTTGATTTCTCATCGGAAGTTTGCTGAAGCCCTGGTGTTTTTGTTATCAGTTAAAGGTCATAAACTATTTAAATACGACCCAATTTTGATTGATTTTTGTCTGAATGTAAACACCTTTACCCACCTTCTTTTCCTCAGTTTGTGGAAGACTACGAGCCCACGAAGGCTGACAGCTACAGGAAGAAGGTGGTTCTGGACGGCGAGGAGGTCCAGATAGATATTCTGGACACAGCCGGTCAGGAGGATTATGCGGCTATCCGAGATAACTACTTCCGCAGCGGCGAGGGGTTCCTCTGCGTCTTCTCCATCACCGAATTAGAATCTTTCGCAGCGACTGCTGATTTCAGGTGATTTACAACTCTGAGCTTATTTAATAGAGCGCTATTGATTTTAGACTTAAACTGTTGCTCTTTAATTGATGATCTTGTTTATGTCATCATCTTTTTTATCTGATTGTATTAGGGTTGGGCCACAGTGGTTATGATAGTTGGCCAACGAGTGACTAGTCTACTAGTTCAGCTTTTTTGTGGTACTTTAAATGTTCAATTAAAGGTTAAGCGCAAAAGCATTTAAATGCAAAAGCATTTATTTTCAATAAACGCTTAATGATACTTTCCTTACTCAGAGAGCAGATTCTGCGGGTGAAGGAAGATGAGAACGTCCCCTTCCTGTTGGTGGGAAATAAGTCGGATCTGGAGGACAGGAGACAGGTGAGCGCCGATGAGGCCAAAGCCAGAGCGGATCAGTGGGGCGTGTGCTACGTGGAGACGTCTGCTAAAACCCGCGCCAACGTAGACAAGGTCAGTACTACAAAACCAGATGCGCAAAAGAGTTATTAAGGATGTATTCCTAACCTGCTTTTTGGACTACAATTGCTATACATTTAAAACAGTTTATTATTAAAGGAATAGTTCACCCAAAAATGAAATTGTGCTAAAAATGACCTCATCCTCAGGCCATCCAGGATTAGGATGAGTTTGTTTCTTCATTGGATTTGTAGAAATGTGTCATTGGAATGTTTAGCCTAAACAATGTGTCATCACTGTCTCACCAATGGATCCTCTGCAGTGAATGGGTGCCGTCAGAATGAGAGTCCAAACAGCTGATGAAAACATCACAAGTAATCCACATCACTCCAGTCCATCAGTTAACGTCTTGAGCAGTGTTGGGGGTAACACATTACAAGTTACGTGCGAGTTACGTAATCAGATTTTCAGGTAACTAGTAGGGATGCTCATTTTAACCCTTTAACTGTTAACCGACAGAAAGAATTTTGACCGATTAATACAACCATTTAAACAGTAGTTTAAAAGGTAATTTAATTTTTTGTTTTTTTTTTAGTAATTTATCAAAATGTTTGAAAACATTTGCTGGATGGTTAAAATAAAATAAAATAGCATTTTTGAGAGAGAAAAAAAAAAAGAAAAATCACATAGGCCTCTAGCGTTAAGTCGCATTTTATTATTACATTCAGAAGATGTGGACACGAAATTTTTACAAACACTGTAAACATATGCTAGGCTATTTTAGTTTGCCTCACTCCACAAAAAAATCCTTTCAATTTAACAGTATTCAGAAAAGAACAAGAATGAAAAATATAAGAAGCTAAGCTATATAAACGACAAGCCAAAACAAATTTATTTAGGCTAAAGCGAAGCTGAAACTAACGTTGGGTGTCTCATACGGCACAAATCCAAATGTTTCCATATTCGAGATGTATTTGAATGGCAAAGTATTATTTATTATGTAAACCTGGTTTTGTACTTTCCTCATATTCCAATATCCACATAAAACTAATTGTTTGGAATAATATCACGGCAGTATGTTGATAACGATGAAGCAGTGTGATTTATTTATTTTTTTTTTTTTTTCCTCTCTCTCCATATGTTTGGCTGACTGTATTTTATTATCATAATGGAAAGGCTGTGTTGTCAAGTTAGCAGTGCTTAACTGTGTGCACATGTGCGGTGTCAGCACAATATCTCCTTCTAGTCATACAGCTTTATTATATTTTTCTGTTAATTATGTTTTTACGGTTAATAATTGGTTAACAAGCGTCGGCTGTCGGATAGGAAAAATAACCAAAATGAACATCCCTAGTAACTAGTAAAGTAGCGCATTACTTTTCAATTTCCAAAAAAATATCTGAGTTACTTTTTCAAATAAGTAACACCAGTTAACTTTGTTTTACCACTGACTGATTGACAGCTCTCCTCTCCCCAAGTTGGGGGAAACTGGAAGTAAGTGCAAAGGTGAACTCAGAATATGTGGCAAACCGGCAATGTTAAATGTTACTTAATTAATGTTTTTGCTGCTGACCTTCAATGATCCAATTCAATCATACTAATAAGCAAAAATAACATTAGACTAACATTAAACTAACATTTTAAACTGTGCTTCATTTTTTTTATTGCTAAAGAGTGTTAAAATTCTCCTGTGTTCTACTGTACAGATGCAAATGTACAAGGCTTTTACGTTTAAAAAAATAGAACTTTTTATGTTACATACAAAAAATCAAGCCAGTCCACATTTAAAAAGTAACAGTAAACATTACATAAAAAGTAACTAAGTAGCGTAATTCGTTACTTTTTTAGGGAGTAACACAATATTGTAATTAGTGATCGACCGATATTGATTTTTTATTACCGATACCGATACCGATTATTTGCATAATTATGTGCCCGATAACCGATATTTATTTACTGTTATAAAGTAAATCAGTGACTGAGTAATATAAGTCCATACTTCACTTTGGTTTTTCCTCCTTTAAGTCATCCCTAAAAAGTGTTGAAAATTAGCATATAACCAACAAATATAACAAACAAAACATCATTGTATTTTTCAACTGACATGTTATATCAAAATTACTAATATTGTTTTCGTCTTTCTATTCTGAAATGCCTGCTGACAGCACGGTTTATCTATGCATTTACATAGAAGTATACTCAAACTGTGATCGCTGGCAAAGATAATACATAAGTTCCTTAGGGTTGTACATATTTAGAAGTGTATTAGAAAAATAATGGTTATATAGTACATGTTAGTATAATTGAGGGTGTTTTAAACAAGTTACATGCGGGGGCCGTCAGAGCATCAACCCGGTGAGTGAACTTAGAGCCCTGCATTTCACCCCAAGCCCGATGGGCCCCGACTCTTTTACGTCCCTATGGTCGGGCTTCGGGCCAATATTCACGTCATAGCTCAGATACGGGCCGGGCTTCGGGTCTGTTTTATGCTTCTTTTTATTTTTATTTTTTTTTTACATCCACAATTTATGGTGATGAAAAAATTCCGCGCTGGTGAAAACAACACTAAACGTCACTTTCGCTTTCACTTTTGAGACCGGCTTGGAAAGCGTTTAGCGTCTCCATCAGCAGCATCAGCGAGCGCTTTCAACGCAGCGGGAAGAGATTCGCGTTCAAGTGCACGCAGTAAGCCAAAGCTTGCTGCAAAGCAAAAGTTATTACCATGAATGTGTCGAGGGGAAAATAGTAAGGAGAATTTTTAGATTTATTAATAAACTAGTGTTTTGATTTCAGGAAAAAAATGCCGATCCGGACTCGCGCCTTTAAAAAGCATCATTACAGATTACATAAGAGTTTTTGTTTTCGATTTGATTTATTTCGTTAAGTAATAATTTTGAGCTTTCTATAGGTATATTTATCATGTCTGTGCGGTTTGTATTCGCTGAGTTTCGGTTTATTTTTGTGAAGCGCTCCTGTTGAGACAACAGAAAATGCATAATGATTGTTTTATAAAAGCACCGTTTGCAACGTTTTGTTGATATTGTGAGTGCACAAAAATAAAAGGAGAGCCTTTACAGTTCCGAATGATGCATTACTCTACCTTTATGAGCAAAAATGACGGAATAAACAAATTGTTTCCACTGAAAGAAATGTGATTAGTGATCGCGCTGGCGCCTCCGTGTCCTGTAAGCAGCTTTAGCTTCCACTCTCCGCACAAACCATTGTGTGCCTAATAGCGCACATTTATCCAAGTTTAACACTGAAACTAACATTGCTTTATACTTTAACTCTTTTAGGCCTATATCTATAGATTTTATTTAAGGCAAGGATTATTAAGTGAGTGAGTTTGAGCTATTTCTTATGACAGTTTAAGCTTATATGTGACTTCATAAGACTATAATGAACACAAAACAGAGAGAGAATTAAATTTAGCGCTTTCATTTCCAACATGTGCTGATTCATGGCTGTATATTATTTAATTCAGGCAAAGTTATGTTTATTGGGACAGGACATGAATTAATTTACGTGACTGTAAGTTCGTCTCTATTTCTTAGAGCCAAGCTGCATAAACTAGTTACATATCAGGCATTTATGTATCACATCTAATATGAGCATTAATGTTATATTAAATAAAGTTGACTAATTACAGCAAAGCAAGAAAGCAGGCTATGCTTTACCTTTGCACGCAGTTGTTGCCGGGTCGCGCTGCATGCGCGCAATTCTCAAAACAACCACAAGATGGCGGCGTTTATCGGTGAACCCGATATTACAAAACCGATAACCGATTATGGTAAAATGCTTAAATATCGGGAAAAATATCGGTAAATCGATATATCGGTCGATCTCTAATTGTAATGCATTACTTTTAAAAGTAACTTTCCCTAACACTGATCTTGAGAAGATAAAAGCTGAAACAAATCCATCAAGACGTTTTTAACTAAAATGCGAGTCTGTAATCCATAATAACATTTCCTCCAGTGAAAAAGCGGTCTGGTCTGAATCAGGAGAGAAATCTGCACAAATCAAGCACCATTTACAAGCCAAAACAGCTCTAAAGACATATGTGGTTGGATTTTGATGTGAGAGACAACAGGAGATGGACTTTTTCACTGGAGGAAGCATTATTATGGATTACGGACTCACCGGTATTTTAGTTAGAAACGTCTTGATGGATTTGTTTCAGCTTTTGTCTTCTCAAGATGTGAACTGATGGACTGGAGTGGTGTGGATTACTTGTGGATTATTGTGATGTTTTTATCAGCTGTTTGGACTCTGTTTGGATTCTGATGGCACCCATTCACTGCAGAGCATCCATTGGTGAGACAGTGATGCAATGATTAGTCTAGACTTGTTCTGATATAATGGATAAAAATGGGTTGTAAAGAGCTTATTTTGTTCACTTCAAATGAATTGTTGTATTGATAATACAAGCAATTTGGAATTTAATTGAAATAATGCATTTTCCAAAATTATATCATGTCTTGATTGCAGGTTTTCTTTGACCTCATGAGGGAAATTCGGGCTAGGAAGATGGAGGACAGCAAGGAAAAGAACGGAAAGAAGAAGAGAAAAAGTCTGGCCAAACGAATCCGCGAAAGATGTTGCATTTTATAGTGTCTGTGATCATTTACTCCTCTCCTTTTGCATATGTACCTGTATGTTCTATATTTTTGCCAACTAATCCTCATCTGCGATGTTTCCTGGTGTTTGTGTGTCCAATTAGATGAAGGACCAGGACAGTCTGGCACAGCTGATTTCATAGATTCATGCAGTCCAACTGGACTCTCTTAGTGTCAAATCAGTAGTACTGTCCAGAGGCACAGGACGCTATTGGTGTAAGTGGACTAGCATATGAACACTTCCTGTGCAAGAGAGCTTTTTTATTTTTTTTTTTATTCAGGTTTGTTAATGAGTTCTCAGGCCACCTCACCTTTTTTTTTTTTTTTTTTTTTTTTTTTTTAATAAACACAGTTCTACCTGGTTTTAACATCAGTCTTGGGTGATCCAATCTCAAATAGACAACACTAAACACAGGTGAAAAAGGTGTTTGAAATGTCCTGTGATTCAGTCACTTGGGGGCCAGTAAGATTTTTAATGTTTTTGAGTCTCTTCTGCTCACCAAGGTTGCATTTATTTGACCAAAAATACAGTAAAATTGTAAAATATGTTTACAATCTAAAATAGCTGTTTTCCGTGTAAATATATGTTAAGATTTAATTTATTTCTGTGATGCGCAGCTGAATTTTCAGCATCATTACTCCAGTCTTCAGTGTCACATGATCCTTCAGAAATCATTCTAATGTGCTGATTTGCTGCTCGACAAACATTTATGATTATTAGCAATGTTGAAAACAGTTGTGCTGCTTATTATTTTTCTGGAAACTGTCATGCATTTTATTTTTCAGGATTATCTGATGCATAGAAAGTTCAAAAGAACACCATTTATTGTAAACTTTTGTAAAATTATAAATGTCTTTACTGTCACTTTTGATCAATTTAATGCATCCTTGCTGAATAAAAGAAAAAAAAACCCTACTGAATCTTACTAAAACAAAGGTTTTACATGTATGTTTGGATCACCTGAAAAGGATGGTAAAGCTGGTGTAAAGAAGTCTTCTTTAGCAGAGTCTCTGGGCTTAAAGCTAAAATGAGTGTGTGATTGTTACTACTGTAATGTTGGATGACTCCATTTATTTCAATTACAATTTACGCTTTATTAACTTGAGGGGTCTTAAAACTAAAAACACATTAGTGGAGCTAATCATCAGGCTTTAGAAAAAAAAAAAATAGACAAGCTTTATGGCAAAGTGATGCATTGTCAAAAAAAAACATGCTGTCAATTTTTATGTTGGTTTGTGGCTAAGCAGTTAGTATTTGTTATGCATAAAGTGCAGTACACTAACAAGCGATGAGATTTGTGTTACACCAGTAACCAGTTACAGTTCCTTTAATTACTTAAATATTCCAAGCAACTTGTCAGAACCAGTGGGCGAACAGGAAGTTTAGTGTACTTGACTTCCTGCTGCCTTGATGTCCATTGTGAATGTGACACTCACCCGTACTTACTGCGTCCACTCCCTTTAGTGTCTGACCATTTCAGAATCAGAGGCAGCTGGAAGAACAGGGCAGAGGATTTGCATCAGTTATTGGAAGATGACACAGCATATTAGATGTGGCACAGCTTGTACGAAGACAATCTTATGCTTTTTATGTGATGTGAAAATCCAAAACGTATCAGTCTGGACTGCTCGTGCGCTCCTGCCCCACGGTTCCAGTCTTAACCAGAGAAATGCATTGTCATTTTAATGTATATCAATCCAGTGACTGTTTTTTTTTTTGTTCATTCAGCTTTTCTGCTTTTTTATATATGTATTGTTAATGTGAAAGCTTATTTCAGCCATTTCAAAAAAATAAATTTTTCTAATTTAAATGTGCTTTATTATTCACAAAAATATGTGTATTTATATATAGTACTTACTTTTTTTCCATTATACCTCTGTATTGATGGGAGGCTCGTTTCTGCCATAAATAAATACATATTTCCAATATTTAAAAATAAACAAAATCTCACAATTCTGACTTTTTTCTCTCAGTTTTCTGTTTTTCTCAGATTTGTGAGAGATATATATATATATATATATATATATATATATATATATATATTTTTTTTTTTTTTAACTATTAATTATTGTTTTAAAACAGAATTACAAGATGTAAACGTGAAATTGCATGAGAAAAAAGTCAGAACTTTTTTTGAACCACATTTGAATTATTATTATTATTGATTTTATTATTGTCATTACTGTTGTTGTTATTATTTATCAGATGGCAGAAACAGGCTTCTGTAGTACTGCATTTTAGAAAGTAAATGATTGTGTGCCATATATCTAGTTCATCATAATCAGCCGATCTTGTGAAATGGAAGTTAAGGCGTACTGTTTTAACAATTACTTTAAAAGCTCTCCTATTAAGAAGAACTAGAAAAAAAGTCCATCACTTAAAATTTTAATTGCAACATTTCCAAAAAAAATTATGGCAGGTTTAGCATGGGATAATCATCAATTCTGTCATTTGTCATAGCACAGTGTTCACATCTACAGCATGAACATGTGAAACAAAAATGACTCTTTATGCTGGGGAAAAGATCAAAAATCTAAAATGGACTGTGAGCAGTGGTTTATATGACTGAATGATGTCCCACCAAAGGCCAGTG
The DNA here is from genome assembly GCF_022985175.1 of Labeo rohita. Taxonomy (NCBI): domain Eukaryota; kingdom Metazoa; phylum Chordata; class Actinopteri; order Cypriniformes; family Cyprinidae; genus Labeo; species Labeo rohita. The sequence continues at coordinate 28,732,699 of NC_066892.1, forward strand.
GAGTGTCATAAATGCGAGAGTACTGTATATCACCGTGGCCGTGGGCTTTAGTAGCAAACGCAGCTGTGTTCCTGCCTGTTTAATCATTTCTGTTGGTGCTATATCTGCTTACAAAGGCTTTGTCCTTTGTGTGTGTGTGTGTGTGTGTGTGTGTACAGTGTGTGCAGCATGGGCTGTGTGTGTGTGTTGAGAACTTGTGTGCAATTTAAAGGGACAGTTCTGTTAAAAAAAATACACGATTATGATTACAATGTAAAATATACAGAACATATAGCTAATTTTCAGTTGTGTGTAGTATTTGTAGTTTGTTTTATATTTGAACCTAAGTTGTAAAGTACTGAACTGCATTCAAGTTCAATGTTTTTCTTGCAAATGGGCATTTCTGACTGTAAAGGAAACATTTGGAAACAACAGAAATGATATTGTCTAAATTAAACGATTTAAATAAATTAAAATGACAGCATTATTTGTGCTTTCATTCGAAGAGTTTGTGGTCTAGTTTGCTTTGGTTTTATTGCTAGCAGCAGCCCATAAAATGTCTTGCATTACTTTTTATATTAATTATTTACCTGGGTGTAATGTTTAGTTAATTATTAACTATTATTAATGTATATTAAAACAATATCCTGTAGTTGTGCATTGATTTATTTAATTAAAACAGACTGAAATCGTTTTCTAAATAATAATAGTTAAAAAAAAAATCATTGGCCTATAGTGGCCTATAGCTATAAATGATTTGACACAGGTTTTTTTTTTTTTTTTCTAATCAGCAAATGTTGAGCAACTTTTCAGGTTTTATTTCAATTACAACATTCATTTACACTTTTATGCAGCAGCAGATCAGCCAAAGGTCAGTCTGCAGATAAGACCTGAGGAAAACCACTCTAGTTTTCCAAGAAACTGATCCTGTTGATGAAAAATAACAAGCATACAATGTACGAGATCAAAATGACAACACTTTCATTTCTCAACTGTTGCATGGACATAAAAAGTGTCACATGTACAAAAGGAGACACGTGGTGGCGCCCTCTGCTGCCAGCGGCATATGTTTGCAAGATTTAGGAGTTAATAAGTGGCACCGCTAGAGCAAATCTACTCTGATTGAAGGCCTCGGAGAGCAAAGGCCTACTGGCGGCGGCAATGCGCTCGATTCGCTACTTTTGTTTTTGCACTTTGGACGAACGCCGCTTCATTTAGCTCCAAAGCCATCTGATAAATTTAGTATTTTAACCGAGATCCTATTTAGACAGAAAACAGCTAATAAGTCGAGCTCGCCGGACTGAACGGAATTTGCGATTTTCCACCGAGTGTGGAATCTGCCGAGCTGAACTCCGCGCTGCCCTAGCATGCGTGCTACTTCCTTGTTAGTGAGTCGGTGTGAGAGGGCGACAAGAAGTTTCAGCCCCGCATAAGTATGTGTGGATTTAGCTAACGTTTTCGATGGGATTTTCCCTTTGGAATCCTCGCCAGGCGCAACCACTGAGGCGTTTTTTAACTCAGCACCGGGAGGACAACGCGAGCCGAGCCATGGAGGCGGATTTAACGGCTGTTGTGAGGCTGATTTGCTAAGTTAGCACAGGCTGGCTAACACCATCTTTTCATCATATGCGCGGAACTGGATTACAACTCGAGGCTTTTATTGACTTCTCCGAGGCTTTTTAGGGATTTATCCGATCGATGTGCGTTGGGATGCTTGGATGCGATGGAATAGGTGTGATCTGGATGCGAACGGTGGCTGTGTGAACGCACAGACGCTAGCGGTGCTAGAACAGCGCTTAAAGTGGGTTTCAAATGTTTTGCTTTGTTTGCCGGGGACTGAGACACGAGCGATAAAAGTGGGATATTAAATGCCGAACCCGGAGATCATTCCCCGCGAGGGCCGGGGGAGAAGCCCGCCGCCACAAAGGAGTCAGAGGGAGGCGAGACGGAGCAAGAGCCGCCGAGAGAGGCACCGGGAAAAGGGGCGATCTTCGTCCTCCTCCTCCCGGAGGAAGAAACACAAGCACGCCAGGGACAAGCAGCAGCAGCAGCAGTCGTGGCAACAGCAGGACGTGGTTTACGACGGGGATGTTCGGACTTTAGTGGAGTACGACGACGTGAGCTCGCAGTCCGAGCGCTTCTCCGGCAGCCCGTCGCCCAGAACCGACACGCTGTCCGTGGACCGGCTGAGCGAAGCCGAGCTCCAGGACTCGAGCTACGGCGGCGCTTCCACGCCGGGCAGGCGGGAGCACAACTCCTCCTCCTCCTCCTCTCGGAGGAAGGACGGAGCCGGCGGCGGATCGGCGGAGAAGGGGCGCCCGGAGAAGGAGATGAAGAGGAACCGGTCCAGCCGGGAGCGGGACGCGGCGTTCAAGTCCCGCAGCGGCGTGAGGAATCACGACAGCAACGGCAGGAAGCCTTCGTCCGCGGCCCAGGCGGACAAAAAGGAGTCGAAGCGACACAAAAGCAAGTCCAAATCCGACAAGGACCCTCCTTCCGCCTATAGGGAACCGCCGCAGGCTTATAGGGACGACCGGGAGGAGCTCAGGGCCTACTGGAGGAGCAGTCCGAGCTTCAAAGCGGCGGATAGTCCCTACGGGACGTCTTATTCCTATGGATACCAGTCTCCTAACACAAACTACCCGTTTATTTCCAGGAGGAGCCCCAGGAGGCTCTCTCCGAGCTCGACCTACTACGGTCGGGATTCAGAGCTGTACGGTGCCTATAACGCTTCCAAGTCGCCGAGTTCGTACTCGAGTAGTAAGAGGAAGCGCTCCCCGTCCAGCCCGTACTGGCGCAGGTCTCCGAGCTACGGCCGACACAGTCCCTACGAGCAGGGCGAGTTCACCTCCAGTCCGTACGGCCAGCGCAGGCGCTCCAGGAGCCCCTACAGAAAGTCCCTGAGCCCCAGTCCGGACGTCAGGTAAGAAAGGGTCACGCTTATTTGGGTCTGTCTGTGTGCTGAGCGTGGGTTAGTAACGATTACTGGCGTTGTAAATACAACACGTGACTCGAATTGTTGTTTGAAGTCGGTTCACACAACCGCTGTGAGCGAATCGACTCGAGCGATACGCGAGTCATCGACTCGTTAGTTTGAACAGAGAACCGACTCGTCCGGTTCATTTGTCGAAACGAGCCGAGAAATCGAGTGTTTGACCCATACATGGCGAATTTGAGCAGAGTACCGACTCTTTCGATTATAAGCCGAGAATCGATTAAAGCAAACTACGTATTTGATTTGTAGGGTTTAAAAGTATTTACTTTGACTTAATAATAACGGAAATAAACATAAAACATACTTAATATTAATGCCTTGGATTTATAGTAAAAAGGGGAAAAAAAAATACAAAACTGAATTGTTTTAATAAATAGCATTTTATACAATGCTCAAACCTTTTCAGATAATCAGTGTAAATGAAGCTTAGTATTGCTTAGTGTAAATGCAGATTATATTTATTGTCCAAGTGACTATTTCATTTGAGTTGCATTTGTCTTTTTTTTTTTTTTTTTTTTTTTTTTTTTTTTTTTTTAGGACCTCTTATAATTCTTTTTGTGTAAAGGTTTACATTACAAATCCATACTATGGTAACCGTTTTCTGCCACTACTATAATCAAAAAATAAATTAAAATTAAATAAAACTACTTACACTGTTAAACAAAGATTTGTTGTTATTATTACAACATTAGTTGGTTAACAAACTAGTACAGATGAAGAGTTCAGATGCAAAAGTCCATCTGTCGTTTTTCTTTAAAATAAGCATTTTTATCCGGCTCCGATGTATAGGTTTCTACCTAACTACTGGTACTTGTGATTGGTCTGAGACTGGGATTTAGCGAGTTTGAAGTAAACGTATTTGATGGATGTAGACTGTGTGTTGAGAGCATTCACTCAGGATCATCATCTTATTTCTGACCGAGGTGGCTTTTAGAGGGTTTTGCATTTGAACTCTTCAAATGGTATTTTGGTAAAGAATTCTGTACAGAACACCGGTTTTTCCTATTAAAATTCATACTGGCTGTAATGTAAATCTGAAATAAGAACGTCACAATCAGTAGAAATGTTATTGTGCTATTATTTTCTGGCATTTGTAAAGAATTTGCTTTTATTTTAGTAACAGTCAGCACAAGAGTATAAAAGACTTTTGATTTTAATTGTTTGACCTTAAAATAGTCTTTCCACCCACTGTTGACTCTTTCCACACTCTGTGAAGAATGAGGCACACACGCGTTGCGTGTTGGCTGAGCTCACGTGAATCACAGGCTTTATAACCGGAGTCGAGCGGCCCCTTGGCTTAAGCAACACACTGGAGGCTGAAGCCTTAGACTTTACGACATGTTAGCATCTGCTTTCCACCTTATGAGTTAAAACTGTAAGTCATAAGTGAGTCAGTGAGTTTTATAAAGGGCTCAGTCAGTTGTTGTATTAGGCATAATGATGTCTGTCATTATAAAGCAGATAAGTGTAATCTCAGTTTGAGAAGCAAATTGTGTACATTTTCATTGGCTGATTCAGTCATTATGTGGCTTCATCCGCTTTGCTGTCAGATGATTGCACAACCAAATATCAGGGACAGCGACCATAAACTGGGTTATTTTCTTTTAGCTTTTGTTAATGGTAAATTCTACAAGTGTTTCCGCATTAAGTGCTGTTTGTTGAGGATGAAGGCAACTCATTTGCCATTCCTTTTTGCAAATGCCTGTTTGATGATTTTAAGCAGCCGTGTTGTTTGTTTCTTCATTCAGTTCCATCTTTCCTTTTAGCAGTTAATGACTCTTTAAATGCTTGCATTGTAACAAGGTTAAAAGCCTTTGTAAGTGGTTTCAAGTACAGGAAATCAAAGTTTATCTGATCTCTGCGTTTGAACATTGTCTTAGACTAAAGACACCATCAGTTTAATGTCTTATGGTTTCTATTTTGAGAGATGGTGGGGAGAAACTGATTATTGTAGCACTGCAGTAAACGACAGTCATTTGCCACTTGTTTTTTATTCTTCACTGAATAAATAGTCAACCCAAAATTATATTTCTGTTTAAAGTTTACTTGTGCTCACAACATATACACCACCATTCATAAGTTTGGGGTCAGTAAGATTTCTGAAAGAGTCTCTTCTACTCACCAAGGCTGTATTTGTTTGATTAAAATTACGTTTGAAACTGTGATATATTATTAGAAATTCAAATGACTGTTTTCTATGTGAATATCTGGTAAAATGTAATTAATTTCTGTGATCAAAGCTTAATTTTCAGCATCATTATTCCAGTCTTCAGTGTCACATGATCCTTCAGAAATCATTCTAATTTGCCGATTTGCTGAGGTTCATGTATTTCTTTACTGTCACTTTTGATTTAATTTAATGCATTCTTACTTTATTAAAATAATTAATTTCTTTAAAACAAAATAAAAAGCATACTAACTTCAGACTTTTGAATGGTAGTGCAAAATGGGATTGTTACAATTGCTCTTTTCTGCACAGTCAAAACAAACAGTAACCACAGTCTTTCAAGCTCCAAATATAGTAAAATTAGATGAATAAAATGAGTCAGTAAGACTCGTTAACCATATTGTCAGACTTCTGGAGCCATATGATAGCTGTGTGTGGGACACAGACCAAAGCATGAAGGGGTTTTCACAGTGACATCCAGATATCAGTCATTCTCAATGAGATTTCTCAATGTCCGCTTACACAGCTTTATAGAAATGAGCAATGACAGTGCAGACAGATCTGTTGCTTGATACACCTAATCGCTGAAATCATTATTGTAGTAGTCATCCTGTCCACTTAGCTCTCAAATTTCATTTCCACATTTTTAAACCTTATGCATCTTGAATGGTTAAGACACAACAACCAATGATGTCTAATGTGCTGCAGCACATCTTAAGGCATTGAACTTGTGCATACATGAGCGAGATACATAAATGTGCGCTGCATTGATGGTGTTTAGATACTCAAGTCAGGTGGATTCTGACTGGCTGCCAATTAGAGCTGCATGATTAATCATCAAAAGATTGTGATTCAAACACCCGTGCAATCTTATTTCTTAATGTCAGTGATCCGTCATCTATTAAACTTTTGACAAGGACAATCAAGCAAACATTTAAAGCACTGATTCATTCAGTAATGAAACAAGTGAAGTCTGTATGAGTGAGTCATTGAATCATTCACTTGAGATTCATTCAGAAGAGCTGATTTTTCCAGTAATGAAACAAATGAAGTCTTTAAGTGAGTCATTGAATTGTTCACACAAGAGATTAATTCAAAAATGCAGATTCATCCAGTAATGAAACAAGTGAAGTCCTTGAGTGAGTCATTGAATCATTCACTTGAGATTCATTAAAAATGCAGATTAATCCAGTAGTGAAACAAGTGAGGTCTTTATGAGTGAGTCATTCTCAAGATTCATTCAGAAGTGTTTCATTAATGGAAGAAATCAACAAGTCTTTATGAGTGAGTCATTGAATCATTACCTCGAGACATTTACTAAAAAAATGCAGATTCATCTAGTAATGAAACAAGTGAAGTCTTTGAGTGTGTTTCTAAAATTAATTTTTAAAATTACTTTATTTAAATTGGATATTTTTTAAATAGACTGCAGCAATTAACATTTTGTCGGAACCTCTAGTAAATTACACAATGCTGTTTAGTTATCTGTCAAAAAAAGAAATAATTTTCAGTTTCTCTAGAAATTTGTTTATTGTTCATCAGCTGGAAAAAAGCTTTGTAAAAGTTATTCCAATTATATTTTTCCTTTGACTTCAATGACTCTATTCCTGACACAAAGCTATCACATGACTTCAGAAGACTTGTCATATAGTGCACATCGCATATACTCCTTTCTTATTTATCCTTTTTTATTATGCATTTGTCATTTTTGGAGCTTGTGCTCTGCTGTTCTCCCCCTGTTCTCTGCTGTTTTCATTGTATCCAAAAGGTCAAATGGAATCTCTCATTTTGTCTTCATACGTTATAGAGATTTACATTAATTCATTCTACTCTCGCTTTCAGGCGGACTGTAAAATCCCGCAGCAGGAGCCCGTACCAGTCCTCGCGTCATTCTCGCTCGCGCAGCCGCCACCGCCACTCTCGGTCCCGCAGCCGACCCTCCAGTCTGTCCCCCAGCACGCTGACCCTCAAGAGCAGCCTGGCCGCCGAGCTCAGCAAGCAGAAGAAAGCTAAGGCCGCCGAAGCCGCCCGCGTCAAAAACTCCAGCAACGCCTCCACCCCGACCAAGGGCTCCTCATCCTCCTCCAGCGCGCCCCAGCCCAGCCCCGTCACCAACCACACAACCAAGAAGACCAGACCACCCTCACCTCCACCTGTGTCAGAGAAAGGCCCCAGAACCCCAGTGTCCAGTCAGCCACAGTCTCCTGTGGATCGACCTGCCAAGAGGATCTCAGATCCCGCGCAGGCCAGCAGAGAAGCCAAGGCAAAGGAGGATAAAAAGAAAGGAGGACAGTCCATGCAAGTTAAAGACAAGGAGCGAGAGAAAGCAGCTGCTCCAGCTGTAGCCTCTCTTCCACTGGCAGCCAACAACCTGGATCATCTGGATGGAAGCGACAGGTTTGTTTTCCACATTGATCTTTAAAAAAAAACTATATATAATACATTTCACTCATTATTTAATAGTTTACCAGAGCTTCTGCGGCTTTTATGAAGGTTAATTTGTGACCCGGGACCACAAAACCAGTCATAAGGATTATTTTGAAATTGATTTTATTGATTAAATAAGAATAAATAAGCTTTCCATTGTTGTATGGTTTGTTGGGATAGGATAATATTTGGTCGAGATGTAACTATTTAAAACTCTGGAATCTGAGGGTGCACAAAAATCTAAATATTGAGAAAATCACCTTTAAATTTGTCCAGATGAAGTTTTTAGCAATGCATATTACTAATCTAAAATTTAATTTTGGTATATTTATGGTAAGAAATGTACAAAATATCTTCATGGAACATGAGCTTAATATCCTAATGATTTTTGGCATGAAAGAAAAATTGATAAGTTTGACGCATACAATGAATTGTTGGCTGTTACTACAAATATGCCTGTGCTATTTACGACTGGTTTTGTGGGCCAGGGTCGCATTTAAGACTTTTTAAAGATCTCTTTAAGGCAAAGTGAAAAATTCAAGGACTAAGGGGGCATAGTACGTCAGTATACAGTAGTCAACATTTGAAGTGGAGTAAAACCTTTTACCAAAGTTGTCCTAAAACCAAAACAATACCTGTTCTTGTCTTAGGACAACTGTAAACCTTTTGATCCACTTCAGATGTTGACTACTATGTTCTGTAAATTTATAGAGAGCCATTTTTTTTCTTTTTAACAATAGTTCCCAACAGATCTGTTACTTTAATTTATTTTTGTCCAGTGTAAATGTCTGAAGATTCTTAAATTCTTATACTGAGAAATAAATAAATCAATTGGTCAAAATATTTAATTTTACGAGTTTGATTAAAAGAACCAAAAATTGCCTTAATTTAATGGAAAAATATGTTTTCGTTCCTCATTGACAGATATTTGTTCTTGTTTTAAGCATGAACTCACTTCATTTTGTTCAATTTCTCAGAAAACAAGACTTCATATGTTCATTTTGCATTTCAAGGAAATGTATCTTGATGTTTAACCCAGAAAACAAGACAAAAATACTGTGGAGGACTTAATTTTTTTTGCAGTGCATGCAGTATATAATGCCATGACTTTAAGACTTTCTGACCTGGGGCCAGTTGCATAAACTTAGCCTCTATGTTAAGACAGTGTCTTAAGAACTATTTTGACCAACTAGCAGTTAACTAAGGGGTAATCAATCATATATTTTGGATTCAACTTAGACTCATCGAAGTTTTTGTGTAACCGAATTTTACAAATTTTGACCAGTCTTATAGAAAGAAATTAGATGACTAACTTTTAAGACTAGTCTAAACCTTTTATGCAACTGGCCCCTGATTTAAGACCTTTTTAAGTTCTTAATTTTTGGAGGAGTGATTTGAGACTTCATAAGTCCCTGTCCACACTTTGTTGGATTGTGCTTTTTTCTTTATTATTAGGGGTTCAAGTGTGTAGCGCTCAAACTCTATTGTAATTGTTAGAATGGCCAAGGATCCGCAATCTCCACGTAAAACAGATCGTGAAGACCAAATTGTAAGTCGTAGAGACTTGAAACTTGGAGGGATGGTAGTACTCACACAGTCTACAATGTGACCGAAGCTCGCCCCGATTGGCCTGACGGGGGCGCTACAAAAGTATGAAAGTGCTCATCATTCCTAAAGAGTCAGTCACAGACTTAGGTGTCTTATGTCATTGGAATCCTTGGCTCACACCGGACAAAACACACACCTCAGATTCAGTCGTGAGCCTAACCAGGGCAGGAAGATTCTGTGGAGAATGAATATCAATAATTAACAACAACTTTTGACTCACTGTCACTGGCATGACAACGTTCAAAAAGAGGTAGCGCCACTTTTACCAAAATGGCTATAACTATTGAATGCAATGAGATATCTCAGCCAAACTCCGAACACTTATGTAAGAGCACAATCTGAGGTTACGGGGAAAAAATTGTGGAGCTTGGCCACTTGGTGGCGCTATAAGTAGGGGAAAACATAAAAATGGCTATAACAACGCAACCATTCATCCTATCAACATGAAAATTGCTGTGCGTGGTCTTGGACCAAAGTGTCACAAGTGTCTATAAGGACATTTGCATATCTCAAAAAAAAAAAAAAAATCCTGCCATTGGCCAATGATTGTGGGCACCTATTAGACAAAGTTAACGGAGGCCCCAAAGGTCTGTGAGAAATTTGAAAGAAATCAGCCACTGGGGGGCTATATTGCATTTTTCAAGGTCGTAAACGAGTGTACATTACGTGTTTTTTTTGCACACACATGCAGTATTTGTATCATGTGATAGAACTCCTCATTCTGGACAACCTTGTCTCTAGAACCACTGCTGTCAATCAAATCGTTTGTTAAATGATTGAGATGATGTGTTAAAAAAAAAAAAAAGTTACTTTTGCAAGTTAGTCCTAGGTTTATTTAACAGTCATAAACATTTAAAAAAAATAATACTGTATTTCTGTGGTAAATTGCATAGATTTGCCAAAAATCCAATTTTTATAAATCATGGATTTAGGTGGTTATAGACTTGCTGCATGGTCTTTTATTTCCAAATGTGCTTAAATGCCTTAAAGTGCTTTAGCCCTGGTAAATAGTTCCACTGATGGCTTCCTTTTTTCAATATGAGTAGCTTGAAGGACTCTTCAGCAACCGCAGGGAAGAAGAAACCCGAAAGGAAAGCCCGTCACCTCCTCGCAGACCTCCCTCTTCCTCCAGAGCTCCCGGGCGTCACCCCTGGTTCGCCCCACAGCCCGCCTGATGACAAAAAGACGCCCACTCCACGGAAGAGACCAAAGTATGTTCTCAAACAATCCTTCCTTGGATTTACTCTGGTTAGCCACATTAAACATCATCTGTGGTTGTATTGCAGAATATGTGGTCCACGCTTCGGAGAGATCAAGGAGACGGAGATCGACTGGGGAAAGCGGTGCGTCGACAAGTTTGAAATCATTGGGATCACTGGAGAAGGTACTTATGGGCAGGTGTACAAAGCCAAGGACAAAGACACCGGTAAGATGTTCTCAAATGTCTGTGATAATAGAATTGTAGTCTGCTTGAGTACCTCAATTTGTCTGCTAATGCATTCAGAGACCATTAATCACTTAGTGTATCTACTCCATCTTTCTGGTCTTGCTTATTCAGCTGAGTTGGTGGCTCTAAAGAAGGTCCGTTTGGACAATGAGAAGGAGGGCTTCCCCATCACGGCCATCAGGGAGATCAAAATCTTGCGGCAGCTCAACCATAAGAGCATCATCAACATGAAGGAGATAGTCACTGACAAAGAAGACGCGTTAGACTTCAAGAACGACAAAGGTATCACATGGAGATGGTCCTTTGTTTTGGCTCTTAGAGGTTCTCATCTTCGTTTTGTTGTGGTAACTGTGTTTTCCTCTCACAGGGGCATTTTACCTGGTGTTTGAGTACATGGACCACGATTTGATGGGCCTCCTGGAGTCAGGCCTTGTGCACTTCAACGAGAGCCACATCAAGTCTTTCATGAGGCAGCTGCTAGAAGGACTGGATTACTGCCACAAGAAGAACTTCCTGCACAGGGATATCAAGTGCTCCAACATTCTGCTCAATAACAAGTCAGTGCATATGAGTCACAGTTTCATATTTGGTTTGTTTTGGTTTGTTTTGGGTCTGGGATCATTTCACAAGATATTGTGAACCCTGGACCCCTATAAAACAATCCAGATTTTCCAAAAAAAAAAAAAAATCTAAACCAATAGGCTATCTTCAAGTGCAAAGTGCAATCAATCAATAAATAAATAAATATAATTTTTTTTTTTTTTTTTTAACACTTAGCTTTAAATTATAGTTTAGGCCATTATTGTTTGTTGAGAGTTTGTAAAAAAACAGGGTTTGTACAATGTGCTTAAAGTGCTTGAGGTACTTGAATTTGACTTTTTGAAATAAAATTTTAAATTTTAAAAATTAAACATGGTTGAAGATGTGAAAAGAGGAACAGATGAACCAAATTAATTGAGTCACATGAACCTCTCTGATTCAACTCGTGTCTTCGATTGTTCATTTTAAGTGTTTCACCAACAAAAAAACAGATAAAATTAAAAGCCATTCATTTTCAAATTTCGACATTGCTTGTAGCGATTTTAAAAAGCACATAGTGATGGGTGAATCTTTTCAAAACTTCCATCGGACTGCATATTGCAAATAATTAGATTCAGATCGGAACTTCGGTGCTGGTTTGCGACTCTTTTGCTTTAGATTGGAACATCAAATTGCGTATCACAAATCACTTGTTTCAGATCAGGACTTAAGAGTGCGTATTGCGAATCTTTTGATTTAGATTGGAACAGGTTTGTGAATCAATTCATGAATTGAATTATTCAATATTTATTTGCAATATGTGATTTGAAGTCCTGTTCTAAATCAGATGGTTTGCTATATGTGAACTTCCAATCTAAGTCAAATGATTTGCAATCCGCAGTCCTGAGCAGAAATTATGGTTTGTGAATCATTATTCAGATCGGGACTTCAGAGCATGGATCATGAATCTTTTGATTTACTTAGGTGCGGGTTAGTGAATCTTTTGCTTTAGATTGGAGCTTCGGTGCAGGTTCGCGAATCTTTTGCTTTAGATCGGCGCTTCGGAGCAGGGATCATGAATCATTTGATTCATGTTGATTCAGGTCAGGACTTTGGTGTGAGTTTGTTTGTTTCAGATCAGGTTTTCAGAACGATTTTGCGAGTCTGTTTTTCAGAATTGTTTTTTTTTTCTTGAACGGTAGAAAAACAAAACAAAGAAAAAAGAAAGTATACACATACCAATCCCCTAAAAGTAAATGTATTAGTATACTTTTGTTTATCTATTTTTTTATTTATTTTTTTTTTAGAATTTAAAATGTAAGACATTGTTTGATAATTGAGATCTCTGATCTATGTGTGTTGTCCTGCAGGGGTCAGATCAAGCTGGCGGATTTCGGATTGGCTCGTCTGTATAACTCTGAAGAGAGGTACGTACCTCCTTTTGCAAAGCCACATCAGCCACACACATTTTGCAACATCCTGACTTGATTCGGCAAGCAGTTATGATTTGTGTAAACTGATCAGAGCAGACTCTGACTTGTCCCGTGCGTTCATTCTCCAGTCGACCGTACACCAATAAAGTGATCACTCTGTGGTACCGCCCACCCGAACTGCTGCTGGGAGAAGAGAGGTACACGCCCGCCATCGACATGTGGAGCTGCGGGTGAGAAAGCACTTCAGAAATGCTCTGCTATTAATAGTCAAATCACACAGATTTTGAAACCTTCCAATTTCACACAGGTGCATTTTGGGAGAGCTTTTCACAAAGAAGCCCATCTTTCAGGCCAACCAGGAGCTGGCGCAGCTAGAGCTCATAAGGTAGGAAAAACTGTCCATGCGTGGTTGGAGATCCAGACTGGATGTTCTCGTTTTAAAGTCTGGAATTTAGCTAACCTATATATTTGTGTCCAATCCAGTCGAATCTGTGGCAGCCCTTGTCCCGCTGTGTGGCCGGACGTGATCAAGCTGCCCTACTTCAACACCATGAAACCAAAGAAACAGTACCGGCGGAGGTTAAGGGAAGAGTTTGCTTTGTGAGTAACAGAAATGAGTGAAACCAGTTTAGTCTGTTTTAAAGGCGTTACAGCTCTACAAACCAAAACTACAAAGAGACAAATCAATACACAGGGTTTCTGCAGGTCTCAGATAGTCCTGGTTTGCTCTTCCACAAATTACATTGCCGCAGAAAGTCTTACATTCATAAAGGGATGCATTAAATGTCAAATGTGTTGCAAAAAAAACTAGTGTTTCTACGACACACTTACTGCAGATCCAAATTCATGTTTTAAGCATAAACTCACTTCATTTAGTTCAGTTTCTCAGCAAAAAGGGAACAAAATCTGTAAAAAGGGAATGGAAACTTATTTCCGCTTTGAATTAAGCTCATTTCTAAGCCTTTTGAAAGAGATTTGTTGTTTTAATCATAAACTAACTTCATTTTGATCCATTTCTCGTAAAACAAGACTTATTTTGTCATAAAATAAAAATAAAAAATGAGAAAAATAAGAAAATAAAATAAAATAATGCACCTTGATTTAAACTTTAGAGATCTGTAGAACAACACAAAAATAAGGACATCACTTTCTTTGTAGTGTGGTCAGAAGCTACAGTAATTTTATTTTTGTAAAATGAATTAAGTAAAGTTTCTACAAACTTTAAAGTGTTGCTAATATAGTACATTTGCATTTAGAGACCAATTGAGTTCCATTCAATTTATTTCTTAAATGTGACCCTGGACAATAAAACCAGTCGTAAGTAGCACGGGTATATTTGTAGCAACAATACATTGAATGGGTCAAACTTTTTTTTTTTTTTTTTTTTTTTTTTTTTTTTTGTCCCTCCCTCTCTTTTATGCCTAAAATCATTAGTATATTTAGTAAAGTTCATGTTCCATGAAGATATTCTGTACATTTCCTACAGTAAATGTAATCAAAAAATGTTTTAATTAGTAATATGCATTGCTAAGAACTTAATTTGGACAACTTTAAAGGTGATTTTTCTCAATATTTAGATTTTATTTTGCACCGTCAGATTCCAGATTTTCAAATGGTTGTATCTCGGCCAAATATTGTCCTATCTTAACAAACATCAACACATCATCATCAATAGAAAGCTTATTAATTCAGCTTTCAGGTGATGCATAAATCTCAATTTCAAAAACCGCAAGTTTTGCATTTACCATCAAAAAAAACCTGCACAAACCCTAATATAGGATGAATATGGATTTTTGTTGGCTTGCTGATAAAGATAGGAAGCTTTTTAGTGCTAATGCAATAAAATGAAGAGGATTTGCAGTAAGTGTGTAATTGATGCATTATCTGTTTTATTATTCTCATGTTGCCACTGAGAATCACAGGAAAAGTCAATTTGTCGCACAAGCATGTCGCCTCATAAACCAGCCAAACAAGCCGTTTTTGTGACAAGATTTAAGGCTGTTCATAAACATCTTCATAACACTTATTTGCTTCTCCCATGATTTTTTATTTATTTATTTTTTTTAAATTGCTAGTGATGTCTGTGCACTGGTAATTTCATCATTGTGGTGTTATGTGTGCGTCAAAATGATTATTATGATTAGACATGATTTGAAAGCACTGTTAGACACGTAAAGAAAGATGTATTTCTTGAACTGTTATAAGCATCAGTGTCGGTGATGTTGTTTGGTGACTGTTCATTTTGATGTTTCAGTATTCCTCTGATGGCCCTGGATTTGTTTGACCATATGCTCGCTTTGGACCCGAGCAAACGCTGCACTGCAGAACAAGCTCTTAAAAGTGACTTCCTCAAAGATGTGGACCCTGCCAAGATGCCCCCACCTGAGTATGATTATTATTATTATTATTATTATTATTATTATTATTAGTATTATTATTATGTTGTTAACTTTTACTTTACATTTTATTTTCATACTGTACCAGATTTTTTTTTTTTGTTTGTTAGTTTTTAAGAGCTATGGTTTTAATTAGTGTACTGAAAGCTTCTGCTAATTGCATTTATTTTTTTTATTCCATGTTGAGGGGAGAAAAATGCAATATAAATAAGTATGAAAAAAATGCAATAAAGTCTGAATTGTAAAACTTAATCTTGCAGTTGCAAGATAAAATGTCTGAAATGTGAGGAAGTTGCAATTAACTTAAAAAAAAAAACAAAAAAAACAATTAATAGCAGGGAAAAAAGTTGGAATGTGAGAAACTCGCAATTGCATGAAAAAATGAATTGTGAGATAGAAAGTTAATTAATTTTGCAATTTTTTTTTTTTTTTCCCTTAAGTAAATAAAACTGTAAAACAGACTTTTTTTTTTGTGCTTTTATTTCGCTCGTTATTTTTAATAATCAGTGCAAATTTAATTTCAGATTCTTAATTTATCTCCGCTTACATTATTTCACCACTGATTCTCTGTACTGTGTTCTGATAGCGTCTCTGTTTGTTCTCGTTCTAGTCTCCCTCTGTGGCAGGACTGCCATGAATTGTGGAGTAAGAAGCGGCGCCGGCAGAAGCAGATGCCGGAGGAGCTGACCGCCCCCAAAGCCCCTCGGAAGGAGCTGGGCCTGGACGACAGCCGCAGCAACACGCCACAGGGCTTCCCTGCCGCTGCAGGACACAAAGGTCCGAGTGCTGCTGCCACTGCAGCTCTGCTGGGTAAGAACTTCATCAGAAATGCTCCAGAAACCTACATCCTCCTATTGTCAGTCATACTGTGTCTGTCACACATTTTAGACATGCACCAGTTACTCTTTTGTCTTGGGTCTGTAAGCAACTACTTATATCACTTTAGTATTACCTTAACATCCACTTAGTAGCATCTTCACAGTAATCCACATCACCCTAGCATCATAGTGGAGGGATTTAGGCATCAGTTTGTAAAGGCTGCAGTGCACTACATTACATTTAAAATGTAAGATGATTTTAAAAGACCAGTGGCCAGATTAAGAAACGGGCACATTAGCATGAGAGCACTGTCTCATAAAAGCAATGTTGGAAGTGTAAAGTTCTGAAAATGCACAAATTATAGAATAAATTAAAAAGATGTAAACGGCTTGTTTCCATTAATGACCAATGCAGTCTTCCGAGTGCAGTGCAAAGTAGTAACTGTCACAGCCATGCCATCACAAAATGAGTTTTGACATGCTTTTCTTCCGTGATAAATAATGGCACAAATAAAAGCAAACTGACTACTGCAAACCTTAGTAATGTCACTTTGCATGATGCATTTAAATACTCTACTGCCATGAATTTTGCATCTGAAAGGAAACGCCCATAAAATAATGTTTTCAGGTGTTCTTTAAAAGTCTTAAATTAAGTTACACTTATTCAATTTAAGGCCATAAAAAGTTTCACGCAAGAAAAACTTAATTATGATTTCAAAAGTTCTTAAATTTGCAGACTAAGACAAATATTGTGATGTAGCTTAATGTCATGATTTAAACTTCAAATAAACATGAAATAAACATGAGCACTGCACTTTGTGCCTTTTGTGCTGCGATTACAGAGAAATCGCTCCATATAATTTCTGCCGCTCCATAAGCGCCACCTGCTGGCAGAGAATACGTTTGCGTTTTCAGTCTGCACATCTGCTGTTTTTGTTTAGACCACTGTGAAAACTGACCCATGTTTTTATGCTGCTAAACAATCAAGACAGTAAAATGTTATTTCATTAGTATTATGATTGATTGACAATTAGTATAATATATATAATTAATTAATATAATAACTTATGCTTTTGACTCATCCATTTTCTTAAAAATAGTTTAAAGGGTGAATTAAGTTTATAAAACTTTTGTTTTTGTAAAATCCTGTATCTAAATCATGCTTTTTACAGTCATTTTACAGTTTAATGTTTCCATGGACATTGCCTTACCGTGCTAATATGGCATTCATTTTATTTTTAGCAGGTCTTAGTCTTTAATTTATCTTAAAGCATATTTTACTGGATGGCAGTACTTCTACCCTGAGGAATTTTGTTTTATTCTGTTTATGCTTTTATAAAGGTTTTTAGCCAAGTAAACTCAAGTTTAGTCTTTAGAGTTTCTTTTGAATCTTTATATTATGATTTGGTTTTCTTTTGATTACCATGAATACAGCAATAGTAGATGGTGTAAAAAGAAACTTCAACAAATGCATTTGCAACAAAGTCAGAAAAATGACTGTATCCATGCCTTTTCATCACCAACTTTTTTCACTCCGTGTCTAAATCCTCGCAGTAGTTCTTTAATGCCAAAAGAGGGGTTTGTGCTGCAAGCGGTTAGTAAATCTGGCCTTGGGCATCATAAACTTGTCGACTTTAATGGTTACAGAGAAAAAATTGGGATTCATATGCTAAATGACTGCGGATCGCATATTAGCATTCTGTTTGGTCATTGCAAAAAATTATCCTCTGACAGTATGGAATCATATTTCAAAGCTTAAAAAAATTCAAATAATTACACAATTGCATCACATGCATGCAATTCTGTTATTCTGTTGTTATTAAAGTGCCAAATAATGATATGAACATGGATGTTATACATGTCTAAAGCATAAAAGTGAACGAGTTAGCAAAAGAGTGGCATCATAGTGTCATATACGTTGCCATTTTGGCTCATTTTGAGTTGGAGTGACTGTCAGGCATGTCCGTAAGTGAATTTTAAGTAACTTAACGGTTCAGTCCAATTTGGTGAACTGGTTCATTCAGTTTACTAAAAAGAACCAGTTCAGAACAAAGTTCAAGAACCGGTGTTGTCCAGCCCTAGTATTAGTCTTGTTGCAGACATGGAAACGGACTTTTGGACTTTTAAACCAGTTTATGAAGTTTAATGTGACCCAGCCCGTTTCTCTTCGAGTCAGATCAGGTTTCAATAATGAGAAAACCATTCAATCTTCTCTTTTTCATCTTTTTCTTCCAGACGCTAAAGCTCCCAACTCACAACTGACTCAAGAACAGTTGGCGGTGCTTCTGAACCTCCTTCAGTCCAAAAGCGCCCCGGTGGGATCGGCCCAGTTCGCCCAGACCATGGGTTCGAAGATGAACCCGGAGACGCTACAGCAGCTGACGCAGGCTTTGCCCCCTGGACCGCTGGAGTCTGAAAGACCCCCAGAACCGCCACCGCCCCCCAAAGTCTCTAAACCCCCTCAGCCGCCTCCTTCAGGGGGCGGAGCGCCACGCACCCCACCCATGCCGAAACCGCCTTCGCCTCCCACCCCGCAACAGTCGGGCAAGAGCGAGGGAGAGGCCTCGGCCGCAGCCACGCAGACCGCCGTCACCATGCTCCTCGCTCAGCTCCTCAAAGTCCAGCAAGGAGAGGTCATAGGGTTTGAGGGGGCTGAGGGTGGTATCCCAAATGCAGCAGGTCCACCTGAGCCACCACCTGAGCCCAGCCCTGTATCTCCAGGTAATAGCATATAATCCTGTCCATCTTGAACTTCTTTAACATGTTGGCTATGTCTGAAATTGCATATTATTGGGTACACTACCAGTCAAATATTTTTGAACAGCATGTGTTTTTTTTTTTTTTTTAATTCTCTTTTGCTTACCAACCCTGCATTTGTTTGATCCAAAATACAACAAAAGCAGTAATATTGTGAAATGTTTACCATTTAAAATAACTGCTTTTGATTTGGATATTTTTTTAAAATGTAATTTATTCCTGTGATCAAAGCTGAATTTTCAGCAGTTACTTCAGTGTCACATGATCCTTCAGAAAACATTCTAATATGCTGATTTGCTGTTCAAGAAACTGTTTTTTTCATTATGGGTTCGCTAATGAGCTGAAACCCTATTGCAGTTGTTAGAATGGTCATGGATCAGTGATATCCACTTAAAACTGAACGTTCAGATCAAGTTGTAGAGACTTGAAACTTGGTGATTTTGTAGGCAGTGTGAGTACTACCATCCCTCCAAGGCTCGCCCCAATTGGCCTGATGAGGGCGCTACAGCGATCAAAAGTACGAAATTGCTCACAACTCATAAACTGCCAGTCGCAAGTGTCTTTTGTATATGCCTGACAAAACATATGCCTTGGATTCAATTGTGAGTCTGGCAAAATTTTCTGGTATTTCTCATTTTACGAAAAACCTATTTTTGTGAACTGGTTTTAGGTTTTTCGCCTGATCGGAACCAAACCAGTGCAGAAAGATTCTCTGGAGAGTGAATATCAATAATTATCAAAAAAAAAGTTGAACTTTCAACTCACCGTTAAACGTCAAAATGCTTGAAGGGGGCAGGGCCACCTTTAGTAAAACGCCTATTACTCCTGAGGGGAACGAGATATCTCTGCCAATCTCTGCATACTTGTGTAAGAGCTCAATCTGAGGTCACAGGAAAAAATTGCGGAGATTGGCCACTTGGTGGTGCTTTAAGAGGGAAAAACATAATGGCTATAACTAGGCAGTTTGTCCTATCAACATGAAAATCACTGTGCACATATAAGGACGTTTTGCATATCTCAAAAAACATAGCTGCCATTGGCTGATGAAGTTTGAGCCCCTATTAGACAAGGTTAACAGAGGCCGATTGGAACGAAACTTGGTGGGCCTGTTTGACTCACGGCCCCAAAGGTCTGTGAGAAATTTGAAAGAAATCCATGGTGGGGGATCATACGATATGTAATATTCATATCGTATGATAGACCTCCTCATTCTGAACAACTTTGCCTCTAAAGCCACTGCTGTCAATCAAACCATTTTTTTTTTTTTTTTTTTTTAAATGATTGAGAAGATGTGAAAAATCTACTTTTGCGAACTAGTCCTAGGTTTTTTGCTCAGTCTGGAAAAAACAGCAGTGCAATTCTGTTGGCTCTTTATGTCAATAATGATCAAAAACATGTTGAAATGTACCCTTTGGGAAGCTATAACGGTGTCATTTAGAAAAGGGGCCTGTCCAGATTTACCCAAAATCCTATAAAGCCTAATGGAAAACTCAAAACTTCACGAAACCTGGTGAGCAATGCAAATTTTTATGGGGATCGAACCACAGCTGGCGCTATATTGTTTTTTTTATTATATTGTTTTTTTGTTATTGATGTATCGTCAACATGTCTAATTGTAGCATTCGCTAATTTTTATTCAAAACCACAATTTCACTTGAATTAATCAGTAGAATCGCCCAGCTTCTCGCCTACTATATAGTAGGGAAGTATGCGATTTGGGACGCAGCCCCTAATAAGCTTTTGCTGTTGTGTTTGTTGCAGTGGCTGAAGGCGGCAGCTCGTCCTCCAGGCCTCTGGAGCCTCTCTCCATTCTCCCACCGGACCAGAGACCCCCAGAACCTCCGGAACCACCTCCCTGCGCAGACCTGGACTACCGGCAGGCCCCCGAGACCAAGCCGGCTCTGCCGTCCTCCGCAGCCCCAGGAGAAGCTCCCAGACCTCCGGAGCCGGACTATCCGCCGCCGCCCAGGCCGACGGAGGGACCCGGGTACGGGGCGGACTTTAGCCGGCCTCCGCCGCCGCCGCCGTTCGGCTACGCAGACAGCTACCTCGGCCACATGATGGGGGGCGGGATGCCCCCTCACCCACCTCTCGCCCCGGAGGCGTTCGCTCACGGGGGCGCGGCCAGCGCGGCCGGCGCAGGAGGCGGCAGCGGCATGGTGTTCAGCGGAGACAAGGACCATCGCTTCGAGTACAATCACAGCCCGCTGCCCGTGGGCCCCGGACCTCCGCCGCCCCCTCCGGGCCAAGCCTGGACTTCGCCATCCCAATCAGGGGCGCCGCTCCCGCTCGGGTACGTTCCCCACGTGAACGCGGCGGCGGCGCTGCGGGGCAGAGGACTCCCTTTTTGACGGGCTCCCGACGAACTCGGAAAAGGAAGACTCTAAAAGACACACGCAGTTGCCCTCAAACCAGCACTAAGCGTCTCAGAAGTCGATTTGTAAGATTTGTAAACGACCCGAGGGCACTCGAGGACACAGCTTGGGTTACAACTGGAGGGACGAACTATTCAGACCATTTCATAGAGCTGTTTTGGTTTTCCCTCCGATTGATTTTTGTAATCTATTCTACTGCTGTCTTTTAAATTAAAACTGTACCTTTTTTGAGTGTGCATTTACCATGCCAGGGTAAGTGTTTTTATGACCTTTAATTGCGTAAGGACAGACTAGTATTACAATGATGTTTTGCACTACTGAATAAAGTAGGTGGAAACAAGCAAAGGTGTGAATGGAGGTAATGTGCTGTATCTGCACACGTAAATGACCAGTAATGTAAGTCGTTTTCTTTTTATTTGGTTTTCTTTCTTTTTTGGACAGTTTTTGTTTTCCTTCCTTCTAATGATTCAACAATTATGGGCTCTGTCGCAAGGGTAAATTCACTGGAGGGGCTTTTAAAGGACTCCAGAGAGACTGGTAGCACTTGAGTGATTGGCCTCGATTGATGAACTGGTGCATCTACTGAATGAGTGAACGGATCAAAGCTGTGTTTCTCACCGGTTCCCCACCAGCTCTTGTCTATAGCCATTGTAAAATTGAAAGAGACGTTTAACTGATTTCAAGGAGATGAGCAACAATGTCTTTTTTTGTATGAAGATGTTTTTTTTCCCCCCCTTTGGCAAATGTTTATTAAAGAAATGCCAATCATGTAACTGCTATTTTTAATTCTTTGTATATTTTTGCATGTCATGTACATCACATATATGCACACTGCAGTTAAGCCGTCCTATCCAAAAACAGAAAATACTTCAATATTGTAAATTTAGTTTTCTAATACATGTTAGTAAAACAAATTCGAACGCAATTGAAGCAGTCTTGTGCAGTATGAAGTTAAATCCACATTAGATACTTTGAAAACAGAAATCAAATCAAATCACTTTTATTTATATACCGCCTTTAACAATGCAGAATTGTGACAAGGCGGCTGTACAGTAATAAATAGGAAATAGTACATCAACAATGCAAAGGGCAACAGTAAACACTCAATTTTCAGGAAAATAAGGTTACTAAATGTGACCCTGGAGCAGCACAAAACCGGTCTTAAGCAGCACGAGTTTATTCGTAGCAATAGCCAACAGTATATTGTATGGGTCAAAAAATTTTTTTTTTTTTTTTTTTTTTTTTTTTATGCCAAAAATATATCTTAATTTTCGATTAGTAATATGCATTGCTAAGAACTTCATTTGGACAACTTTAAAGGCTTTCTCAATATATATATATTTGTTTGTTTGTTTTTTTTGCACCCATAGGTTCCAAATTTTCAAATAGTTGTATCTCGGCCAAATCCTCACAAACCATAAATCAAATCACCTTTATTTATATACCGCCTTTAACAATACAGAATTGTGACAAGGCGGCTGTACAGTATTAAATAGGAAATAGTACATCAACAATGCAAAGGGCAACAGTAAACACTCAATTTTCAGGTAAAGCTAGTTAATCAATACAACAAAATAAAATACAATATTGTGTGAAGATAAAGTGAAGACAAAGTGTCCCCAACTAAGCAAGCCAGAGGCGACAGCGGCAAGGAACCAAAACTCCATCGGTGACAAATGGAGAAACCAGTCTCAGTCGGGGGGCCAGTTCTCCTCTGGCCAGACACAGAGGACTCACCAAGTCCCGTGGTCCTGTGCCGACAGCCGTCTGGGTGACAAGGTCTTCACTGGGGATCCGTCTCTGGGGCTCATCTAGTCGATGTGGTCTCCGCTGACATTCAGTGCTCTAGAGGTCGCCTCTAGGTGCTGATCCACCGTCTGGGCTGGGTACGGACTGGATCTGGTGGTTAATGTGACCTCGGAATAAGAAAGAAACAGACTAATATTAGCGTAGATGCCATTCTTCTGACGATGCACCGAGTACATCAGTAAAAAGCTTATTTACTCAGCTTTCAGATGATGTGTAAATCTAAATGTGTGCTCATGGGTCACAAATGATTCTAGTTGCTTTGACAAAATATTAATTTAAATACTGTTCGCAGGGTTACCAACTAATTTTCAGGGAAAATTGCTAAACGCCGGACAATTTGATTCTAAAAGTTGTCAAGTGATGTTTTAATGTCATCATGCAACTATATCATTATATCATTACAATACAAAATGCTTAGAATGTGCAATGAGATCACTTAAATCTCAGCAAAAAATATGATTATGAATATGATTTGAAATGTTAATTTAGGTTTGTTAGTAAAACTAAATAATTTATAATGTTATAATTTATAATTAAATATATATATATATATATATATATATATATATATATATATATGAACATTTACATGTTTTTGAACAATTACATTTGATATATGTGACCCTGGACCACAAAACCAGTCTTAAGTCGCTGGGGTATATTTGTAGCAATAGCCTAAAATACATTGTATGGGTCAAAATTATAGATTTTTTTTTTTATGCCAAAAAACATTAGGAAATTAAGTAAAGATCATGTTCCATTTAGATATTTAGTAAAATTCCTACTGTAAATATATGAAAACATAATTTTTGATTAGTAATATGCATTGCTAAGAACTTTATTTGGACAACTTTAAAGGCCATTTTCTCAATATTTTGATTTTTTTGCACCTTCAAATTCCATATATTTAAATAGCTGTATCTCGGCCAAATATTGTCCTATCCTAACAAACCATACATCATTGGAAAGGTTATTTATTTAGACTGTGTACAAATCTCAATTTCAAAAAATGTACCCTTATGACTGGTTTTGTGGTCCTGGGTCACATATTTTCTTAAAACTACACATTCTGAACTATGTTTTTGAATTATGTTTTGAAGCAGTGTATTGATAGTTAGTATGCTACACTTAAAATAGGGCACAATGTACTGTTAATTTGAACTGATTTGATTGTTTTTTTTTTTTTTTGTTCCTCTAACCTAAATTTAAAATGATGCATTGTATTTTGGTATGAGGTTACAACTTTACAGATAAAGTTCAGGCAGATAATTAGCAGTACCTTTTCCATTTTTCTAAATTTCTACGTTTTTAACTCATCAACAAGTGCCGGTATAAACTAATAACAAGGTGTTATCATAAATGACCAATTATTATTGAACAATTCCAACTAGCAGCTTAATTCACATATGTGTAATGCTTATTATTTCAGTCACAACTGATAAAAGTTGTCAAATAAATTATTAAAGTAGCTAAATTTGTTGCTAGGTGCTTTTGCTAAGTTGGCAACACTGAGGTCTTGTAATGCCTCCTTTAGCCGATAGTGGGCAGCAAAAACAACTTGCTCATCGCCCGTACCGTATAAATAGTCACCGGTCAGTTCTGACATGTCTGAATAATCATTCTTATTATTAATTTCATTTTTCAATTTCCGATTGTTAATTCAATATAAGTTGATAAGTCAGCTATTTGGTTATAAATTTATTATGAACAGCCCGCGGCAGCAGTGAAACGTACTAGCAGTGTCACGTGGTATTTGTTACTTTTTTCAACGCTGAACATGATGGACCAATCACAGTCTTCTGCGATCGCTGGAAAACAAAAAGCGGTTTATTGTTAAGTTTAATTTAGAAATGTGTGTCAGGTAAACGTCATTTGAACTTATATTTCAAACACCTTGCGTAAGACCAAGCCTTGAGATATAAAAGCGGTTCGATGCAGGATTCAGTTTTCTAAGCCGCCACGCTTTACGTGCAGAGATGACGTAGCAACCCGGAAGTAAACGGAAGCGTCATCCTCAGATGACAACACGAAACCAAACACTGTCATTTATTTATTTATCTCGATCATTCATGTTAGAAGGGCTTATTTAAAACCATGGCGCAAAAAATCAACGAAGCTCACGAACACATCGCTAAGGCTGAAAAATAGTAAGTAAAAGCTGCTGTAGAGACGAGAATGTTTACTGTAGTGGTTTTAAATGAACCTCCAGCTCATTGTTTATCATCGATACATAATGATTCAAATCTCTTTATACAAATGACACGGTTTGTACACATAATGACACACTTTTATAATGGAGAAATGCTTAAATGTCAAGTTCTAACGCGTGTTTACATGTTTAACTTGCTGTAGCCGTTCAAAATATCTGGTTTAGATAGTGAATGTATGTAAGTGAATGAAAGCACAGCAGCTGATCATGTGAATGTCTGATTAAATTCAGTTTAAAGACGAGCTTTATGAAGTGGAAGCCTGATTATGACAGTGCTGCCTCAGAATATGCTAAAGCAGGTGAGTGGAGCATATATTTTTATGTCCAGTGATCTCTATTTATTATTAGGATTAACCCCTTGAGATGTACCGTCTCGTTTTCGAGGGGGTCCCAGAACACAATGCAATACAATCGCAACATAAAACAAAACAGAACACACATTAACGATACATCTTTAAACAACACTAAACACAAACGATAATAATAATAAAAAAAGCACCACAAAATGATTAACTAGCCATTAAAAGCTACTAACAAATATACAACAAAACACCTAATGCAAAATACACTATACACTGATCAGTGGATCTAATACACAAAAGAAAAAACAAAAAAAACAACAGTACCATTTTCAATAATAACATGTACAAACCAAAGCAAACTGTGAAAACAAAATTTGCTTAAACATCTTAAATGATGTAATAGTTCGAATATACGCAGGTAAATTGTTCCAGTCAATAGGGGCTTTAAACATTAAAGCTTTTTTACCAATTGTTTTTTTAACACGAGGAACAAAGAAATAGGTCTGAACAGAAAGTCTAACTCGATAATTTGAAGAAAAAGGTACAAAATATTGTTGTAAATAACTAGGATAGTTAAAATAAATACATTTGAAAAGAAATAGAAGCCAATGAATATGTCGTCTTGTATGCAAAGATGGCCACTGGAGTGCATCACACATTATACAATGATGAGTATTAAAAGAACATCCCAAAACAAATCTGCAAAGTCTATTATATACTGTATTGAGTGGCGCAAGATCTAATTTTGATGCGGATTGATAAACAACATCACAATAATCAAAAATTGGAAGTATAAGTTGAGAAGCAAGTTTCTTACGAACACTATATGAAAAAACAATATCTAGATCGATGTAATGTACTAATTCCAAAATTAATTTTACGTAGAATATGATTAATATGTGATTAGAATGAAAGTTCAGAATCCAGCCATACTCCAAGGTATTTGATTGTATCAACTTTATGCAAAGAAGTACCGTCTTTACATGATATAACACAAGAATTACTTTTAGATTTAAGTTTCTGTTTAGAACCAAAAATCATAACATAAGACTTAGTTTTATTAAGTACTAATTTATTGTCCAAAAGCCAGTCTTGTAAAATATTAAAATCATACTGAAGAGATAACTGAATTTGTAAAATATCAGAGTTAGATACATATGTGACGGTGTCATCTGAGCTCATTTCTGATGATCTTTCTCTTTTCTTCTCCAGCTGTTGCTTTTAAAAATGCCAAGCAGCTGGAACAGGCCAAAGAGGCTTATTTGCAGGAGGCTGAAGCTCACACCAACAACAGATCGTATCCTTCCACTGCACTTACTGCTAGATTCGTTCTTTAGTCTGCCAGACATCATCTGCATTCATTTAATCTGAAAATGACACTGTCCTTGACTCTCTGCCCAGTCTTTTTCATGCTGCCAAGTGAGTATATTCATTTTGACTGCAGACGTCTGGTTAAACCGTGCCAATCGTTGTGTTTTTGTTTGCGTGTGAATGTGCTGCTTGTCATAAACACAAGTTTTTGTTTTCAGGGCCTTCGAGCAGGCAGGAATGATGCTGAAGGTGAGTGTATACACTGGTGTTCAAAAGTTTGGGGTCAGTAAGATTTTTAATGGTTTTTAAAGAAGACTCTTCTGCTCAGCAAGGCCACATTTATTGGATTAAAAAATACAGAAAAAAACAGTGAAATTGTGAAATGTTATTGCAATTTAAAATAGCTGTTTTGTATGTGAATATGTGCTTAACTGTAATTTATTTCTGTCATGCAAAGCTGAATTTTTAACATCATTACTTTAGTCTTCAGTGTCACGTGATCTTTTAGAAATCATTCTAATATGCTGATTTGCTGTTTATTTAACATTTGTGATTATTAGCAATGATGAAAACAGTTGTGCTGCTTAATATTTTGTTGAAACCTGTGATGCTAAAAAAATATTTAAAATATATTTATTTAAAAATAGAAATATTTTGTTACAGTATAAACTACTGTTAAACGTTTCTGGTCAGTACATTTTTATTCTTTGTTTAAAAAAAGAAAAAAAAAAACTTTAAAATTAAGTTAAATTAAGTTAAATTAATAAAAAGTGATAGCAAAGACTTTTGTTGTTAGAAAAGATTTCTCTTTTGAATAAATACTATTCTTTCAAAGACCAAAGAACCCTAAAAAAAGTATTAAAAGTTCCAAAAAATAAGTGAATAAATAAATTAAGCAGCACAACTGTTTCCAATATTGATAATTAATACATTTAGAATATTAGAATGATTTCTGAAGGATCATGTGACACTGAAGACTGGAGCAATGATGCTGAAAATTCAGCTGCGCATCACAACAATTAGGGCTGTCAACGATTAATCGCGATTAATCGCATACGAAATAAAAGTTTAAGTTTGCCTAATATATGTGTGTGTACTGTGTGCAATTATTATGTATATATAAATACACACAAATTAATGTGTATATATATGAGAAATATGTTATTAATATACAAAATGGTTTTATTTATATATAATATAAATTACATAAAAATTATAATAAATACATATGCTTGTAAATATTTCTTAAATATATACATGAATGTGTTTGTATTAATATATACATAATAATTATACACAGTACACACACATATAATAGGCAAACTCAAACTTTTATTTTGAATGCAATTAATCGTGATTAATCGTTGACAGCCCTACATTTAATTCATTTAATTTAATAAAACATTAAATTACATTTTTTTTTCTAAATAAATATATTTTATTAAATATTTACATACAAAACAACTATTTAAAATTGTAAGAATATTTTACAATTTTACTATTTTTACTGTATTTTCATTAAATAAATGCAGCTTTGATGAGCAGGAGAGACCCCTTGAAAAACATTAAAAATCTTACCGAATAATATGTAGGAGTATTTTTGTAAGACTTCTAAGTTATTAGTCAGTTATTGAATGCCTTGTTTTCAAAAATGCCTAATGGTGATTGAAAAAAAGCTCATTGTTGCATCTTAAATCTTCCTATATATATTGTCTTTCTCTTAGAATTTTATATAAATATGGTAGAAGATATATTTCTATTCAAATCAATGTGATAAACAAGTTAGGTCAAAAGTAATCCGAGAGTAGTCCGAGTATATTACCTCAAATAAATGAATAAAACGAATCTAATAGATTCCATTAAGAATGACAATTTTTGTCATGTCATTAAGAGACAACAATTTGTAAGTAATCTACCAAGCACTGTATATACACACCAGACTTGCATGTCTGTGCTTGTATATATAACAATATAGACTGTCTTTAAGGAGATTACATGTTTTGAGCACAAAATAAGAACATTGTTCTAAAAGCAAACATTCTCCTCAAGTTTCTAAGAAATGCATATAGGTTGAAACAGCATGATGACATGTGAACTGTCTTTAAAACACAGGACATGCAGAGATTACCTGAGGCGGTGCAGTACATAGAGAAGGCCAGCATGATGTACGTGGAGAACGGCACTCCAGACACCGCCGCCATGGCCCTCGACAGAGCCGGAAAGTGTGTGCATCGCAGATCTGCTTACACTGTCACATTCATACAGGATCAGAGCCGATGTCAGACCTGTAAGAAGTTAACATTTGTCCCGTTCCTTACAGGTTGATCGAACCTCTGGATTTGGCGAAAGCTGTTCATCTGTACCAGCAGGCAGCAGGAGTGTTTGAGGTTAGTAACAGCTCCACCAGTCACAGCTCACATACGTCCATTATGACCAATTACAAACACGCATGTCATTTTTGTTTTCTCAGAACGAGGAACGACTACGGCAAGCAGTGGAGCTCATTGGCAAAGCATCGAGACTTCTTGTTAGGCAGCAAAAGTAATTGTTGCTTGAATGTTTGGGAGGATTATTTATTCATTTTTCTATTAGTTTAATACAAGATGAATGATGCTTATTCCAGGTTTGATGAGGCTGCTGCATCCCTTCAGAAAGAGAAGAACATGTATAAAGAAATAGAAAACTATCCCACGTGTTTTAAGGTGTGTTGTTATTACTGAGATTTAAAGCTTTTGCGGTTACAGGTGCATTGCTGAACATAACTCTGAACGTGTGTCTGTGCTCAGAAAACAATCGCACAAGTGCTGGTGCATCTGCACAGAGGGGACTACGTGGCGGCAGAGAAGTGTGTGCGGGAGAGCTACAGCATCCCAGGATTCAGCGGGAGTGAAGACTGCGTGGCCATGGAGCAGCTTCTGCAGGGTTACGATGAGCAGGATGAGGAGCAGGTGTCTCGCGTCTGCAGCTCACCGCTGCTCAAATACATGGACAACGATGTGAGTCTCCCAGCATGCATCTGTCCATGTGTGGCAGTTTCCATGAATAGAGTACAAAGAATGTGAATAGAGTCTTATGTTTGCTCTCTTTTTTTAAAGACAACACTTCAAGTGAAAACCAGTTAAAAAATTGAAGAACAAAAGTTTACCATTATGAAAAATGCACAAAAATTCTACATCTGATTAATTGCAATACATTAAGACTATTGTTTTATATTACCAGATTTCTGAAATATTGTTTTAATATGCAAATGAGGCATTGTCTGATTAAATATGCACTAATTTGCGTACCTTTCCAGAACAGGAATTTTAAGATTGGATAATGCCAGGACTTTGGACTTCTCTTTTTATCACTCCATAAATCAAAAAATACTGTCAACAGACAAAAAAAGGAACAAACCAATCAGTAAAACATATATAGTAAAACAAAAAATGAATACTTTTATTAAAGGTGATGATAAATAATGTTACAAAAAATTTCTATTTCAGATAAATGCTGTAATTCTGAACTTTCTATTCATCAAAGAAGCCTGAAAAAATTCTACTCAGCTCTTTTCGACATAATAATAATTAATGTTTTTTTTGAACATCAAATCAGAATATTAGAATGATTTCTGAAGGATCATGTGACGAGTAATGACGCTAAAAATTCAGCTTTGAAATTAGGAATAAATTACATTTTAAAATATATTTAAATATAAAATAGTTATTTTAAATGGTAAAAATATTTCAAAATTTTACTGTTTTTGCTGTAATTTGGATCAAATAAATGCAGGCTTGGTGAGCAGAAGAGACTTCTTAAAAAAAAAAACACTAGTCTGAAAGAAGATAATATGGGAAGAAAATCTCAAAATTGCACATAAGAAAGCACATAAACCAAGGTTATCATATTTTTATTTAATATTAAACACATTGTCAAAATTACTTTACTTTTTTTTTTTTTTTTTTTCCCCAAGTTTAAATTGATGTTTAGGTTAGTCTTTCTAATATGTTCATTGTCTCCTACTTGTTTCACTCACCTTTTCAAGAACTTGGCAGGTATGACATCAACACTATTTGCACATTACAGTAGTTTTAGAGGAAGTCTGTTGCACCTCGACTCCAGTTTTCCACCCTTCAGTAGTTTATTTCCCTTTAGTCCCTCTATAATTCATCTTTTCAGTGCTTACAATTTAAACAGGCTGTTGTGCTTCTTTATCTGTAAGACATCAGTCTGTAAATGATTTCTTTTATGTTTTTATATTGGGTTGTCATTAAATTCACATGCTTTACTTCAATCAGTCATCAGGGCAGGCCGACTGCATGCTGAATACTGAAAATATGTTGATATGTAAATGCAAACTGTTAATGAACTCATGAAATCAGTACCATACAAGAGCTGGTTTTTATTCAGCATTTGAGCACACTGATGTGTATTCTCGCTTGTTCTCCAGTATGCGAAGCTTGCCATCAGCCTGAAAGTGCCTGGAGGAGGGAAGAAGAAACCCACTGCCGCCGCTGCCAGCGGAGATTCAGGTGTGAGTGCCGCAGCCGCTGCGCCGGAGGAAGAGGAGGATGAGTATGCTGGAGGCCTCTGCTAGAGCTCTACCAAACATATTCCACATCTGCTGCCTGAGACTCCTCCGTGAAGATGCAAGCACGATCCCTAAATATCATATTCCTGTACTGGAGGTGTTTGTGTTTTAAGATGCTTTCAGAACTGTTGAGGAGAGAAAAAGTCATCTGGAGAAAAAAAAAAAATCTTCTTTACGACACTCATGCAAGGCCTTACATGTAAGCAGCACGTTTATTCAACGACATCCTCTATCAAGTATGCATATTTATTTAGGTTTGCCTTCCTAAACCTGAACTCCCCAAACTCATGATGTTAAAATGAAAATGTGTATTCTAAAGAGTTTTCAGGGAGAGCCATATGAAAGCTTGTTTCTGCCATGAGATAAAATAAATTAAGGCGATTTTGTTTTTTTGTTTTTTTAATCTTGCAGTTCAGACTATATAATTTCAGAGTTGCAATATGCAAATGCAAAATAGCAATAAACTTGCATTTTTGAGAAGAACTTTGTGCCATAGTTGCATTTTTTTTTTTTTTTTTTTTTTTGTGGTGGGAATAAAAGGACTTAGATGTAAAATTTAAAATTCTGAAGAAAAAAACTCAGAAGTGATGTAAACTCAATTCCATAAAATAAAATAAAAAATAGATAATTAAATCTGTGAGGGGAAAAAAATAAAGATTAATTTTAGATTAAAAAATTTGCAATTACCTTTTATTTTTTTTATTGCATGGTGGAAACAAGCATTCATAAACCCAAAACTGAATTGTTTTAAGTAACAGTAACAATTGTTTAAGTAAGTTTTAAGGAGCTCAGTCTTTATATGTACAGTATTTCAAACATTTGGAGTAGTGCTGGAATACTACACAATTCATCATTTTAAATTATACACTAGCATTTGAATATTCTTTATGCTGGAAATTAAATAACAGTGCCTGCCTTACCAAAAAAGGGAATGTATTTACTGTACATTGTGTTTGTAGTTTCAGTATTGTTTAAACTTATTCCATTCATTCTTGACTCAAATTAGTCAGCAGAAAATCAAGCAGGATGCTGCAGACAAATGCATGAAATGCCTTAAGATTATCTGAACATGAGAAACTTGGTTTATTTTAAGGTGTGCTTTGAAATTGCAGGGAACAATTTCTGTTAATAATGAATTTGCATGATTTCAGAACACCACTGAATAAAGAGAATCTGTGATTTTGCATATTTTAGACCTGTGTTTCTGTAGACTTCTTACGCATACAAAACCGCCATTTAAATGTATGTAACAAAACCTAAAAAGTGCAACAGACAATAGTTGGTTTCCAGAATGTGCTTTATGCTCATGATATTGATCCACAATCACACGATTGTCAGTAAAGGATCGTCCCGTGAGCGGATACTCTTCCTGAGAACCCTTCAAGTCCTCCGTTCAAGCCTAAAAATCAAGCTAGGATAGATCATCGTTTTAATGTCATGTCGTTTAATGAACCCGAGCACTTCTGGGTCCAGTTTTCTCTGAAGAAAAAGTGGCTAGTGTTCAGTCACTGTCTCCTTTGTTCAAGTTTACGGCCAGCTACCAGGACAGTATATTGCACGACGCGCGATTACGAAGCTCCCGTTCGAGGCTCCCGACAGACAGGTGGTGCTAGAGCGCATCAACGCCTCAATTCCTGATCTGATGCTTCGGTACAGCTGTTTCACCTGTAGGTCACATTGTAGCAGGCGGTTGAACCTCTCGCGACGAGTTTGTTTCTGTCTCAGTCTTAACGCCGCATTTCTGTGGGAAGCAGCATCCTTCTTTGGGATCTTTGGATTTCAGGCAATCCCAGCAGGCTCATTTGGTTTTCTCCCGTGTCCATTTGATCATGGTCTCTGGTGAGCGGTAAAGGAAGATGAGTTTGGCGTACAGGTCCTCCTCCAGCTCCAGCTCGCCGGTTTCCCGCACGAGGAAGATGTCGGTGCAGAGTTTGAGGATGCGGTCGACGCACGGAAGCTCTTCGAACATGATGGAGTGCGAGATGCCGCTGAAGAACTCGCGGACGAATTTCCCGATCACCAGCACCACGGATGCGTAGAGGCCCATGATACTGCAAGAGATGAAATGAGGTGTTACTTATATCTCTATCCGCGATTACAAAATAGCTGCAAGCAGCAATTAAGGGCCAGTGAGTAATTAAAGTCTTCTTAAGATGATTTTAGACAGAATGGTTGAAAAATCATAAATAAATCAGTAGTATTTTGATTTATTGGTTTATGATTTTTGACCAATAGGTGGTGCTGTTATCATTGATGTGGTGTGGTCAGTGTGAGGTGACAGTGGCACAAGTAAAGTTTGACGTGAATATACCAAAGCTTTACAGAGATACAGCCTCAAATGCAGTTTGGCGTTGTGCCGTCAAATTCGTTGATGTGGTAAAAGAAAACCATTCCACCTATCGACATGAAATCCATACATTTTTGCTGCCGTGGTCTGAAGATGCTTTGACTCGAATTTGGTGAAAATCGGACCAGTGGTCCAGTTCAAGAAGGTAGGAGTTCAAAATGGCGAAAAGGTTTTTTCAGAAAAGGAAAATTATTTGTTAATTATTAAAAGTTCTTATGAAATTTCATTTATTTGACCACAATGTGAAGGCTGCCCTAAAACTTTTTGAGTACCATCAAGGCATGATGCCGAAGATGTATACTGGATTTCATGAGGATTCACCAATGTGTTTGCAAAATATAGAATATTACAACAAAATAATTGGGATTGGTTTGACTCTGTATGTCGCACTGAATCTTAAAAGACAAGTCTTGTGATTTTTGGGCAGTCGGTTCAGAAGTTATAAGCAAAAACAGCATTTTTCATATCTTCTGACCACTAGGTGGTGCTGTGCTGAAACTGCAGAAAGTCTGAGGTCATGGCTATTAAAATACGCACCAAGTTTGGTTTGAATACACTTAAGCGTTGTGTAGATATAGCCTCATGACAATTTTGGTGCGCTCTTCATCAAATTCATTCACGCGTTATTCGAGAACGGTTTGACTAATCAACTTGAATTCCGTAATTTTTTGCCAGAGCACGCCAAAATTGTCATTAGGTTATATCTACACACCAATTCAGCGTATTGAGACCAAACTTGGTGTGTGTTAAGTTAACCATGACCTGAGGGTACCTGCATAGTTTTCAGCACAGCACCACCTAGTGGTCAGAAGATATGAAAAATACAGTTTTTGATTATAACTTCTGAACCGATTGCCCAAAAATCACAATACTGAGTCAAACCAACCCCAGTTTTGACTTTTGTTCACTGTGGCGTGATCTCAGTTCAATTCGTTCACATGTTATTCGAGAACGGAGACTAAACTTGAATTCCAAAACTTTTTGCCAGAGCAGGCCAAAATTGTTGTGAGGCTACATCTACACAACGCTTCGGCGTATTGAGACCAAACTTGGCGTGTGTTTTTATAACCATGACCTAGGAGTACCTGCATGGTTTCAGCACAGCACCACCTAGTGGTCAGGAGATACGAAAAATGCTGTTTTTGATTTTAACTTCTGAACCGATTGGCCAAAAACCTTCAATTACAAGACTTGCCTTTTTAGATTCAGTGCAACACACTGTCAAACCAACCTGAATTTTGACTTGTGGATTGTTAATAACTTTCAAATGGTAAAAGTTATATTTTATCCCATCTGATTCCTTGGCTCATGCTGAGCTGAACGCATAACAAAGTGTATGATTTTTTTTTGGATTTTCACCAAAATTGTATGCGTTTGTCTCAGCATAAGCCAAGAAATCAGAGGAAAAAAAAATTGCTTCTAGACCTTATCATTCAAAAGTTTTTAACAAATCAAACTTTTGTCAAAATTTGAGCTGTTGGTGGTGCTAGAGGGTTAACTGCTATGGTTAATGTTGACACTGTCCTCTATCTGTGTGCTGAATTTCATAACTGTCCCGCTAGCGGTTCTATGGGCTGCCATAGTAAAAGTGCATTATTACTTGTTGACACATTTACGTTGCCGAACACAACGTAAAATTAACAAAATGTTTTTTTTTTTCGTCTTTTTTTTTGGTGACCATGCATTATTGGCTATGTATGACAAATGCACATCTAACATTGCATAATATGGTGAATATGGTTCACTAGATATTAAAAAAATAAATAAAAATAAAAATAAATGAATAAATAAAAGAAAGAAAAAGAAATATTCCACAAAATTCAGAAAATTACCAGCACAAAACATGTCATTTTACAAAAAAAAAAAAAAAGGATGTATCTTGATACTTGATGACGTCACTGCACGCTCAGAGATGTTTTGGACGGTATCCCGTGACTCACCCATAACCTGCCAGGAAGCCCAGGCTGGGAGGACTGACTTTATCACTGAAGACGTACAGCTGCAGTCCCGCTTCTCTCTTCTTCTCCAGCTTTGACTCGGATCTCATCTGGATCTTCCCGGCCGACGGCTGGTCCACGATCCACCACTCCTGAATGTCCTCACTGCCGTTATGCGTCCTCTCCAAGTCCAGCTGGATGCTCTTATAACCGTCATCTGCCACAAAGGGTTTGATGATATGCATGAGTTACAGGTGACGTCAATATTCATGTAGAGAAGTCAAATGGATTCTGCATTACCTGTATAAAGCTGATCTATCGGTTTGGCGTTTGAGTCACTCGGTGCTCGAATGAAGCAGGGAAATACTTGCTCTATGACCCTGTGAATGACAAAAAAAAAACTGTAAACATACTAACATCAATATAAGTATAAAATGCATCATTTATATGTTGAATTTGTACGTACACAGGTTTATTTCTGGTTCCGTTGAGTAACGCTATCAGCTCTTGTCTAGTGTTCATGTCAAGATACGTGATGTGTTTGTCCACTGCAAATTCAGCCTTTGCTCCCAGACTCAGATTCCTGCACAAGAAAGAAGTAAATTGATCAAAAGTGATAGTAAAGATTTCTAGATCTTGAAAATTTTGAACTTTCTATTCATTAATCAGAAATATTTATTGAGCAGCAAATCAGCATATTAGAATGATTTCTGAAGGATCATGTGACACTGAAGACTGCAGTAATGATGCTGAAAATTCAGCTTTTCATCACCACAATAAATTACATTTTAACAGATATTCACTTAAAAAAACAGCTGTTTTGAATTAACTAATATTATTTCACAATTTTGCTGTTTTTACTGCATTTTTGATCAAATAAATGCAGCTATAGTGAGCAGAAGAGACTTACAGACCACAAATATGAATACTGTAATCATAGTACACCTAAAAGTGAAACGGCCACTGTACCTCTGGATGCTCCAGTACATGGTAACAGGAAACTGGTCCTCTTTGCTCAGGACGTCCATCAGGTTCTTCCTGCTGGGAGGGCTGATGGTCCAGAGAGAGTTCGAGCTTCCTTCCAGCTCAGCCACAGTCACGTCCTCCGCTGTATAGGCCTCCAAAAACTGCAGTGCACTCTGGTAAAGAGATTGTACTAGTCTTAACAAAACCCAACAACTAAAGAGTGGAGTTTCTAAAACGAGATGCTTGATCATTGACTGAGAGCGACTTACAGGAATGTGTCTGTATGAATTCATGAAGCTTTTGAAATCTCTGTCAGTGACGTCCTTCAGCTGATTCTGCTGCGCACTCATCGTGAAGATGGGCTAGAAAGCACAGACAAAACAGAGATATACCATTTAATTTTGACTTTATTATATGTAAATAAATGTGCAATCTATGCTACTGAATTTGAGGGGGAAAGCACCTCTCAAGCAGTTCAACCATGTGTGAAACCAGTAATTATGCAAGGTACTAAACACTGGTGATTTATAGCTGTTTTCATCATATCCAGTGACCTTCAGAAACTGTTGATTCTGGACAAAAATATTTGCAACCTGGAAGACTTTGCTGTTTTTATGTTTACTAATGTTTGTTCGTGTAAGGCAGGTATTCACAAACATTTACATTTCAATATATTTACTGGAAATATCTCTGAGGAAGTTAATATGTCAGTCATTTAACATCACATTTGTTACACGCTTGTTAATTAATGGTCACATTTACATGAAGGTAACAAAATATTTAGATTTTTAGTGTAATTGATTTTTATTTTGAGTAATATATTTTGTGTAATGTAATGTTTAATGCATTTTATGATGTTGAACACATTTTCTTTCTCTTTGCTTTCATTATATCAATATGGTGTTTTTAATTATAAGTTTAAAACAACTCACTACTGATTTTACACAATAGTAGTTCAGTAAACAAGAAGTTCAAATTAAATGACTTACATTTTAGACACAATACTGACTGTTTTTGCTCAATTTTAAACAAATCAAGTGAGCCAATGATTCAGAAACCCATTCATAAAAAACAGTTACTTGCCTTGTTTCTGAATGAATCTCTCGTTTAAACGAAACAGTTAAATGAAGGATTAAATGAGTCAGTTATTTGCCACCATCTACTAGTGGTTTGGTGTCATATTTAAAAGTATCACTGCATTTTTCCACAAAATTACTTATTTTACATGTTTAAAAAATGTCATTAATTTTATGTTAGATGACCTCAAGCTTCTCAATTTTAAAACATTAATTTTAC
This sequence comes from Labeo rohita, assembly GCF_022985175.1. NCBI lineage: Eukaryota > Metazoa > Chordata > Actinopteri > Cypriniformes > Cyprinidae > Labeo > Labeo rohita. The sequence goes on from NC_066892.1 coordinate 28,770,367, forward strand.
AAAATTATTTGACATTTAATTTGTAATGCATTTGAAATTTTGCAATGTAACTGCATTTATAGAGAACATCTGTAACTCAGATTGGGTTAACTGTAATGTTTAATACATTTTTATTGTGATTTTTTTTTTCTTTTATCATCGGAAAAAAAATAGATTTTTGTTTGTATATGTTGACAGTTATAGTTCATAAAAAGAAAATTAGAATTGGCAAACATTGGCAGGTATTGGCAGGTCACACTCACAAAAAAAAAGAAATTTTGTTTTTGCAACTAGCTGACATAAAATAAGTTTTTTAACATTCTATTTCAAGTAATGTTTATTTCACATAGAAGCTTGCACAGAATGAATGAATGGATAAATAAAAAAAAGATTATTTTAAAGCAATTACCTTATTTAACACTTTTGGGTTTATATCAAAAAAGTTAGAATTGAGAGATTTAAACTCAGAATTGTGAGATTTAAGGTGAGACACTGCAGGTGAATAGGGTAAAAAAAAAACTAATAGTTACCACCTTACCCAGCTGACTGATTACATTGGTAATTGCAAATTTTTTTTGTATTACAAGTATTCTAAAATGTTAGGTTTAAATATGAAAATGAGGCATTATTTAATTAAATGTGCTAATTTGCATAATTTGCATTCAATCCTGGATGAAGTCAGTTTCAGAATTCTTGTTTACTTTTTTGACATATTAGAGTCAAAGGTTTTTACAAAGGTAATTTTACGTATCTTATTTTGTCACAAAAAAAAAAAGACAGAAAACAACATTTTTTTTTTTTACAGTTTTTTGGGGAATAAAACGTATAAAATATAAAATCAAGCAAATTATATATGAACAAATCCCTCTGTAAAAACCTTCAGAATATAGACAGGAATAAAAATGTAAAGACTGGTGTGTAAGTACTGCTAAAGTGGAGACTTATGGCTCAGTGTAGAAGAAAAACTCATTTTGACAAAACGGTCTTTAAAAATATGGATTGTAATTGAAATCTAATGACACATATAGATAAAGTGCTATAAAAGAAACACTTAATTCTGTCTCTTGGATGTTTTCTTACCACTAGTCTGAAAAAAACACTTTATGAAAAGCCAAAAAGCCTAAAATCTCTAACTTGACAGGTGCATGAAAAAACTCTTTTTGCTTGCAGTGTCTCCCCTTAAACTTGCAATTCTGAGAATTGTGAGATATAAACTTTTGAAACAAATTGTGAGAAATATGTCCATATTGTGAGATAAAAATTACCTTTTTCAATTTTTTATTCCATGGTGAAATAAAAAAATAAACAGAATTGCAGGACATAAAATCGGAATTCTAAGAAATAAGTCAGAACTCTGTGTTTATATCTCACAATTCTGAAACAGTTCAACTTGTAGGAACAAAGTCTGAATTTTGAGATAAAAAGTTGTGATCAAATATTTAGCAGAAAATGGCATTCCATAATATCAAGTAATGACTTTTTTAAATTTTTTATTTTATTTTAGCTTTAATTTTAACCCTGATTTGAGTTGATTCTCGCAGACACGTCACTATGACCAGCCGTTTTTTTTTTTTTTCATGTACCTGAAATCCGCCCAGTGTGATGGTGACAGACACGTCGAGCGGTTTGTTGACGACTCCAGCCACGGATTTGACCAGAGACATGAAGAGCAGAGGAAACCAGACAATACAGATGAGCAGCATCACGATCATCCCTCCCATCCCGTATTTCACCACCTTCTTCTTTTTCTGTCCTCGAGGCTGAGGATATCTCTGAAAACACACAAGCACACCACCATAAACACTCATTGTGAACGCTGGCTGGAAGAGCTGATGAACAGATGCACTGGAAAGACGTCTCACTTTCTCAGACTCCCTCCAGCACTTGAGCACGAAGATGTGAGCGTAGATGTCCTCCACACAGATCCAGCTGGACAGACTGAGCGTGGTGTCGGTCCACACCCAATCCATCACCGCCCGCAGCTCCGTCAGGAACGGAACCAACCGGAACCTGAGACATCATTCGGAAAGAGGAAACTCAGTCGGGACTCGAGCACTTCTGACACACCAGAAATCGAGTGTCATGGATTAAAATGTATTACACCATTATGTCTAGTATGGAAAGAAAATGTGCTTTAAAACTAGATTTTTTGGCATCAAGTAATATGATGTTGTGCATTAGAGCGATTTTACGATGGTTACGTAGACATTATATGAAGCAGAGTGCCTAAAACCCCCTTAAACCCCCTTAAACTTCAGTAAAATCACAGTAACACATTGTATTAGTTGATACTGAAAAGATGCTGCATGATATATCATATTTGTAATGCTAAATAATATTTCTAATGTAATGTAATATAATGTAATAAATAAACAAACTAGGCCTAATTAAAATGACATACTTGATTAATAATAAGGATTATATTATAAAATATAATATAAAATCATCATGAAGAAATGCCCAATAAATGTAATAAAAATAAATAAATAAGAGAAAAATAATGAACTAATAATAATAATAATAATGTTAGAATGTTTAATATATATAATATAAATATTCAAAAGCTGAAATTGGTAAGATTTTTAGTTTTTCTCTTGCTCATCAAGGCCACATTTATTTGATTAAAAAAATACAGTAAAAACAATAAAACTGTGAAATATTTTTACTATTTAAAACAGTTGTTTTCTATGTTTAGGTGTATACTATACATACTATGTTTACAGTATTCATATTTGTGGTAGGCAAGACTCCAAACCTGCATTTATTTGATCAAAAATCCAGTAAAAACAGTAAAAATATGAAATAATATTGCAATTTAAAATAATTGTTTTCCATGTGAATATATTGTACAACATAATTTATTTTTGTCATGTAATGCTGAATTTTCAGCATCATTACTCCAGTCTTCAGTGTCACATGATTCTTCAGAAATCAATCTAATATGCTGATTTGCTGCTCAAGAATTATAATATGCACCATATTTTGTTGGAAACAGAGATACATTTTATTTTTCAGGATTCAAAGATGAAAAGAAAGTTCAAAAGAAAAACATATATTTGAAATAGAAATCTTTTGTAACATTATAAATGTCTTTAATGTCACTTTTCATTAATTTAATGCATCCTTGATGAATTAAAGTATACAAACTTACCCCAAATTTATATATATTAGCATTTATACATTTGTGGTCATTCAGATGAATAATGACTTTGATGTTTAAAGCTCTGTGATCACAGGATCAGAATCTATAATGTCGCTATTTGGAGTCCAGCTTTATTTCTTACCCTTGGAAGAGGAAGAGATTGACGTAATTATAGCTCTTGGTCAGGAAGTTGCCCAGGACGCGGGTGGGGTAACCGCAGCGGATCTGATAGGCCGACAGACCGAAGTAGATGCACTTCACAAAATACCAGAGCTGAGCAACTGTGTTCTGACTGAAACGCCTACGAAATGAAATCCAATCACATGTTAGATGACCTCCAGCTTCTCAAGCGGGATCATTAATGATATTACTCGTCATTTACCTCTCAGTGACCCCTGGGAGAATGAAGAACATCCAGAAGTGAATGCCAAAGACCAGGATGACCTGGAAGATGACCTTCCCCATCACGGTCTTCCTCAGGTACAGCGCACGATCCACCACCATGGTCCCAAACTGGATCAGCACCATCACCAGAAACGCCTCGGGAACCTGATCCTCTGACAGGGACGACGTGATGTCAGCCGCGGCAGAGTGTTTCTGTAGAGAAACCAATTTCAGTTCAGATTTATTGTTTACATGGTTTAATAATTGACTTATAATGAATAATAACTTTTAATCAATTGAATATTAAAATTCACCCCAAAAATGAAAATGTGTTCATTCTCAGGTCATCCAAAATGTAGAGGAGTTTGTTTTTTTTTATCAGATTTTTGAAATGTGTCATTCCATGACTGTCTCACCAACGGATCCTCTGCAGTGAATGGGTGCCGTCAGAATGAGAGTCCAAACAGCTGATAAAAACATCACAATAATCCACAAGTAATCCACACCACTCCAGTCCATCAGTTAACATCTTGAGAAGACAAAAGCTGAAACAAATCCTTCATTAAGATGTTTATAGCTAAAATATGAGTCTATAATCTATAATGACGCTTCCTCTTACATCAAAATCCAGCCACATATTTGTTTAGAGCTGTTTTGGCTTGTAAACGGTGCTTGATCTGTGCAGATTTCTCTCCTGATTCAGACCAGACCACTTTTTCACTGGAGGAAGCATCATAATAGATTATGGATTATATTTTAGTTCATTAAAAACGTCTTAATGGATTTGTTTCAGCTTTTGTCTTCTCGAGATGTGAACTGATGGACTGGAGTGTTGTGGATTACTTGTGGATTATTGTGATGTTTTCATCAGCTGTTTGGACTCTCATTCTGACGGCACCCATTCACTGCAGAGGATCCGATGGTGAGCAAGTGATACAATGCCACATTTCTCCAAATCTAATGAAGAAACCGACTCATCCTAATCTTGGATGACCTGAGGGCAAGTTTATTTTTAGAAAATGTTCATTTTTGGGTGATCAATTCTTTTAAATTGTCATGTGAATGAGCTACAAACCCCAAAAGCCCAAAATCCAAAAACAATGATGATGAAGTCGACCGTGTCGGCCAAAAACATGAGCACGTAAACGTCAGTCACAGCGCTGTACTCTGGGTGGATCAGGTTATAGAAGAACTGCCGAATGGGAATGTAGATATCCAGAACCCTGAAACAACCATCAGATTGAATAATTAAAATAAAAATATGACGAAGCAACTTCCTTTTCAAATAAATGAGTGACTTGAGTGAGAGTCTCACGTTTTGACCGTAAAACGCTTCGCTTTGATCATCTGTTCTCTGAGCTTCTCCAAAACGAGCTCCTTGCGGCTTTTCTGTTGAGCGCTCAGTGAACTGCCGGCGCGACGCAAACTCGTCCTGGTGCCCGTGCTGCCTGTGGAGACACACATCCAGATTTATAAATGTCTTAAAAACAAACACCTTAATGATCATTTTTCGAGGGCTTAAATTTAGGGACAGAAAAGTAGGAATCATGATACAGAGATAACAAATTACAATAAGAAACACAGCTGCAAGCAGCGATTACAAGCACTTGAGTTCAAGCACTTTAAGGCATTTAAGCACATATGAAAAAAGCCATTATTTAGCAAGCTTGTAACCACCTAAATCAATGATTTAAAAAGCATTTTTGTCAAATCCAGGTGATTTACCATAGAAATACAATGTCAATGTTTTTATAACATTTATGACTGTTATAGCACCAGCTGTGGTCTGATCGCCGTAAAACTTTGCATGCTTGTTTAGAATCACCCGTCACATGTGCTCAGCAGGTTTCGTGAACTTTTGAGTTTCCCTTTAGGCTTTATAGGCTTTTGGGTAACTTTGGGCAGGCCCCTTTTTTAAACAACCCCGTTGTAGCTTCCTAAAGCAAAAATGTCAACATTTTTTTGATAATTATTGACCTAGAGAGTCCAGAGTTTCTTTCCAGATTGAGGGAAAAACCCTAGGACTAGTTTGTAAAAGTAGGTTTTTTTACATTATCTTGATCATTTAACAAATGATTTGATTGACAGCAGTGGTTCTAGAGACAAAGTTGTTCAGAATGAGGAGTTCTGTCATATTGTATCGTATTTCTATCATAGTGTATGTGCGAAAACCACATGACATACAATCGTTTACATTCTTGAAAAATGTGATATCGCCCCCCTCAGTGGCTGATTTCTTTCAAATTTCTCACAGACCTTTGGGGCCGTGCGTCAAACAGGCCCACCAAGTTTCGCTCCCAATCGGCCTCTTTTAAGTTTGTCTAATAGGTGCACAAACTTCATCGGCCAATGGTGGATGTGTTTTTTTGAGATACGCAAAGGTCCTTATAGACACTTAAGGAACCAAGACCGTGCACAGCAATTTTCATGTAGACAGGACAAATGGTTGCGCAGTTATAGCCATTTTTATAGCTGTTTTTTCCCTATTATAGCGCCACCAAGTGGTCAAGCTCTGCCATTTTTGTCCTGCGACCTCAGATTGTGCTCTTACATAAGTGAGATATCTCATTCCGTTCAGGAATTATAGGCATTTTGCTAAAAGTGGCCCTGCCCCTTCTGAACGTTTTGGCGCCCCTTTGCAACTGTGATTTGAACTTTTTTAAAATAATTATTGATATTCGCTCTCCTGAGAATTTCTCTGCACTGGTTTGCTTCCAATCAGGCGAAAAACCTAGGACTAGGTTGCAAAAGTAGGTTTTGCCAAAAATCCGAAATACCCAAAAATGTTGCAGTCTCACGATTGAATCTGAGGTGTGTGTTTTGTCCGGTGTGAGGCAAGGATTCCAACGACATACGACACGATTTAGGAGTTATGAGTGATTTCATACTTTTGATCGCTGTAGCGCCCCCGTCTGGCTGATTGGGGCGAGCTTTGGTCTCGTTGTTGGCGGTGTGAGTACTACCATCCCTCCAAGTTTCAAGTCTCTACAACTTGCGGTTTGGTCTGCACAATCAGTTTTACTTGGAGATCACTGATCCATGACCATTCCAACAATTACAATAGGGTTTCAGCGCTACATGCTTTAGCTTATTTTAAAGCTTGTTTAAATCATTTTAAGTCATCTTGAAGCTCACTTGGAAGTTTGCCGAGTTCCCTGGTTAAGAACCACCACATTTAGTCCTATTTGACTCACCAAAACACAAATGTGAGCGCACATTCAGACATTAAAGTGTGCAAGCAAAAAGTGAGTATCTCAGCACACCTGTTTTCGAGCGGGCCGAGCGCTGAGAGATGCTGGAGCTCTGCCGGTGCACCGCGGCATTGGCGTAAAGGTGTTTTCTGGGCAGCCGTACGTGTGTGGAGACGGGTGAGACGTCAGCGGGACTCTTCTCTGGCCGGGACTGAGCTTTCTCTTCACTGTCTGAATCAGCGTGTTGAGAGCTCGCAGTCTGACCTCCTGACCCTGGCTTGTCTTCATCCCAAAGCCCGTAGCACTAAGGAAGAAGAGCAGGCTCACATTTCATGTTCAGTTAAGACACACTACACAAATCAAAGAGCGTCTTTATACCTTCAGAATGGATCGATGGAAGAAAAGCGCGAGGAGCTGCACCAGGTCGTAGTGGACGTAACCCTCTTTCTTCTCCACACCGATGATGTTGGGCGGGTGGAACGGTTTGGATTTGTCCAGCTCTATGCTTTGGTTAAATGGAAAGAAGCCAAACTGGAAGAAGTACTTGATCACTATGGTGACCTGCAGGTAGATAAGAAGATTGCGAATGTTAACTACTGCACTAAAGCAGGTTAACCATAGGTTATTTGACATTTTAGTCTGAGGTGGACTCAGAGATGCGATACCTCAGTGTAGACGATGGCCGTCATCCAGAAGCGTTTGCTGGGCCGGGGAACCGACAGCATGGCCCAGAGGAAGATGAGGATGGGCAGCACCAGCGTGGCCACCGATGCTGAGATCATGTGGTTGAGGATGATGACCAGGTAACACACCATTTCAGAATGAGCCACCAGCATGTTATAGAGAGAGTAGCAGAGCTGGAGGAACTGCGGCTGAGACCGGTAGAAATGTTCAGACGCCTCCAGCTCCTCGTCATAGAACATCCTGATGGAAAGAAGAGCAGGGCACAAAAGAACATCAGAAGGGACTTTTGAAGAGTACTTTCACATACAGGGAGACCTGTCACACTTTTTCATTTTAATTTAATTTAATTTAATTTAATTTAATTTATTATTATTTTTTAACTTTATTTTACTTTACTTTATTTTACTTTACTTTACTTTACTTTACTTTACTGTACTTTACTTTACTTTACTTTACAAATAAAGTCTTGGCCACAAAAGGCTTTTGAACATTTTCACTGTTATTGCCCAGGAAATATTTACCACTTTCTTACATTTTATATATTTATTTTATTGTAATTTTATTTTTAAATTAAATGTTTAAATTTTGATTTATTTATTTATTGTTTGTTTGTTTGTCACAATGGGAACTAGCTACAGATAGTGATCTGGAAAAATAAAATAAAATAAAATAAAATAAAATGTTACTCAAAACGTTTACTGTATCATCAAGATAAAAATCATTAAAATAAAATAAAATAAAATAAAATATTACCCAAAACATTTACTGTATAATTAAGATAAAGATCATTAAAATAAAATAAATGTGTTACAGGTTATTCAAATAACAACAAAAGGAAACAAAAACAAACAAACAAACAAATAGGAAACAAAGATAAATAAAGTTTATAAATGTTTATAAAGTTTAAAAATGAACAACCAACCAACCAAAAAAAGTTTGTAATTAATCTTTTCCAAATTACTTCACATATGAAAATAATTTAACCAGTTGGACCTTAAAATATTAGGTATTGTTACAGTGTTACAGATATATATATATATATATATATATATATATGTATATATACATATAACTTTAAGTGTTGTTGAGAAATGTTAATGCATAATGTGTTGAAACACGTGCATCAAATGTTACAAGATTGTATTTTTTCATACACAACTGTTCAAAAGTTTGGGGTCAGTATTTTTTTTAAGAAATTAATACTTTCTGAAGGATCACGTGACACTGAAGACTGGAGTAATGATGCTGAAAATTCACAGAAATAAATTAGTTTCACAGATATTCACATAGAATCAGCTGTTTTAAATTATAATAATATTTCACAATTTTACAGGTTTTTACTGTATTTTTGATCAAATAAATGTAGCCATGGTAGGCAGAAGAGACTTCTTTCAAAGCATTAAAAAAATCTGACCGACCTCAAACTTTTGAACAGTAGTGTGCATTAAAACAGCAATGTTAATGCTTTTGAAAAGCACGTCAATCACACGCAGATCTTCAAAACAGCACCCAGTGTTTCAGGTGTTTGATTAAGCTCACATGACACATTCTCACCTGCTCTGCAGCAGCTCACTGGCCGTCAGCTGATGGCTCACTGAGAGCAGAGTGTCGGCGCTCTTGTCATCTGGTGTTTGGATCCTCAGCTTCTTGCCGTCCGCACGACACGCCGCGTCACACACCGAATCCAGGCCCGTGGCTTTACTGTACGAGGGAGGGATGTCCGCCCCGCCCTGCGTCCAGCACACCTGCTCCGCCGCCAGAATGCTGTCCCATTCCGCGCTTGCCGCGGCTCCCTGGAGCATCCGGCGGTCCGGAGAAGGAGGCGGCAGGTCTGAAGTGCTGCTCCAGAGTTTGTCCGGATGCTCTCTGAGTTCCCGGTGGCTCTCGGCCTCCTCGACGGTGTCACCGGTGCCCTGCCGTGAGTAGAGCTCAGTGCACTGCGTGCGCTCACTGCCAGAGGAAACAGAACAGAAGTAGGTGAGAAACATTAAGGTTGTGTTTCGCACAAATAACCACAAGGGGGAAGCGTCATCCTGCTTTACCCAGAAGCTTGCCCTGAAGGCACTCAGAATGAACCACTAGTATAAAACACTGCCCACTATGTTTTTAGGGATGTGAACCAACAGCATATAGTAATAAAGAAAATGTCCTTACAACAAAGTAAATGTATTTCCTTACATATTAATGAATAATATGTAAAATTATCTAATGCATTTTAAAAATAGACAGAATAATATATTCTGTTTGTACATGATATATGTACACAACCTGTTTTTGAACAGTAAGATTTTTAATGTTTTTTAAAGAAGTCTCTTTTGCTCACCAAGCTTGCCTTTATTTAATCCAGAGTACAGCAAAAACAGTAAAATATTTTTACTGTTTAAAATAACCTTTTCTATTTGAATACGTATTAAAATGTAATTTATTTCTTTGATTTCAATGCTGAATTTTCAGTATCATCACTCCAGTCTTCAGTGTCACATGATCCTTCCGAAATCATATTAATATTCGGATTTGCTGCTCAAAAAAACACACTTATTATTCTTATGTAACATTATAAATGTCTTTATTGTCACTTTTGATTAATTTAAAGCATCCTTGCTAAATAAATAAAAATATTAATTTTTATTATTCCATTTCTATTATTCTATTATATTGGAACTTCTACTCGCCAAGGAATCCTGAAAAAATGTACTCTACCTTTTTTAAATATTGATGATAATAATAATAATAATAATCATAATAATAATAATAATAGTGTTTCCTCATTATTATTATTTCAGCATATTATAATGATTTCTAATAGGACCATGTGACACTGAAGACTGGAGTAATGATGCTTAAAATTCTGATTTGATCACAGAAATAAATTGCATTTTAAAATATATTCAAATAGAAAGCAGTTATTTTAAATAGTTTGCAATATTACCGCTTTTGCTGTATTTTGGATCAAATAAGCATTTAGTGGGTGAGCAGAATAGGATTCTTTAAAAAGCATTAAGTAAAAGCATTAAAAATCTGACTGGTAGTGTATAATACATTTAAATAAATAAATTTATAATAAATTTAATATACAAGGGGGAATTGCAAAAGATAAAATAAATAAATAATGCTTATTACTTGTAAATATGAAACAAACTCAGAAATCAGAGAAAACACTCTGTATTGTAAGACTGAAACACTGATTTTTACTTTTTTTAATTCAATGACAGAAACAAAAAAAATCTGAATTGTGAGATTTAACTCTGTGTTGGGAAGATTTTTTTTTTCTTTTAATTTTAATTTTTATTTTTTAAATTTATTTTTTGTTTGTTTTTTTTACTTCATAATTCTGGCATGTTTTTTCCCTGCACAATTATCAGAAAAAAAAAAAATAAATAAAAAATCCAAAGTGAGATAAGTTACAATTACCTATTTTTATTTTTGTCATTCTGTGGCAGGCATTGCAAACTGTGTGGCATAAATTAATAATACCTCAGGAAACATCACTAAAAATGAATAGACTGATCGACCATGTATTACGTATATAATTTGTATGATGCTGTGACTGAATGTCTTGTCTATTGTGCTTTGGCTGTGTGTGAGCAGAATGTTCTGGAAACCCTGTCCGTCTGTCAATACAGGGCTACAGTAACCATCCACAGCTGTGTGTGTGTGTGTGTGTGTGTGTGTGTGTGTGTGTGTGTGTGTTAACGTGCAGGACAGATTCGTTTACACACATAATAGAGTCACCTGCCTCCTAACTGGTAATGACAGAAAGCCCTCAAGCTGTAATTACAGAAACACACAGCTGTGCTGAGGCAGAAGCAGAGTGGATGGTGGAGGTTCATACCTTGACGCTGCACTGTCTGCAGACGACTGCACATCCACACTAGGCAGGCGGCAGAGTCTAGGTCGCGCTCGCTGGCTGGTTTTGAGAACGCAGTCGCTGGTTTCATCAGCCTGGTCCAGTGTGGATTCACACAGCACAGTGGATTCTGTGTACACGCTACAGAAAACACAGAAACAAACCAGATTCATGATTCACATACAGTAAATAACATGTTTATTAGCATGTTTTGTTTAATAAGGAATTTTCTGGTTCCTATGGTATAGGAATATGGTAATAATTGCCTACCATGGAATATTAAAGTGCAAAAAAAGTAGTTTGCAATTCTTATGGTTTTACTATGATACCGTGGTATACATAAAGTAATTGATCAGTACCATGGTATTTCAAAGTATGAGAACAGAAAAGACTTCTTTCAAAAACAAAAACAAAAAACAAACAAAAAAAACTTTTGTGTAAATATGGTAATCAGTACCATGGTAGATATCAACTTAAATGTTTCTGTTACATTTTATACACTACCAGTCAAAAGTTTTTGAACAGCAAGATTTTTTAAAAAAGATTTTTTTTTTTTTTTAAAGTCTCTTCTGCTCACCAAGCCTGCATTTATTTAATTACAGCAAAAACAGTACAATTTTGAAAGATTTTTACTATTTAAAATAACCGTTTTCTATTTGAACATATTTGAAAATGCAACTTATTTCTGTGATTTCAAAACTGAATTTTTAGCATCATTACTCCAGTCATATGATCCTTCAGAAATCATTCTAATTTTGTGATTTGATGCTCAACAAACATGTATTATTTTTCTTCTTCTTATTATTATTCATGAAAACAGTTGAGTAGAATTTGTTCAGGTTTCTTTGATGAATAAAGTTCATATCTAAAATAGAAATCTTTTGTAACATTATAAATGTCTTTATCACCACTTTTGATCAGTTTAAAGCATTCTTGCTAAAATGAAAGTATTAATTTCTATAATTTCTTTCCCAAAAATAAAATAAATAAATAAATAAATAAATAAAATGCTGACTCCAAGCTTGTATGGTATAGTGTATAATGTTACAAAAGCTTTTTATTTAAAAAAAATGCTAATCTTTGGATCTTTCTATTCATTAAAAAAAAAATCTTCCTGAAAAAAAATATTCAACTGTTTTAAATATTGATAATAATAATAATAATAATAATAATAATGATAATAATAATGTTTCTTAAGCAGCAAATCAGATATCTGAATGATTTCTGAAGGATCATGTGGCACTGAAAGCTGTAGTAATGATGCTGAAAATTCAGCTTTGATCACAAAAATAAATTACATTTTAAAATGTATTCAGAGAGAAAGGAGCTATTTTAAATAGTAAAAATATTTCACAATATTACTGCTTTTGCTGCATTTTGGATCAAATAAATACAGGCTTGGTGAGCAGAAAAGACTTCTTTAAAAAAACATTTAAAATCTTACTGTTCAAAAACTTTTGACTGGTAGTGTTAGTGTACCACCAGCTGAGTTTGGCCATATTTATACAGCATGTTCAGCATTTTTTTTTTTTTTTTAATTAGCAGAGGAATTTGATGATTTGGCGTCAGTGAGCTGGTGAGACAGAAGGGTGTTGTTGAAATCTGGCATGCTGAACCCTTGGCAAACACCTTATCTGCAGTGTGTGCCTTACACTGGGTGTAGCGAGAGTAAAAATAAGTCAAAATAAGTCATCCTGCAAAATAACAGGCTGCTGCAATGAACTAACTTGCTCATTAGTGAGAACAGTGTCTGATTTATAGTTCACAGTCACTAAACAAACTGATATTCAAAAGAAGGTGCTGCTTAGGCCATCATTTTATATAACGGGCTTTTTATTAGACGACATCCAGTCCTGACTTGTTCTTGTACAAATCATCACTGCTTTAATAATCCTCTACTTTGAGTGCTTATATAAACTACTGGGTAGTATTGGGCACTGAGAACCATTTCAGTTTTAGAACCTGTTCAGAATTTACAAGAACCATGAATTCGATAAGACAGGCACATTTTAAGTGCAAGAAGATACAAAAGAGAATAAGGCACCTGTACACTGTCTATATCCAAATGATATGTGCAGAAAGCTTCTCATATAGTGCGCAAATACTAAATCAAGCTCTCTTTCACGTCATCTTGCGCTTTAATGGACGAGTTATGTTAAAATATCCTCGTAAACACAGCTCGTCTTAAGTGAACGTAAACCGCCGTGAAAGAAAGTGCATGTGTGTCAGTACTGTATATTGGATTGGTGCATTCGGTCTTAAAGTGACAGCAAGCTAATATTTATGCTGTGGTCTGTGCCATTAATATTAATCAAAGAATCTGATCTGGACTTTTTTTTACTTTAATAATGATTAATTATTATTTATAAAAAGAAAACTATACAGTGTCATTTTACATTTGATTACATGTAATTTTGAATTTTTGTACCTGAACTTTGTTCAGTTGGATTTATTTGTGCTACTTTTAACTGTAACTGTAACAGGTGCAACAGAACATTTAGCCAAAACACAAAGAATATATATATATATTTGCTATCTAAAATGAATATGGGAAGCATTAAGTATCAGAATATATAAGCAGAATGAATTGCTAAAATTAAAACAATACCCAACCCCACAACTGATTCTTTACTAAATGTAACCTCAGTCATACTTCAGCTCTCAATACGTTTCATCTCTGCAGACAGCTTAAACAGAAGAACTTTTCTTCTGGTTAAGAAAACAAAAGAGTGGTTTTCTTGGAGGTAAATCAACCCTGAGATAAGCAGGACTTCTTCTGGATTAGTTAGTGAGTAGACACTGGGAGTATATAAACTTTATAAAGCTGAAAATAATAATTAAATTATATGTGCATAAATTAAATTTTCTTTCTGTTGATTTTCCAAGATCTAGATCACATTGAGTGTAGTTTGTTCACCTGGACAGGTTTTCTCTAGAGACATCTGACTCTACGCCGTCCGTCCCGTAAGCCTGGCTCTGCAGAGGGCTGAAGTCCGAGTACACGTCCTCAGTTCTGTCCAGGATGGACTCGGTGGACGCTGGCCTGCACATCTGCCTCTGGTAGTACATGTGGATGCTGTCCCGCGATGGAATGTTTCCCTGCAGGGCAGCAGACGAGGTGTTAACCTCAAGGTTTACAGTGCTGTCCATTTCAATCATGATGCTCATTACTCATGTGAGGTGTAATTACAGCACTGGTGCTAATACTGATTCTGCATATGATTCCTTTAATGTTATTTTTGTATTATTTATATACTCTTGTTTCACAGCTCTCTGAAATGCTTGATCCTCAGTTGAGACATTCCGAGGTCAGTTATTCGCAAATGCAGCTGCTGCCATCTTGCATCTTCACAATTGACTGTATTTATTGTAAAATGAAACCAGATGACTTCAATTATTATCACTTTTTTTATTTTGCAATGAAAACCAGCTGGAGGTACATTATATGTTTTTATATTTTTAGTTTTCATTGTAATTTTAAAGTTTTAGTAGTTTTATTATTTGCTTTTGTTATTTTTGTTGATTTTTTTTTTAAATATTTGTATTCACCTTACATTTATTTCAGTTTTAGTCATTTGACTAATTACTTCAATTCTTTACAGTAAGTTGCGAGTGCAACAATTTTATTTGTTTATTTATTTTTTATTTAGTATTTTAGTTTTTCCATCTAATATTCAGATGTTATATTTTATTTTACATTTTACATTTTACATCAGCTTCAACTGAATTACCAAAAAATATTTGTAATTATTTGTTTCTGAAGTATGACCATTATCACAACTCTTCTAGTGATTACTGAATGAGAAGTTCATTTCATTTATAGTATATATATATTGAAAGCTCTACTGACTGTATTGTCAAAAAGTATATTTATTTTAAAAATGCTAGATTATATTTTAATACATTTTTATTTAATTTTTATTAGAATGTTTCCTCACATTAGATTTCCATTATTTTTCTAGTAACAAAATCATAGTTTTATTAACATTTTAGATTTTGCACGCCATTTCTAATTACTGACATGTATATGAATAATATCTGCATTATTAACTTAATGCATCATTATATGCTGCAAACGTTTCTTAATTTTAAGTTGTTGCTTTTAAAAGTTACAGAAAAGTTCAAATAAGCAGAAGTTATTAAACATTAACAAAAATCACATAAAAAAACAAACAAAACAAAGATCATTAATTGTTATGTGCACCAAATAACACGATAAAACACAAATGCAGCCTCTAGTGTGATTTCTGATGCCTGCACTACCTTTTTGACCTCGTGAGTGAGCATGCAGCGCTCAATGCGCAAGACGGTGGAGATATCGATGTGTTCCTGGCAGATAGAGTTGAGCCAGGCGGTGAAACTGTCCAGTAGGGCCAGGAAGAGAACCCAGGAGAACTTCACGATGTTAAACACTCGCTTCAGGATGTTATCTGCAGTGGAGAGAGCAGCTGTAGAGCTTCAGTACAGCTCTATTGATGGATATGAATGATAGTAAGCCATAATAGGAGGTTTTTGAAGTGTGGACTCACCTGGACCTTCAGATGCCTCCTCCTCTGTAACACCTTCCTCCTGCTCTTCTTCCTCAATGGATACATGCACTGCTAATGACCAAAGAAGAAATAATTACAGTGTTATTACAGTGTATTTCCAAATTCCAGTGTTATTACAATGTAATAAGCTCAAAATAAACATTAACCCTGATTTGTTACACAAACATATCACTTTTTTAGTCGCAATGTGTTTTTTAAAACATGAGTGTGGTGGTCAAGCTATTTTTTTAAATATATTAACTGAATGTTTTATCGTGTCTAGCTGGCTCCTCAATCTGGCGAGAGGGTTGAAACCCTGTCCAGCCATCATATGGGATGAATTGACCGTAGCGAATGCAACACGGCCCTCTTCATCTCTCAGACCCAAGAATGTCGAGGCCTGGAAGCCGCCCACCAGGAGGGAGCTGGCAGAGCGAGCCTCCATTTACAAACTGCAGCAGAGGGGGTTTAATGAGGTGCTTGATGTTCCCAGTAGAGTCACGCTGGTGTTTACAAAATGACTATTAATGTCCCCGGCATGAATGTCATTCTGAGAAACAGAGAGCTATAGAGCGATCAAGACCAGGGCTGGACATCTATCTGTCTCATCTATCTATCTGTCTCATCTATCTATCTGTCTCATCTATCTATCTATCTATCTATCTATCTATCTATCTATCTATCTATCATCTGTCCATCTATCTGTCCGTTTGTTCGAACCTCCACCTGTCCATCCATCTTTATCTGTCTATTTGTCTGTCATCTGTCCGTCTGTCCATCCATCCATCCATCCATCCAACCATTTGTCCATCTTACTGTCTATCCATCCATCCAACCAACCATCCATCCATCCATCCATTCATTCATCCATCTATCCATCCATGCATCTGTCTGTCTATCAATCTGCCTGTCTGTCATTCTATCTGTCATCGATCGGTTTGTCCGTCCATCAATCCATCCATCCATTTGTCCCTCTGTTCATCTTACTGTCCATCCATCCATCCATCCATTAATCCATCCATCCATCCATCCGTCTATCCATTCATTTGTCCGTCGTCCATTTTTCTGTACATCCATCCAAGTATCATCTATCTGCTTGTCTGTCTATCTCTGTCTGTCTATCTATCCATCATCCGTTTGTCCGTCCATCTGTCCATTAATTCATCCATCCATCCATCCATCCGTCTATCAATCTGTTGTCCATCCATCTATCTGTCCATACATCCTTTCATCTGTCTATCTGTCCCTCTGTTCATCTTACTGTCCATCCACCCATCCATCCATCCATCCATCCGTCTATCCATTCATTTGTCCGTTGTCCATTTTTCTGTCCATCCAAGTATCATCTATCTGCTTGTCTATTTCTGTCTGTCTATCTATCTATCCATCATCCATTTGTTTGTCCGTCCATCTGTCCATTAATTCATCCATCCATCCATCCATCCATCCATCAATCCGTCTATCAATCTGTTGTCCATCCGTCTATCTGTCAATCCATCTGTCAATCTATCTATCTGCCTGTCCATCTTACTGTCCATCCATCCAGCCATCTATATATTTGTCCATTGTAACTGTCTTTCTATTTGTCCATTAATCCATATGTTTCTCTATATATCTGTCTGTTATCTATCTATGTATCTATCTATGTATCTATCTATCTATCTATCTATCTATCTATCCATCTATCCATCTATCTGTCCATCTGTATATCTCTATCATCCATCTGTTTGTCTGTCCATTTGCTCATCCATCTGTCCATCTATCATCCATCTCTCTGTCCATTCGTGGATCTGTGCATCCATCTATCTATTTGTCTGTTGTCTGTCCATCTATCTGTCTGTTCACCCATCCATCCATCCATCCATCCGTCCATTATCATCAGCTTGTCCATCTATCTGTCCACGGTCCACCTGTCAATCTGTCTGTCTGTGTGTTCATCCGTTCATTCATTCATCCATTTGTCCATTAATTTGTCCGTCTGTCCATCCATCCATCCATCCATATATTTGTCCATTGTCTTTCTGTCTATCTATTTGTCCATCAATCCGTTTGTCTATATTTTTATCTTTTGTCTGTCTATCTATCTATCTATCTATCTATCTATCTATCTATCTATCTATCTATCTATCAATCTATCTATCTATCCAACCTTCCCTCTGAGTGCAAAGGAAGAGTATGGTTGTTTTAAAATCATTTGTATAATCCTACCTTCCTTCTGGTCCTTCTTGTTTGTGCTGCCCTCCGTGTACCTTTGCCAGAATCGCCGTCTCTCCTTACTTCGCTCTTTCATGGCAGTTTTCGAGTCAGTTATCCAGGCATGATACACAAACTGAGAAGCAGAGGGTCCCATTAGACAAAGAAATGGACAAGTAGGATATTGAGCTGCTTTTGGGTTTGGTGTTTATATGCCACCACTAATTTCTTCCCAACTACAGTGGTATTTTGAACCAGTCTTTGAGCCCAATTTAATTGTCCCTCTAGGGAAAACAAAGAGCCTTAAACACATGCAGGGTATAAACTTGCACACTGCTCCAGTCCAGTACCAGCCTTTAGCAGAGCTGGCAAAACAGACTGTTTTAGGAAAAGCGTGACTTCAGATATTCCTGTCAATCAAAGACACCAACACAATACACAAGACAGGAAACCAGCTTTAGGGGATGTTTTGCTCCAAAGGACAGACATTCTGATTGTGGTGTCAGGTCTCGTCCAAAAAAAGCATGATTACACTGTTCACAAAGGAGAAAAACACAGCCTTTGTTTAACTGGCACAACCAAACCCCAAGAAAAACCTCCCAGAAAAATGTCTGCATTTCACATGCATATAGGGCTGGAAGATATAGCTAAAAATGTTACATCTTCGACTTAACAATTGAGACAATTTTTTTCCCTACTGAAGTTTATATTTGCATCTTCACATTTTCACACTAGGTATGTAAAAACATGTCTAATGACAATCGGAAATACAATTTTTTTATTTCCAGCAACACTACATAATGAATATTTAATATATCACCCAGCCCTGCATGCTACAGCAATCAAGTGCATAATACACTGCATTTCATTGACATGCAATGCACTGTATCCGTATATTTACATGGCAGCCAGATGATTGACGTGCAAATGCAATCATCAGCCATTTTGGCTCTGTTTGCTCTCCAGTTACAGTTAGAGTCATAAATGCATGTATATTGTGCAACTGGGGAGCAGGAAAATGCAGTGGAGCACGACGGCCGTCGATGCTCGTAAAGGACAGAGCTGACACATACTATAGCATACAGGAAGAGAGGAGATATATCAGGCATTGTGAAGTACCTTGGCTGCCCTGATTACATACTGCAGTACAGTTTTGGGCAGTTTAATGACAGACTTTGGTAAAGCCAGCAAAGCAGAGGCAAACTTTCGGATAGCTCTCTAAAAGAGACGACAGAGCAGGGATCGGGTTAGTCAGGGCGTGAGGGTCTGTGCTAGTGCCGTTACCGCTCTTCCACACAGGAAGCAAGCAGTTAGTGGTCTGGTAAATAACGAAACATTGTTAAATGCTGAGGGAACAAAAGAAGAATACACTGACATATTTTCGTAACACAGAGCCATTTAGGTTTAACATGTTTTTGTGTGGGAACGACACAATTAAGCACAGTTATACGACTTAAAATGGGTGCACATGCAGTAAAGCACTGAGGTTTCGGGAAAAATTACCTGGAACGCCGATCTTTTGGGTGGTTCCTCATCCTTTTTGTCCTCGTCTTCTTCCTCTTCCTCACTATCAGTCTCGAATAAGTAATAATTGCCACTTCGGACCACTAAAAGAGAAAACACATCACACTTATCACATATCACTTTTCTATTGAAGTCAACTTTTCATTGAATAAACAGAACCACTAAGATCAAATTTTATTACTTATTTAAATATATTTTTATTAAAATACCAATTTAATTTAAAAACATTAATTTAAATGTAAATAATAATAATAAAAACTATGCTTTTATGCAAAACATTTGAGTTTACATTGATATCTCATAATTTTTCCCTTTTATTTGTGAATCTGAGCTGCAATAGTCATCAGAATGGCATATAATCATTATTGAGATTTTGTGAAATTATTTTTATTTCAGTTGCAAATTAAATAATGTGCATTCAAAGAGCAGGAGACACTAACTGGATGCATGATCAACCCAAGGCTTCCACCACTGCTTCCTTTTGCCTTTCTTCTTCTCTTTGCTGTTCTCTCCTGTAACAGAAAAACTGTTCTGTGAACCCATTACACGCACACATGATACTCTTAAAAAACATTAAAACCATTTCAAAGAGCGCACATTTACTCTGAGGTCTGGTATGCGCTTTTCACATGTTTCAGATTTGATTGCAATGCATTTAACACCGCTGTTAAACGCAGGCACTTGAGGAATTTACGAACCTTCAGTTCGTGTGTTTGACAAAGACAGAGTCAAATGTGTGTGTAGGACAACACCGTTTTTATTTTTGATTTATGTGAATTAAGTTTAGTTATTATTGTATAATAAAAAGTTCTCGGTATACACTAAGAAAAAGTCAAAAGTTCGGGGTCAGTCAGAGTTTTTAATGTTTTGAAAGAAGTCTCTTCTGCTCACCAAGGCTGCGTTTATTTGATTAAAAATACAGTAAAAACCTGTAAAATTGTGAAATATTATTTCAATGTAAAACAGCTATTTTCTACGTGAATATCTGTTAAAATGTAATTTATTTCTGCGATCGAAGCTGAATTTTCAGCATCATTATTCCAGTGATTCTTCAGAAATCATTCTAATATGCTGATTTGCTGCTCAACAAACATTTATGATTATTATCAATGTTGAAAACAGTTGTGCTGGACAATATTTTTAGGGAAACCATCATACATTTTATTTTTAAGGATTCACAGATGAATAAAAAGTTCAAATGAACAACATTTATTTGAAATAATCATTTATAAATCTCTTTACTGCCACTTTTGATTGATTTAATGCATCCTTGATGAACAAAAGCTTTAATTTCTTAAAAAAAAAAGATTTTTTTTTTAAAAAATGGACAAAAATTTGGGAAAACATGATATTTTTGAGTTCAAAATGCTCTCATACAAATGTACCTTCATCCTCCTCCTCTTCCTCCTTGACTACCGATTGACTTTCCCCGCTTTCCTGAGCCAAAGACAGCATCCTCTCTTTGCCTCTCTTAAACTTCTGCTGTCGGCTCTTGATGCGGTCCATCCTGAGAGAAACAAACAGACGGAGGAAAACTGAGATGATGTTTTTGTGATTCCTCAGCCTGTTTGCTTGATCTGACCTAATTTAGCTGCTCCCCTGAACACAATTAGAGAATAATTGAAGATAAAGAGTCTTCATGTCGGGGCTTGTGTGGGTGTGCAGGAAGCACAGAAAACAGGCTCGATCTTGGCAAGCCCGAGACTTCCAGCAGATGTGACCTACTAACACACTGTTACAACCGTACGGCTCGTCTGGAAAACACTGGTTATGCAGCGTCTCTCAGGTGGTAAAAATGCTGAATAAATTATAGGAAACACCGTCACAGAGAAAAAGTAATACGCAGCGATCTGTGTGTCTTATTTATGTGTGTTCACGCATCAATCAGCGCATGATTTCATAGGACCGCATGAAAAGGGAATGCAGCGGTTGGCAGCGAACAATGAAACATTGTGAGTCTCACACTGAACTCACTGTCTCTTCAGTAGGTCCATGGATTTCTTCTCTTCTTCTATTCTGGCTTTAACCGCCTTCACAATGGTTGCCTGAAACAACTCCGCTCCTCTGACACACAAACAAAGAGAAACAGAGTCGTGAAACAAACAAACCACAGTCTGAATATGTCTGCAATGTGCTCATATTAAAATTATAACATTCTGAAATAAGAAACGGCTTCAAATCTGAGTCAAATGTACTCTCTGTAGTGCTACATATTCATTTATGGCTTCGTAAAGCTGTCATCTTGTCTTTGTGTCACTATTAAGAAAATATTTCATAGACATTAAGTCTATGAAAATCATTAAGTACTTAAAATCAAAACCATTTTGAAAAATAAATAAATAAATAATAAAGCAAATAAAAATACTTGAAATAAAATGAAAAAAAAAAAAAAATGTTTTATTTCAGCTACAACATTTCTCATTTTTTTAGTTCAACTTTTAGTATGAAAAAACAAAGTACATTTAAAAAAAATATATAAAAAAAAATACAGACACAAAAAATAAAAAAACAAAAACACAACAAAATTCCTAAAAAATATATATATTTACATTAAATTAAATTTTAAGTTAAATTACGTTTAATTTAAAAACTATAACAGTAAATCAATGATACTAAAACAACACTGGTTAGATGACTATATGCAGGCAAACATTGAAAGCGAATGAAAAACAAACAACAGTAACCCAGAGCATGTGTGTGTACCTGGAGGCGAGGACCTGAGAGGAACGGATGTCAGCTACGACGTGCAGGAAGTAGTAGCTCATGAAAACTCGCCTCTGCAGCAGGAGAAAAGCGAAGCAGATGCTGTCCCAGATGATACCGGCCTCATCACTCGGCAGCTCGCACTGTTTATTTGCGTTCTGCTCCGCTGCGAGAGAATCATCAGAATCTAATCAAGCTCTGCTGGACACAGCTATATAATATTTTGGTCATTAAAAGCAGTTAAATATTAATGCTTAAAAGCTTTTCGGTCATTTGGACTGGCTTCATTAATAGCTTTTTAAAAAAATGGTCAGTCTGGGTGGTTCAAGAATAAATATAACTTTATAGGATGGTTCACCCAAAAAGGAAAATATGCTGAAAATGTACTCACACTTTGACCATCTAAGATTAGGATGAGTTTGTTTCTTCATCAGATTTGGAGAAATGTATCATTGCTCACAAATGGATCCTCTGCAGTGAATGGGTGCCGTCAGAATGAGAGTCCAAACAGCTGATAAAAACATTACAATAATCCACAAGTAATCCACACCACTCCGGTCCATCAGTTAACATCTTGAGAAGACAAAAGCTAAAACAAATCTATCATTAAGACACTTTAACTAAAACACGAGTCCATAATCCATAATAACACTTCCTCCAGTGAATGAAAAAGTGGTCTGGTTTGAATCAGGAGAGAAATCTGCACAGATCAAACACCGTTTACAAACCAGAACAGTCTAAAATAGCTCAAAAACAAATATGTGGCTGGATTTTGATGTGAAAGACAACAGGAGGAAGTGTTATTATGGATTACAGACTTTAAAAATGGATTATGGACATTAAAAATGTCTTTAATGATAGATTTGTTTCAGCTTTTGCCTTCTCTAGATGTTAACTGATGGACTGGAGTGGTGTGGATTACTTGCAGATTATTGTGATGTTTTCATCAGGTGTTTGAACTCTCATTCATTGGTGAGACATTTCTACAAATCTGATGAAAAACAAACTCATCTACAGCTTGGAAGGCACTTTTTAATTTCTGTATGAACTATTCACGTAACACAGTTTTTATTACTGCAGTTAATTGCATAAGAATGCATTAAAAATGCATTGAAATTGCATTGTGTATTTTTAACTTTTTGATACAATACAATCAGAAGTGAGCCCTAAAGCACCATTTTTACAGGATGCATGCAACTGATGTGCTTAAGACTAATTAATTTTCATGTTAGGTTAATTTGAGGTCAGAAAAGAGTTAATCAGAAACATCTAATAGTTCCCAACATCAAAACATGGGATTTGTAGCACAAATGCTTAAAAAAAAACACTCATGGGACACCAAAGTGTATAATAAGTGTAGAAAATGTGCCTTTGATTCTTTAAACTAGAGATGAAGGCATAACTCACGTTTTGAATATCCTTTTATAGTGCAGGCCAGACTGAACAACTGGATCAGCCAGCAGTGATTGGCCACCAGCGCTTTTATATATCCACACGCCGCTATCTGACAGCAAAGAGAACGAAAACCACAATGACATCCAGCAAAACATCCACAAATACCAAATCCATCTCTTTGATAAAAGAGCATATAATTGTTTGTTTATGAGAAAAAAATTCCATTTATGAGGTATATTTTCATCGGTGAAGCAGGTGCGCATGTGTTATGTGGAATTATTAATCCTACAAACGCTTCATGTTGTTCACTCCGAATTCAGATCCACAAAAATGCAGAGCGCTATAAACACAATTATGATTTATGTCAGCCCGTGGCTGTTTGTGACATATTTCAAGCTAATTCACAACACTTGTGAATTAAATTATGCCTATAACTGAGTTATAATTACATTTTGAGTGAGCAGATTTATGAGATACTCACTGAGAGAATGTTTTTCATGGAGATTACAAAGACGTTGTATGCTATGAGGAAGTCCCAGTAATGAAGGATGCTTTTGATTGGCTTCAGCAAGAGCTCGCCCCCAAAGATCAAGAAGTAGAAACAGGCGACCAGGTATCCCATACAGAAGATGCTGATGCGTGTGGTGCCCGTGATGAAGATGATGGTCAGGACGAACCAGAACAGATAGCTGAACATGATCACCTTCAGCATGTCCAAATACGACCTGCAAAGATGAGAGAAAAAAAGACAATATGAAGTAAACATTTGTTGTTTTGAAAAAAAAAAAAAAAAAAAAAAAAAAAATATATATATATATATATATATACTTTTATTCAACAAGGATGCATTAAATTAATGGAAAATTAAAATAAATACATTTCTAATGTTACAAATAATTTCTATTAATCAATGCTGTTCTTTTGAACTTTCTATTCATCTGTGAATCCTGAAACATAAAATGTATCAAAGTTTTCACAAAAATACTGTGCAGCACAACTGTTTTTTACAACGGTGTTTTAGTGCCATGTTAAAAAAAAAGATTATGAGATTAAATAAATTAAATAAAGTTGAAATATTTCAAGAATAAAGTTGAAATACTACGAGAATAAAGTCGAAATACTACGAGAATAAAGTCGAAATACTACGAGAATAAAGTCAAAATATTATGAGAATAAAGTCGAAATACTACGAGAATAAAGTCGAATACTACGAGAATAAAGTCGAAATACTACGAGAATAAACTCGAAATACTACGAGAATAAAGTCGAAATATTACGAGAATAAAGTCGAAATATTACGAGAATAAAGTCGAAATATTACGAGAATAAAGTCGAAATACTACGAGAATAAAGTCGAAATACTACGAGAATAAAGTCAAAATATTACGAGAATAAAGTCGAAATATTACGAGAATAAAGTCGAAATACTACGAGAATAAAGTCAAAATATTACGAGAATAAAGTCGAAATATTACGAGAATAAAGTCGAAATACTACGAGAATAAAGTCGAAATACTACGAGAATAAAGTCGGAATACTACGAGAATAAGGTCGAAATATTACAAGAATAAAGTCGGAATACTACGAGAATAAAGTCGAAATACTACGAGAATAAAGTTGAAATATTACGAGAATAAAGTTGAAATACTACGAGAATAAAGTCGAAATATTACGAGAATAAAGTCGAAATATTACGAGAATAAAGTCGGAATATTACGAGAATAAAGTCGAAATACTACGAGAATAAAGTCGGAATACTACGAGAATAAGGTCGAAATATTACAAGAATAAAGTCGGAATACTACGAGAATAAAGTCGAAATACTACGAGAATAAAGTTGAAATATTACGAGAATAAAGTTGAAATACTACGAGAATAAAGTCGAAATATTACGAGAATAAAGTCGGAAATATTACGAGAATAAAGTCGAAATATTACGAGAAATATTACAAGAATAAAGTCGGAATATTACGAGAATAAAGTTGAAATACTATGAGAATAAAGTCGAAATATTACGAGAATAAAGTCGGAATATTACGAGAATAAAGTCGAAATATTACGAGAATAAAGTCGAAATATTACGAGAATAAAGTCGAAATATTACGAGAATAAAAATATTACGAGAATAAAGTCGAAAATACTACGAGAATAAAATATTACGAGAAAAATATTACGAGAATAAAGTCGAAATATTACGAGAATAAAGTTGAAATATTACGAGAATAAAGTTGAAATATTACGAGAATAAAGTCGAAATATTACGAGAATAAAGTCGAAATATTACGAGAATAAAGTTGAAATACTACGAGAATAAAGTTGAAATACTACGAGAATAAAGTCGAAATATTACGAGAATAAAGTCGAAATATTACGAGAATAAAGAAATAAAGAATAACGAGAATTGAAATATTACGAGAATAAAGTTGAAATACTACGAGAATAAAGTCGAAATATTACGAGAATAAAGTCGGAATATTACGAGAATAAAGTTGAAATACTATGAGAATAAAGTCAAAATATTACGAGAATAAAGTCGAAATATTACGAGAATAAAGTCGAAATACTACGAGAATAAAGTCGAAATACTACGAGAATAAAGTCGAAATACTACGAGAATAAAGTCGAAATATTACGAGAATAAAGTCGAAATACTACGAGAATAAAGTCGAAATACTACGAGAATAAAGTCGAAATATTACGAGAATAAAGTCGAAATACTACGAGAATAAAGTCGAAATACTACGAGAATAAAGTCGGAATATTACGAGAATAAAGTCAAAATATTACGAGAATAAAGTCGAAATACTACGAGAATAAAGTCGAAATACTACGAGAATAAAGTCGAAATACTACGAGAATAAAGTCGAAATATTACGAGAATAAAGTCGAAATATTACGAGAATAAAGTCGGAATATTACGAGAATAAAGTCAAAATACTACGAGAATAAAGTCGGAATATTACGAGAATAAAGTCGAAATACTATGAGAATAAAGTTGAAATACTACGAGAATAAAGTCGGAATATTACGAGAATAAAGTCAAAATACTACGAGAATAAAGTCGAAATATTACGAGAATAAAGTCGAAATACTACGAGAATAAAGTCGGAATATTACGAGAATAAAGTCGAAATACTATGAGAATAAAGTCGAAATACTACGAGAATAAAGTCGAAATACTACGAGAATAAAGTCGGAATATTACGAGAATAAAGTCGAAATACTATGAGAATAAAGTCGAAATACTATGAGAATAAAGTTGAAATACTACGAGAATAAAGTCGGAATATTACGAGAATAAAGTCAAAATACTACGAGAATAAAGTCGAAATATTACGAGAATAAAGTTGAAATATTACGAGAATAAAGTCGGAATATTACGAGAATAAAGTCGGAATATTACGAGAATAAAGTCGAAATACTATGAGAATAAAGTTGAAATACTACGAAATACTTTCGACTATTCTATGTAATTTTCGACTTTTTGATTTCTGAAGGATCATGTGACACTGAAGACTGGAGTAATGATGCTGAAAATTCAAGATTTGATCACAGAGAAAAATTACATTTTAGCAGATATGCACATAGAAAACAGCTGTTCTAAATTGTAATAATATTTCACATTTTTACTGTATTTTTACTGTATTTTTGATCAAATAAATGCCTTGGGGAGTTTAAAAGGCTTCTTTCAGAAACATTAAAAAGTTTATTGACCCCCAATTTTTAAATGGTAATATATATGCATCATTATTAGAACATTATTAGGATCAAAAGTTCTCAGAGGAAAATATTGTGTTTGCCATTTAGTTCAAGAACACAGACTGTAAATAATGTGGTGATATGATATTTTCCTATGTAAGGCGGTTATTAGACATTTTTGCTAATAATTTTCAACCCCAAAACATGATGAATGTAATGGCAGTCCCGCATCAAACAGCACCATTTTCTCAGAATTACCCATATTTACCGGAATCTGCAACTATATTAATAAGTATAATGACATCGAAGTGGAAAAACTGACCACACATGTGATATTCTTTAAATCTAATATGATCAGAGCAGCAGACAGATGTCATTAAGAGCAGAAAATCTCCAAATTCCTTCATCACCATCGTCATTTCTAATTGTTTAGACTGGCTGAAACTGTCGAATCAATTCTCTAGAGCTGATGAATCGCCCTGCCCTGATCTACAATCACTATTCATTGTCTCGTTTTACTCTACAATAATAAGCAGAGGAAGCTCAGTTGATCCTGAGACCACAAACTAGGACTGCAGGCTTGAAAAATGCACAGTGTAATTACGACTGAAGTTTATTCTGGATCGGATGACAGATAAAGTAATCAGTGTATAATAGTGTAAAGACTTGCTGTTTTTTAACTGTTAGTTCGTATCAACAGTTCTCAATCTTTCATGACTTGAAGGCCCTTCGCTGTTCAACACGGTGTCTGAAAACACCTCCATAGTGAAGATATTTCCTTCGGCATTTACGATAATTGTGTAATTCTGCTTTTTTAATTAACAGAAACTGTAAGTGTTGAAATATTAATCAAAATTAATTTTGCGATTCCAGAAGTTTGCAAAACTGTATGCACTTAAAAGAAATATGATTATGTTGGATTATTTTAATATAATTAATGTAACTTTAATGTAATTTTAAGACATTCTGCTTGCTTTTGGAAGTTTACTGAGGACTCTTGGTTAAGAAACTCTGACGTAAGGGGGAAAACACAAGATTTGCAGATTTTTTCTGTTTTGAAATGGACTTTCAAAAGAAGTGAACAAATGTGACAAATATGTAAGTATTCAAATGGAATATAAATATGGAATATGTTATACAAATATACTAAATATACAAAATGGTGATGCACAGAAAGTTTCTCCGATGGCACATTTTGCTTGTGCAAGTGTTTATTTTATAATATGACATGGATACAATACAAACAGGTAAATATGTCAGTTGTGTAAACACTAGTGCTGGATTAACAATACTGATTAATCATTTTTAAATCAATACCGATATGGATTCTCAAATCTAAATATCAGTCTTTTGGTCTGTGCTGTTTTCAGCTAATACATGAACTTCAACATTATTTGCAGCAAACCTGCCATGATCACAATAAGCTTCATGCTTTGTTACTTTCAATATGAAACAAAGTCTCAGCTATTAAGTTTGGTCAATTTTGTCACAAAAATCAAACAATAAATGTGGTTTTAAATCCGCAGCCTGTACCGAGCATCTCTTCTTTACTACTAGTTGTAGCAGCAAAAAAATAAAAAATAAAAAATTAGAAATAATAATAATAATAATAATAATATATAAATATATATATATATATATATATATATATTTTATAAATATAGGCTCTGTATTACATATTGATGATATTTTTCCTTAACCTGTTGTCTTCATTATTTAATGCACGTTTAAATAAATCTTTAATAACACCTTTTTTTTTTGGTTTTGGTTTCAGTTTTCAGCTAAATTAAAACTTTAATAATAATAATTAATAGTCATTTAATATTAAATAGTCATTTAATTCATTTATTATTATCATATATTATTTATAATAATTCACATAACAGGGTTCATACAGATACTGTAAACTGAAATTCCAGGAGTTTTAAGCACTACTTTTTTGATTTTCAAGGACTTCAATCAGAGATCTCATTTCGAACATTGTCTTCCATTTCACATAAAAAAAAGAAAAAATAGATAAATGAATGATAAATGAAATGAAAAAATATGCTAATAAAAACTGGCAAAATAAAGTGAAGCACATGTGGAGTATTAATAATGAAGTATTAGAAAGTATACTGCATTTTACTATAGTAAAACCATTGTTAATTTTCTTAAGGGATTTGTATTTGTTTATACTTTTTTTTGCTTTGTTTTTATAACTGTACTGCATTAATGATTTGATGTTTTCTACTGTTTAAGAAAAAAAAATCTGAAAAAAAAAAAAAAAGATTCGCAAAATCGCTCTGAACTCCTGAACTGAATCAAATGATTCGCTATCTGTGCTCCGAAGTTCCAATCTAAAACAAAAGATTTGTGATCCACGCTTTAAATCAAGACTTAAAATCGTGTATCGCAAATCTTTTGATTTGAATCATTTAATTCGCTAAATAGTTCACAAACCTGTTATGATCTAAATCCAATGATTTGTGATACTCGCTCCAAAGTCCTGACCTGAATTAAATAATTTGCGATATGCAAAGTTCAAATCTAAATCAAGTGATTCGTGATACACTATTTGAAGTCCCGATCTGAGACAAATAATTGGAGTGCTTCAGAAATAGTGATCCATTTTATGATGCAATGGTTTAAACTGATTTGGAGTTTCAAAAAGCTGCATTTTACCCATCACTACATGCTTTTTAAAATCATTACAAGTGAATGGCTCTTTTAATTTGATCTGGTTTTTGTTAGTGAATCACTTGAAGTGAACAATCTAAGTCATGAGTCTGACTCAACTGGAGTGGTTCCATCTTAAATGACTCAATTGATTTGGTTCATATGTTTCTCTTTTCGCATCTGCAGTCATGTTTACACGACACTGTCAGTACTGCTACTTTCTTAACTCAACTGTTTTCTGACATGAACTGAAATAAGTGAAAAAGGCATGATGTTTTTTTAAATTGCATGAATTTTGCATGGAAAGATTATTGACAAAATTAAACACTTATTTCATAGATACATTGTCATTTAATAATTTAAGCACTTTTCAATTACCTCTTCAGGAATATTGCTATTTTCAAACATTTTCCAGGCCTTAAATTTAAAAAAGTCAAGCACTTCAAGCACTTTGTATGAACCCTGTTTTAATTTTATTTTAAAAACTCATTTTTGATTTTAGTTTTCAGCTAAGTGTAAAGATTTTGGCCCAGAATTTTCATTTCTGTGCATCAGTCTTACTAAATATACATATGGAGATGAATTTCTTCTTCTCTGTGCTGTTTGTGTAAGATGAAGATCATTCATCGCAGGTTTACCTGCAGTGGATGAAGTCGGGCACAGGGTTGTGCTGGCTGAAGCTGGCGGCGTCCAGATCTCGACAGATCTCCACATTATCACCCGCCAACAGTTGCACGGCCGTCAAATTCTCCTCCTCAAACACGCGGCCCTGCAGCGACGCGCACAGCAGCAACATGAAGTCATCTGCAGAAAGAGAAAGAAAAGAGATCAGGCACATGATGAGAAAGTGTTAAAGCAGAGCTGGGGAGAGTTAACACAAATTCAGCACCACTCACAGAGGAGGAACAGGGAGTTGGGTTTGGTGTGGAAGTCGGGGAAGTAGAGCCACTTGATGACGTTTGAATCCATGCTGGAAGACGGACGTCTCCATGGATAGTCTGAACCAAATGAGAAATATAAATGAAATTCAGAAATACTTTCAAGATGTAAATGAGTTTGTTTCTTCACCAGACTTGGAGAAATGTGTCATTGCATCACTTGCTCACCAATGGATCCTCTGCAGTGAATGGGTGCCGTCAGAATGAAAGTCCAAACAGCTGATAAAAACATCACAATAATCCACACCACTCCAGTCCATCAGTTAACATCTTGAGCAGACAAAAGCTTAAACAAATCCATCATTAATCCATAATTTTTAACTAAAATATGAGTCCACAATCCATAATAACTTGTCCTCCAGTGAAAAAGTCCATCTCCTGTTGTCTCCCACATCAAAATCCAGCCACATATTTGTTTAGGACACAGTTTTGGACTGTTTCAGCTTGTAAATGGTGCCTGATCTGTGCAGATTTCTCTCCTGATTCAGACCAGACCACTTTTTCACTGGTGGAAGTGTTATTGTATTATGGACTCAGATTTGAGTTAAAAACGTCTTAATGATGGATTTGTTTCAGCTTTTGTCTTCTCAAGATGTGAACTGATGGACTGGAGTGGTGTGGATTACTTGTGGATTATTGTGATGTTTTTATCAGATGTTTGGAATCTCATTCTGACGGCACCCATTCACTGCAGAGCATCCAAGTGCAAGTGCAGGGTTTCTGCAGGTTTTCTGAGGTTAAATTTAAGACCTTTTTAAGACCAACTAAAGAAAATTTAAGGGGAAATAAATAGAAGGGAAAACAATACAGAAATATGTCCTCTAAGAATAGTTCGAGTTTTACTTTCACTTTCAAATTAGCAGCAATATAGCATCTAGCAATTGTTTGTTTTTAGTTTGTTCCAGTTTTCACTCTTTTCCTCGCTTTCCTACGGTAGAAGCGCCGTGCACATTTTACTTTCACTTTCAAATTGGCAGCAATTCAGCATAAAGAAGTTGCTTGTTTTTAGCTCGTTAGAATTTACCCTCTTTTCTTCACTTTCCTTTGGTTTTAAGTAGCTTGTAAAAGCGTTGTGTGCATTTTACTTTCACTTTTAAATTAGCAGCATTAACGTAATGTATCAAACTTTTATTAACAAAACGAATATTAATACACCATGTTATATGCCTATTATAAAATAATAACTTACACAAAGTTTAAATAGGTATACAAAACTGAAAATCAGTAAACACCATGTAACCAAATAAATAAAATTAGCTGTGTGTGTGTGTGTGTGTGTGTGTGTGTATATATATATATATATATATATATATATATAAATTACACAGTTTAAATAAAAATCAGCAAACACTGTGGAACCAAATAAATATGAAACCTTAGATAAACGGCAGAAATCAACAGGCTTTTCAAAATCCAAAATATTTTTAAAACAGGCGCTTTTTCATTTAGTTTTGAAGCTCTTCCGCCACGGTCTTGTCTTTTTCTTTTCTTGTCAGTCAGCTCGACTCAGAAACCTGATCTGTGATGTGACTGTCGTTCAAAATCAGAAATTACGCTTTCGCATTACTTTAAAATGAAACACGAGGAAACAATCCCTCACGAAAATTAATGCCATGGTCATATGAATTTAAGACTTGCTGCTCTGATTAACGACCTTTTCAAGACCTTAATTCACGGAAAAGCAATTTAAGACTTTTTAAGACTTTTTTTAAGACCCGCGAAAAACCCTAATGTGATGAAATGACACTTTCACGCAACTCATCTATAGCTTGGATGGCCTGAGTTCAAGCACGTTTTCATTATTGAATGAACTGTTTCTTTAAGCAGACACCTGTGTGACTCACCCGTGCAGGCGGCAGGAGGGATCCCGATGCACATCAGGTACTGGAAGGCCAACATGCAGGCCAGGAAACAGCAATATTTGGACCAGACATGGGCGATGGCTTTTCTCCTGCGCTGATACATCACCGCAATCAGACCGAACGCGTGCAGCATGGCATAGAAATCCATCCGCTGGCCGATCACATTCACCGCTAACAGAAAACAGGTCTGGAGGAGCAACATCAGCCATGGGTTTCAAATTAGGATAATAATGGGTGCATTTGATAGCATCACTATACTCAAATTAAAATTCAATATCCATCACGTAACCCTGATCCATTACCTTAACACTCTATTGTGGTTTATCTGTCT
This sequence comes from Labeo rohita, assembly GCF_022985175.1. Taxonomy (NCBI): domain Eukaryota; kingdom Metazoa; phylum Chordata; class Actinopteri; order Cypriniformes; family Cyprinidae; genus Labeo; species Labeo rohita. Next base: position 28,803,426 of record NC_066892.1, read on the forward strand.
CAACAGTGTGTTAGCAACATGAGCTTCAGATGATAAACTATTAGTGACTGTCCAAGTGAGATTTACAAATGAAAAACTGGCCCTTTTGGCAAGTAGGACACATTCATGTTCCTGCAAATCAGCATATTAGAATGATTTCTGAAGAATCATGTGACACTGAAGACTGGAGTAATGATGCTAAAAATTCAGATTTGATCAAAGGAATAAATTACATCTTAACAGATATTCACACAGATCAGAGCTGTTTTAGATTCTAATATTATTTTTTAAAAATGTACTGTATTTTTGATCAAATAAATGCAGCCTTGGTGAGGCTTTATTATCAAAAAGTGGTAGTGTATATATTTATTAACAGACATCATGATGACATTACCTCAAGACCAAATTTGTAGAAGAAGTAGTTGATGAAATATTTGGCGCAGTTGACGATGCCGTCGTCCAGATGTTGCCGTGTGATGTTGTGAAAAATGGTTCTTGTGACCGGAGGGGTGAGGTTGTTTTTCATACGGTAGAAATCCTGGTGCCGGTAAATGGTCACTTCAAATGCCAGAAGAGCCAGCATCAGTAAGTTATTCTGCGAGGAGAAAATAAACAAACAAACAAATAAATAAATGGACAAGGATGATAGTGAAATACATGCAGGGTCTGAAACTAACAGCCAAAAGTGACATATGCATGTACTGTATAAATTGGCACAATGTACATTCATCAGTGTTGCCAATTTGTGTGACCAATAGGGTTATTTTAATTTACCAAAAAAAAAAAAAATCAGCTACTTACCTCTCATTTATGTTACCTTAAGTTAATGTTTTTGGTTTTTTTTTAAACTAAAACTGAAATAAAAATGAATACTTCATTAATATAATGAATTAATACAAATAATAAAAACTACAAGAACTACTAAAAATGACAAAAACACACAACAAAATGACAAAAACTGAAATAAAATAAAATAAACAAAAAATAAAATTAAATACAAATTAAATTAAATTAAAACAAATAAAAATTAGTTTAATTAATTTAATTAATAAAATTAATTAAAACTACAAGAACTATTACAAATTATAAAAACACAACAAAATCACAAAAAAACGAAGTAAAATTAAATAAAAATCAAAATGAATAAAACTGAAATAAAAAAAAATTAAAAATTAAATTAAAATAAATAGAATTTAAATTAATTTAAAATGAAATAAAAATATATTTAAAATATAATTAAAATAAAATTAATAACAACTACGAGAACTATTAAAAATTATTAAAAAACAACAAAATTACAAAAACTTTAAATAAAATTAAAATGAAAACAGAAAATATGAAAACACAAACTGTAAGAGCATTTTGATAACACTAATGTAACACTACTGACCAACTGAACATTAAATGTGACCAATCTTTACTTTTATTTTATCTAAGGTGCTTTTCAGTGTTATTATTATTATTATTAATCTAAATCAGTTTTTAGTTTTAGTTAAAGTGTTAGTAATTTTGCAATTTGCTTTTGTCATTTTTTTATTTATTTTTTTAAAACATCTATATAGGTCATTAATTTCATTTTGTCTTAAATATGATTTTAATTAACTATAAAATCCTGGTGGAAATGGTTTTATGTATGTTTTTGCAAATGTACTTCTACTGAATTAGCATAAATTAAAAAAAAAGTCTAAATAATCCCACTGTGCGAGGGATAAAATCTATTTTGAATAATAATAAAAGCAAAATCATGCAGAATATTGTCTCAGATCACCCAGCACAGGCAGGAGCGGCCGAAACATTATTTTTAGACGCTGCGTATTGATGAGTGTGTTCGCACATCAGCAGCTCTTACCCTCAGATTCTCCAGTAACGGCGAGAACTTCCTGAGGCCGATCCAGTTGGCGGGATCCACTGGGCTGCTGTAGAGCAGAGATTTGGCCATGTCTAAGCGCTGAGCGTCTGTGTAGTTATCAGGCTGGAGGAGAGAATCACAGACTCGGTCAGAACGAGAGCGTTTGCGCGTCCCGCGTGTGCTGAGGAGCGCGAGCGAGCGGCTCACCATGCTGCAGGTCTTGGAGTATGTGGACGGGTTGATGGAGGTGAGCTGGTACAGCATTTTGCAGACGATGATGACGCAGGTCCAGACGGTGCAGACGCTTGACGCCAATGGTCTGAACTGGCTGAACGGCAGAGCGAAGGCCCAGCTCACCAGAAACACGTAGTTAAACAGCGACACCTGACACACACACAAAACATGGGGATGAGGATGACGCAAAAACAGATGTTGTGGAGTTTTTGGCTGGACTGTAAAGGTAATAATCAAGGAATGAGTGTCTCTTGCATCATGATGATCATATTTGGGAGTCCGTGGCATTGAAAACATTGAAAAGCCCTGATCTAACCCATCTTTGCTTTAGCTGGATTGTTCAAAAGAGATCATGTTGACCTGTACGCTGGACCACCGAAGCTGTGGTTGTTTCTCACCTCTTTGACTGAGACCCAAATGATGTAGGACGAGACGATCTTGATGATGTGAAGCTCCAGCAGCCACCAGATGAAGAGCTGCAGCTTTTGCACGTAATCCAGGAACTTCAGGAACAGCACCGTCAGACGCTCCACCACCAGGTGCCACTTATTCCTCAGCTCTTCACAAGAGAAACACACACATCACTTACAAAAACTACAACATGTACCACGGCAATACCATTTTTTTAAATAAACTGACATTTTCAGAAATTACCCCAAAATTGATACTCTGAAAAAGGAGTCCACATCAGCGTTGTTTTGAAACCAAAACTATTTTTATAAAAATATAAATAAAATAAAATAAAATTAAATAAATTTAAATAAAATAAAATAAAATAAAATAAAATAAAATAAAATAAAATAAAATAAAAATAAAACTTAACCAAAAAAAAATCTGAATGAATTTAGAAATGTTGCTTTGGCAGTTTAATATAAATAAGTTTGACAAAAAACATGTAACATTACTGAAATTATAGAAATACTGAAAATACTGAAACTTAAGCTAAAATTAAAAAATAAAAATATAAAAAATAAAAGCTAATTTAAAATTGTAACATTATAACAGTATAGAAATAATACTAAAATAACTAAAATAATACTAAAATAACTTGCAAACAAAAAGAGGTTCTGCAACCTGAATATGACGTACATTTATTATTAAAAACAAGTTCTCATTTAATAATCCATTCACAAAGAAATAATGCAACCTGAAAAATCAGTACTTATCTGTATTAACAATAAGTCAAATTAATAATAAATGAATGATAGGTTAAAATCTGAACAAAATTAGAAATGCTTTAGAATGCCTTGACCACTAATTGAAATAAACAAGTACCAAAATTATGAAAAAAATAAAGTTAAATATATAAACTAAAACTAAATAAAATATTAAAAAAGTATATATATGTATATATACACTGCAATCTGAAAATTATGCACCTACATTGTTAAAAATTAGTTAAAATTGGAACAACATTAGAAATGTTGCCTTGACAAGCAATTGTAATAAAAAGTTTTGGTTGAATACTAAAAAAGACCAAATTACCAAAAAAAAAAAAAAAAAAAAAAAAAAAAAATCATGAAAAATATAATAAAGGTGAATAGAATATAAAAACTTCACAAAAGGAGTACAATTACTAAAACATAAATTAAAATTAAATATTAATAAATATTATAATAGCAGAGAAATAATACTAAAATAACTTTAGAATGTGAACAAAAATAAGCTCTGCAACCTGCAAAGGATGCACTTATATTGTTAACTAAATTAAAAAAAAAAAGCTGGGTAGGATATAAACACTTTACAAAAATGACTAAAACAAACAAAAAATCTAATTAAAACTAAAAACATGAAAATAAAAGCTAACTGTAATTATGAATAAATATTATAATAGCAATTGAAATGATTTATCTGACAGTAACACACAGGTTTAATGAGTCACATCCACACATGTGCTGAAAACATCAGGTTTTTGGGAACACGAGCAGCTGATTCCAATGAAATAATACAACAACGAGTCTGTGCTGAGCCATTTGTCAACATTACGACGCTGAAACAGCCAATAATGGGTAAAATATCTCAAAATTCAAAACAGTCATAAAACACAACCACCCACAGATGAATCACAGCGACATGTTTCGGACATGTTTATGAAATACATAAAGCACGGGCAGCTCAGTAACAACAGTTTAGAAAAGCAAAGTTCGACTCGCAGATGTTCTCTAGTACACACAGTTCACAGAAAACAGCTTGAAACTCACTCGAAAAGGCTAACGAGAACATACTCGATCTAAAATAGATGCACCTGTACTGTTAAAATCACTTAATTGACTCTTAAATCTCACACTTTTTGTATACGGAGAGAAACAGCAAGTGTTTTCAAAAGATTTAGTGATCTAATCTTCATTCAGTCCAGTCATAAGCAGGCATTGAAGACTTTAACAGTGTGAAAGACAGCATATCGGCTGACCGTAAAAGTGTTTACATATTAAACAAGTCTAGACGGTTTTATTCCGGTCTGTTTGCTGTGCTGGCCCCGTCCCGCTCCGTCACGCCAATAAAAGCCTCTTCCAGTTGTATCGCGCCAATGAGAGCCACCAATATGAATTCACATTCTCATTTAAGTCAGGATATTAAATATGATTTGGTCTTGCAATTTAATTTCACAGGCTTAATTCAGATAATTCACCATCTGCAGGGATATGATCTGGTTTTACTGCATTATTCTTCAATCAGCACGAATGGGTACAAAAGAGTGTTTATTTGCTTATGTGAACCGTGCTTTGGTTTCCAAGCTTCCTTCTTAGTTTACATCTTAGCAGAGATTCTGTTTGATGTTGGTTTCTTGTAATTATTTCTGTGGACAGAGTTATTTGCTTTTCGACAGAGTGAACAAAACAGGTTTAAAGCATGATTTTTGATTAGACGGATACAAAAACAGACTTTTTTCAGTGCGTCCACACATGCCGAACGTACCTGATCCCTGGTCCGGCACAGGATCTGCTGTCATCGGGCAGCTGAAGGTTTCAGGCATGAAGTCTGGCTCGGAGATCTTCTCTTCCTCCCTCTGTTTAACATCATCTTCCTCTTTCTCCAGCTCTTCTCTCTCCTCAATCCCCTCCTCGTTTATGGAGGAGTTAAATGAAGGTTTGACCATGGAAATGTCCACCAGACTGCCATCCAGATGAACAAGCCTGACAATCGAGGAAAAATCACATTCATGATGAGACAGTTCACTGATTCACATTCAGTTTTACACAAATAAAAACAAAAAGCTGAACGGAAAAAATCAAAAGTATTAAACATAACCAGTGCTGAGACTAAAAATCAGTATTTTATTTGCCATCTTTTTCATGTTTTTTTGGGTTTACGCCACTGAATCACATACTTCATTAGGATTGATTTATTTATCTTTAGATCCTTAGATCTTTTTTTTAGTGCTGTCAAACAATAATAAAAAAAAAAAGTGTTTGTTTACATAATATATGTATGTTTACTGTGTAAATGTGTTATGCATATAGAAATACACACACACATATATTTAAGAAAAATGTTATGTTTATATATTAAATATATTTATATATAATATAAATTATATGAATGTAAATACATGGAAATATTTTCAAAATGTATACTGTATATATGTGCATTTATATATAAATAAATATACACAGTACACTTTGTTTACGTAGAACATGTAAACAAAAATGTTTATTTTGGATGCGATTAATCATTTGACAGCACTACTTTTTTACAAACTGATCTATAATAATTAAGAAATGCAGAATCAATAAATTATTATAGATTTGTTACAATTATTATAATATTTATTTTTATGTTTATTATAATTATATTAACATTAACATTAATAATAATAATAATAATACTTTTAACTTAAAAAAATATAAATTGTTCTTTGGAAACTAAATTTCAGGCTAATATTCTTGCATTTTTGAAATTTAAAGTGAAAAAACAACAACAAAAAAAACCAAAAAAAAAACCTAAATTAAATTAAATATGACAAAATATAAAGGGGTAAAATAAGGGGTAAATATGTCAAAAATATGGGGTAAAAAAAAACAACAACAAAAAAAAAACCATACAATTCCTTAAACTAAAATTAACTAAAATGTAAAAAATAAAAACTAATTCAACATATTAATAAACATTATAATAGCAGAGCAAAACATCTTAACAAACTAATCTATAATAATTAAGAAATGCAGAATCATTAAATTATTATCATATTTTTGCAATATATATTATGATTATATTACCATTAATACTACTACTACTACTTTTACCTTAAAATTTAAAATGGCAACTAAATTGGCAACTAATTGAAATTATATAATTTTACGTTAAAATATAAAATATAAAATAAATATAAGAAATATTTTTCTTGCATTATTTTTCTTTATACATAAATATTTTATAAATATTTTTTATATACATTTAAATATATTTATATGCAAATATATGTATTTATAATTATTTATAAAATATTATTCTTTTTATATATATATATATATATATATATATATATACATATATATATAAAAAAATACTAAAACTAAAATTTACTAAAACTTAAAAAGTAAAAACGAATTATACATATTTAACATTATCAACATTATTATTATTATTATTATTAGTAGTAGTAGTAGTAGTATTATGGAATAGGATCGAAATTAAACATTTTAGCCATCTGACAACATGTGCATTATCATAAAACGCGCAATGGCTGCTGTGAAGTATGGTGATGGCAGGATTATTTCCTAAGGAAATCCTGTCGGAAAAGTTGATGGAGTCTGAAACTTGGGAGAAGATGTGTTTTTCAGAAATGACCCCTAACATAAAGGATCCAGCTTTACAGGAATGCTTTAAAAACAACCCTGTTCATTTCCTGGAGTCAGAGTCCAGATCTCAGTCCAACTGAGAATTCATGGCTGAACTTGAAAAAAGCTTGTCAATTTACAATCGCCACATGCAAGCACTCTGAGACTGAGCAGGTTTGTAATGAAGAACGGGAAAACAACTGCGGCCAGACTCACGGAGATTATAAAGGCGCGGAAATCTTGAAAATGGTCAATTCTTTCATTTTGAGGTTTCAACAAACACTGTACCTGGAGATAGTGCTCTTTTGTTTGTCAGCCACAGATTTGATGTCGGTGAGCTCCAGGAAGCGCTCGTGGAAATAGTGCAGGTGCAGGATGCAGACCAGCAGGAAAGAGGTGGGAATGAAGATCCGCGTGAACAGAGCAGGAACCGAGAACTTCTCCAGACCGAGATCTTCCAGCCTGCACAGATGAGGACACCACAACAGCTGTGATATTGTAAACGTAAATAAGTTGTGCAAATATCAGTCTATGTAGAAGATGTGTTAAATGCATACTTCTCTCTGCTCATGCCTGTCATGTTGGACCACACGTTTATGGAGGACTCGAACTGGAAGGTGTAGACCAGAATGAGAACCAGCATGGTGTAAACCACCACTGACATCCAGAAATACTTCAGCATCCAGCGCCACCTCTCATAGTGCAACTGAAACAGAGCCAGAAAACACATCAACTGATGTAGAAAGATATCTGCTGCTACACAAACAAACACAACAGTAGATGAAGGAGGAAAAACTACAGAAGCCCATTCCAACACAGAATAAGAAATAAAAAAGGAATTACAACTTTTTATCTCTGAATTCTGACTTTACATCTTACAATTTTTTTCTTTCTGCAAAACAAACAAAAAAAAAAAAGGTAAAAAGTAATTGCAACTTTTTATTAACAAATTAGACTTTACATCTCGCAGCTGTGTTTGTGTTTTTAATTCTGCGCAATAAAATAATAAATAAATAAATTAATTAATTAATTAAAAAAATGTAAAAAAATTAAAAATACATCTCGCAATTGTGTGTTTTTAATTCTGCACAATAAAATAATCAATTAATTAATCAATTAATTAATTAATTTTAAAAAGCAACAAATTCTCACAATTCAGGCTTTTTTCTCACAGTTCATACGACTGAGTTTTTCTCACAATTCTTCTATCTGATGTAAAGTTTGATATAAACTTTCTCACAATTCTGTCTTTTTTTGCAATGCATTTCTTTGCAAGTTTTTATCTCATAATTATGACTTGTCTTCTCAGAATTATGAGTTCTCTTCAGCATTAATATCTTGAAATTCTAAATTTAAATCTTGCAATTATAACTTTTTTTCTTCACAAGAAAAGCTGCAAGAAAAGTGTCTGAATTTCCTTTTTATCCAGTGGGAGAAACACGCTTCTGTTACAAAACAAACAAACAAACAAAAAGATAGTAAACAAACAACATAAAACAACAAACGGACAATAACAAAAACAAATGAAAGATGAACCACAGCATAAACAAAATAAAACAACAAATGACAAAAAAACACAAAAAGGATTACATACAAACCAAACAGACGATAAATAAACCAGCTGACAGTATACAAACCACAGAGACAAACAAAATCCACATGAATTATTGTCGTCTATTTTTTTTTCTTTACTGTGTTTATTACTATCAACAGCACTTAAATGTGTTGTTTGTTAAAGTTGAAGTTTTGTCAGGTTATCAGAGCCACAGAGTGCAACACAAACCTGATAAAGTGCCACGCAGAAGAGGAACATCATCATGTAAATGATCTTGTACATGACGATGCGTCCCTCAAAGCTAACGAAGAAGAACATTCCTCCACAGATGTAGATCCAGTATTTGTTGAGCATCGCCATGACTGTACGGCCCAACACGTCCATCATCTCTCTGTGTCCACCGGCCTCTTCCTCCAAACACTCTACAACACACAAACACACAAATTCACATGCACAATCTAGGACTGACAAAACATTTAAATATTTATATTAAATACAGTTTTTGTAGTTAACTCAACCTTAAATCTCCACCCTTGTACTATAGCCAAGATTCCACGTGAAGAAAAGTTTAGTGCATCAAAACGTTTATCAATATAACTGATAAAAATGCAAATTATCAATAAAATGATATTTATTTATTTTTAATTACTTTACTAGCTTTAAAAAAAAAAAAAAAAACTTGCTCTAAAAGTTTCAAGGTTTTTACAGAAGTTAAATACACAAATAAAATGTTTCAGTTACAACTTGTCTGTCTCTGAAAACAAATCAGCACTGATTGATTTGATGTTATTGCCATTTTCAAAGCTCCTTAACACAACATACTCTCATTATCAATTGTTACTTCTAAATGGTAACCCTTTGAAAAACTGAAAATGTACATAAACTATATAGAATGTTCAGACGTTTAGATTATATCTCCTAATATTAAATTGTTTTTGAAAAGTGTCAGCAGTAAGCTGGCTAATTTAAATTCATTTTAATTAATTTAATTCATCTGGGATGCCAAAGATAAAATATTTGCAGTATACACAACGGCTCAGGATTTATTTTTTTTTTTCGTTTGGCTTTTACACCTAAACTTACGTGACAATGCACATTATTTTATCTATGAAATGCCAAATGCATGGAACAGCAGATTTTGCAACCTTTTTCTCGCATTTTAACTTTGCAAAACAGAACAATTCAATGGAAACGGCCTTCTGGAAACCTATCAAAACCAGTGTCAAGATAGTTTTTATTAATCATTTGATTGAGTTTTTATTTTTCTAATTTATATTTTAATTTTAATTTTATTTAAAGTTTTAGTGATTTTGTTTTGTGCCTTGTCATTTTTATTATTTTTTAATTAAATATATATATTTTTATACATTTATATTTTCAGTTTAAATTTCTTATTTTAGTACGATTTTTAGCATCACATTACAACTAAATGACTTAAATTAAACTAAATTAAATAAAAAATAAAATAAAAATACTTATTTGATTTTTTTTTTTATTTTTTATTTAAGATAGGCATCATTTCACATTGTCTATTTTAATGTGATACTGAAATGAAACTAAAATAATCTAAAACTATATAAAAAAAAAAACTAAATAACCAAAATAAAACAAGTAAATAATTATTTAAACTTATACTTTATTTGATTTAAATTTTTGATGGTTTTAGTTTTAGTGGTAAAGGTGTCGTTTCTGTACAGGTGGACTGACGTGTCTCTCACCGATTGTGTGTCCCTCCACTTTGACGTCAGACAGCTGGGTTTCATCTGTCTGTTTCTCTCTCCTCTCAGTCAAAAACTGCCTCACCAACAGCCAGAAACTGAGGAGGCACAAAGTCTGCACAAACACACACAAACGCACTGTAAATTATAGAGAGTCAGTGATTAATTCAAAAGAGACTATGTGTGTTGTTCAGTGCCAAAACTCCCTTAATCAAATAAAATCACTGTACTGCACAGAATGCAGCAGTAGTTCAGTGATTCAATAAATAATTGTGTTATTACCAATAATCAAAACAAACAACTCTTCCACCAAGCATCACGCTGTCGATCACAATCACAGCCAATCAGAACACAGTGTGACTCATCCAATCAGAACTTTAAACATTTTAAAAATCTTTTTAAAAGTGATTTGAACACAAATACATAAACACTAGCAATAGGTAATAGGCCAAAAATACAACCACAATATTTTTCCCCATATCATATATATTTTTCTCAATAAATATCTCAATATTTATCACAATATTCATTTACTGTAGCATTAATGGGGAAGGAAATGCTTTCCTTGAGAATGAATGTAAAACAGAACTTGTCTATGCACAATTAAACTCCATAGAGCAAGATTTAAATTTAGGGCACCATGAAATCCATTTCATTGTCCCTTAAATTCTGCTTTCCTTTTTTTTTTTTTTTTCTAGATTCTGTTGTACGATTTATTACAAATTTATCATCAAAAATGAAATGCATTAATAAAACATGTAATTTCATTAAATACAACAAAACATTTGCATTTTTATTTTTTGTTAAATAAGATGCTGCACGACAGAACTATATAAATTTAAAGTTCATGAAACATGGATGAACAATTATCTTGGTTGTTTCATATTTTAATATATTAATATTATTATTATTACTCTGAGAATTATATGTCAGTATACAACAGCAATATACTGTATTGTCATAATTTCTTCAAGTTAAACTCGACTTTTATTTTGACAGGTTGCCCACATCAGTGTCACATATTCAGTTTCATTGTGTATTTGGAATAATGTCTTTATTTCTGCTGTGTAAATAATCCATACTGAATAAAAATGTCTAGAGCTTATCATAATGATCAACATAAACATTATCACAACATATCGTTTATCAGCCAGCCCTAGTAAACACGTATAAACACATAAACCGGTCCTACTTTAGATCCCAGTTCCCGGAAAGGCACTTCTTTCTTCAAGAAGAGTCCAGGAACCGGCTGCAGCGACTCAAAGCTCCAGATGTACTGCAGGATGATGAGCAAGTTCCCATAAAACACCATGAACGGAGAGGTGATCATTGAGTATTTCCTCCGGTCCCTCACCATCCACAGAATACACGACCAGATGAGGAAGACGAAGGTCAGCCAGCTCACGTACGTGATGCTCCAAGCCTGGACGGATGGTCAGGAAGAAAAAAACAAACCAACAAATGTTCATACAAGACTTTAAATTATGTCTTTAAATCAATGTCATGCCTTCAGTTATGAGGTATGTGAGACCTAACTGTACTTCAGTGCATCAAAGATCAAACCCTCAAAAGATTCAAAAGAAGTTTGCGGATGTGTCATGAGTAATGACCAAACTATCCACCTAAGGAAGCCAGGTGTGGGTGGGTGACCCCTAATTAGGGGTAAAACGGCTGCTGAAAGGAAGGACTGTGAAGCAGGACTCACCATCATGGCGATGAGAGCGCAGATGTAGCTCTGCTTCATTATGAACCTGAAGGCCTTAACCACAGCGTTCACACGCACAACACCGAACGGCTGGGGAACCTCGGGAAGCTCAACGTACGTTGAGTCAATCTTGTAAACACCGCAGTCCATTTTCTCTAAAAAAAACACAAACATTTATATTTAGCAAACAGAAGTCACTGGTCATCAAAGTTTAAGGTCGGATTCTGTGACTCATCTAATATCTCAGCCCTTGAACATGAATGGAGGCTTTACATGCACTTATCTGGAAAATTCAGACTCCATTTCCAAGAACTGAAAAACACAAACTTCCTGAAATGTATGGGAAATATTTAAGGGATTGGGATGTTTATGGGAATACTGTGAGATTATGCACTGCACCAGGTGGAAAAACATCTTAAAATGCTATTTCACTACATATTGATTTGCACCAAAATCTTAATCAGTATTTTTGTCTTATTTCCACTTAATATCTAAACATCCTTAAACCAGATAGATTTAATTTAGAAGAAAAACAAAATAAAAGAAAATATATAAAATATATTTTAGTATATTTTTTACACCATTGCCAATTTTTTTAAAATAATCTATAAAAAAACAATTAAATAAAAAACAATAATATGTCTAGTGATGTAGCATATATATGTAATTTTTAAGATTCAATATATATATTGATATATTGATATATATATATATATATATAATAAATAAGACTATAAGAGTAATGCGTTTAGTAATATATTTGCTATATTACTAAACACATTACTCTTATATTCTTATTTATTTAAAAAAAAAAAAAAAAAAAAAAAAATATATATATATATATATATATATATATATATATACATATACACTACCGTTCAAAAGTTTGGGGTCAGTACATTTTTATTGTTTCTTTTTTTTTTTTTAGAAATTAATACTTTTATTCACCAAGGATGTATTAAGTTAATAATTAAAAGTTTATTAAAAGTTCATAATAAATAATTTACATTGTTATAAAATATTTATATTTTGAATAAACACTGTACTTTTTAAACTTGTTATTCATGAAAGAATCCTGAAAAAAAAAACAAAAAAAAAAAATCACAGGTTCCAAAAAATATTTGGCAGCACAACTGTTGATATTATCCAACATTGATCATTCTAATAATAAATCCGCATATTAGAATGATTTCTGAAGGATCATCTGACACTTAAGACTGGAGTAACAGCTGATAAAAATTCAGCTTTCCATCACAGGAATAAATTCTATTTTAAAGTATGTTAAAATAAAAAACATTATTTTATATTGTAAAAACATTTTGCAATATTACTGTTTTTTTTCTATATTTTTAATCAAATAAATGCAGCCTTGATGAGCATAAGAGACTTCTTTAAAGACTATTACAAGTCTTACTGACCCCAAACTTTTGAACGGTAGTGTATATATATATAAATATATACATATATATATATATATATATATATATATAGAGAGAGAGAGAGAGAGAGAGAGAGAGAGAGAGAGAGAGAGAGAGAGAGAGGAGTTAATTTGCAAAAACAGATAACTTCATTTTTATAATTTGTCAAAAATCATGTTTTTTCATGTGCATTCCAATTAATCTCAATTGCAGTTGGTTTATTTTGATTACGTAACAAATAACTAAAAATACAGCTAACTAGCACAATAAAATATGATAACATAATAAAAAACATGATTTTTGAACATTTACAAAAATGTTAAATCTGTTTTTGCAAATTAATTCTTCATATACAAACTAAATAAATGTAGAAAATAAATGTATTTATGTTTGATTTTATATTGGATCAGCATTCCTTATTGACAAAATGAGTTTTTGCAAGTTGAATCTACTTATACACTGTAAAATCTAATTAGTTGGGCTTACTTAAAAATAGCATGCAAACCGATTGCCTTAAAAAAACTAAGTAAAGTGAAATAGGAATAGTATATTGTACTGACAAATGCTTAGTTAGTATAGTTTACTTACACGAGAGTTCTAGTAACTAAAAAAGAACTGTAGGGGGTACTTGATCCTTTACTTTAGACTTACTTTAGACTTAGTATAGCTACTCACTGACTCCCAGAGTGCATTGCGGCATGAATAAATTATGCAATTGCTTTGTTTTACTGTTGTTGTTTTTATTTGCTAATTTTATTTACTGTTTTGTGTCAGTAGTAGCACAACAAAAAAAGAAAAGAAAATAATAAAATAGTTATTGTCACAATTAATAAAAATAAATAAAATTGAATTGTTACCATTGTTGTGATTCACGTGCTGAATGTTAAAGTCTCACTTTGACTAGAGCACATTACCACAAATATCAAAGGATTGTCTTACTCTAATTAAGTTTCTCAAGGTGTTTATGATGAACATGGAAATTGTTGAAGATCATTTATAAACATATTAAAAAATATTAGCTAATTAATTAAGTCATTAATTAAGAAAAATGAGTGGATTACCTTCTAAAAGTAATCTACTTATTATTTTTCTTCCCTTGAAATAAAAAATTATGATTTCATGTTGCATTGCTGCATCAAGAGAAGAAAAAATTATAACAAGATAAACAAAGTTCCAAGTGCCCAACCAAAGGGAACATTAATCACTATAATGGTAAGTAAAAAACAACGACAAAAACCCCCCCACATTTTACGAAAATCAACATCAATTTATGAAGTCAGCTTATATGATGTTCTACCAAATATTTCAGTTGTATTGAAACAACATTCAAGATGACTTTGGGAAATGAGTGAATATAACTAGTGAAAAATAACTGCAGATTAAAAATTGCCCCACCTCAAAAACTTTTCTTTTCTTCTTCTTCTGTTTTTATTTTGCAAATTAGCAACATATTAGTGCACTGCTGCCTCTCACTGGTTTATTAATGTCATTGGTTCCTTTGTGGCTACTTGAATATTTTAAGTAAGCGTCACTCAAAGTAGTAAGTAAATTGTTTTACTTGCCTTGAAAGTAGATGTAACTTGCTAAAACCTAGTAAGTATAGCATCTAAGTAAAGATAACTAATTATATCTAAGTAAGGTAAACTATTGGATTTTACAGTGTATGGAATGCTATACGGGACATTTTCTTTTTTTTTTTTCTTTAAACCATTCGGCTGAACTTTCACCCTGTAAACTCTCAGCCACCCGTTTTGGACTCCAGGACTTTTTTGTTCAGTCACAGGATGAGGAAGCGGCTGCCTTACGCGGATCAGGCTCTAGTTGGCCGGGTCTATAATGAGGGGTTGAGTAGAGCTCCACAGACTTCGGGCCGTTCTCATGAGGGACCGACGTGAAGTCCAGCGAGGCTCCGTTTGATGTTACGATCAATACCTGAGACAGAGTAAAGTCACAATACTTACACTGCTTTCATTCCTGACAGGCTCATGTATTAATATTTAATGCTCATTTATTAAAGTGAGTCTGAAACACAGACCTCCGGTGTGGTGTAGCCGTCCTGTGTGGTGAGCAGCTGAAAATGCAAAAAAGAACAATTCAGGACAACTATATATCTAAAAATCACATCTGTGGTATGTGCATGTTCTTCTACACAAATGGAGGAATGTGGTAGTAGTGAAATTGTGTAAATGGAGTCAGACTCCTACATGTCTCTCATCTGTGCGATAGTGAGCCATTCGCCACAGCTGCCTCTTCTTGTCTGCGGTGTAGACGGCCGTATTGCTTTCAGGAGATTCTGGTTCCTCTCGCTCCTCGGCCTCTCCTTCTTTCTCTTTGACCTCCTAATAAACCACAATCACAAATATATCCTATTATACCCAGCATCTTCAAGTTTAATACTGCATAATCTGGCTATTTGTTCCTAAATAAATAAATCCTTTAACCCTCATGTAGTTTGCTACTTTCTTTGTCCCAAATATGCTAGTTAAATGTTATTACATTGGACAAAAAATTACTGCCTTTGAATACACAGGGTAGAACAAAAAAGTTAATTCCCAAAAATGTATAATTACACTCATAGTGTTCCCAGTCAAAAATCATAGGCTTACAAAAAATGCTTGTTTATCTATCATTATGCAATAGTATTACCAAATATTACATTTAATCTTTTTGTCAGCTTGTTTTCTTTCAATTAGCACAGCGTTTGTTTCTTTTTGGAGCTGACTGATCGCAGTCCTCACTGATCTGAGCTCATGCACACTGCCAAATTACCCACAAATAATGCTTTTTCACTCAAAAACTGAAGTGCATAAGGTCAGATCAAAGTCAAAAAGATTAAATCCAATATCTGGTGATAACAAACCATAATAAGTTTTAAAAGGTTGGTCATTTTTGATCAGAAACACCATATGTGACCCTGGACCACAAAACATCATTACGGTCGAATACGGTAGATTTTTCAATAAATAAATAAGCTTTCTATTGATGCATGGTTTGTTAAGATAGCAGAATATTTGGCCAAGATACAACTATCTGAAAATCGTTAAGGGTGCAGAAAAATCTAAATATTGAGAAAATCACCTTTAAAGTTGTCCAAATAAAGTTCTTAGCAATGCATATTACTAATCAGAAATTACGTTTTGATATATTTATGGTAGGAAATTTACAAAATATCTTCATGGAACGTGATATTTACTTAATATCCTAATGATTTTTGGCATAAAAGGAAAATCGTTAAAAAAATAAAAAAAAATAAAAATATTAAGTCTAACCCATACAATGCATTGTTGGCTATTGCTACAAATATACCTGTGCTACTTAAGACTTAAGGTTTTGTGGTCCAGGGCCACATACTAGGTCCGGGATTTTACTTAAAGCATTTATGTATAATGCATCATAAAGGTATTCATGATGTACATCATCATGGATTATATTTTTTCCTAACTAAGTGTAACTGAAGTTAAAATGCATTATAGTATTTGAAGGTTTGTTTGTTGTGTATTTTAATGCATTATGCTTTCTGAGAGTATAACAATGAATAGTTAAGTATTATAATGTATTATAACTGTGGTTACAATTATTCATGAGATCACGCAACGCATTATAAGGTGCATTACAAGGCATAATTAATGCATTAAAACTGCATGTATAATGCATTACATATAAGGGCTTTAAGTAAAGTCTTACCAAACTGTGTTCAAAACTTATTTTACTTTTATAATCTGATGAATTTCTGAGTGAAACAAGATAATAAACAAGCAAACAGTCTAAATGAGACTGTAGACTGACCGTGTCTTCTGACTCCTGCAGCCAAAGGCGGATGAGCGTGGCCAGAGTGTAATACAACACCAAGAGCATGATGGGATTGACAAAGTGGTGCCACTCCAGTTTAGGATTGACTCTGAACATCCAGGTGTGAGAGCAGTCCGTCTGAACCACAGGAGAGATGCCAAACAGACTGAGGAGGAAGAGGAGAAAAATATCATTAACTCATAAAAATGAGTAGGATTAGTA
The DNA here is from genome assembly GCF_022985175.1 of Labeo rohita. Taxonomy (NCBI): domain Eukaryota; kingdom Metazoa; phylum Chordata; class Actinopteri; order Cypriniformes; family Cyprinidae; genus Labeo; species Labeo rohita. The sequence continues at coordinate 28,820,673 of NC_066892.1, forward strand.
AGATATTTGTTTTAATATTGTAAAATATTAACAGAATTTAAAATGCATGTATTCCATGTGAATATCTGTTAAAATGTAATTTATTTTGTGATCAAAGCTGAATTTTCAGCATCATTACTCCAGTCTTCAGAGTCACATCATCCTTCAGAAATCATTCTAATATGCTGATTTATTATCAGTGTTGGAAAACAGTTGTGTGTTTATACTTACACACGCACACAAATACACACACACTGCTCAAAGGCACTTCAAACAAACCATATTTTTGTAAGGTTCAGTGCATATATTAAAATAATAATAAAAATCCACATAAAAGATATGAAAAATATAAAACTGGAATGATGTGGGAAGGAAAAATAAGTTTATCACCAAATCAAAAAGACCAACAAAACAACTGTAGAAGAGCTGCTAATTCACTTCAGATTGCCTAAGGTTAAGCTTGTGTTTATTTTCCCTTTTTTTTCTTTCTCTCTTTCAGTGAAACCAAAATCGGACGCCTAAGGAAAAAAAAATAACAGCATATGCCTTTTCAGCAGGGTATAAAAGTTGAAAAAGGTATAAAACTAAAAGAGCAAAAGAGATGAGTAAACAACAACACTCTGAACAGCTCTTCATTTCTATTCGAAACGACACGTAATTTGAAGCGCCACACCGACACCGAACATGTGGCTTTTCAGTGCAACCTGAATGCAATATATTTCACATTTAGCTGATGAAATCAATAAAAGCATAACTTCTCACAGCCAAAACCCTGAAAGCGTGTTAGGTGACAAACGCATGCTCCTTAGTTTTTATAGTTTTGGTGCCGTTAGTAAAATCGCTGCGGTTTGCCAGATGTTCGTTTTGCTGCTGCTCCACGGCATCGAGAAAATATGAAGTCAGAATATTTGGCCTTTCGTGATTCATCCAAACCCAAAGCGTGACGTCCAAGTCCTAATACCACGGCTGAAAATAACGAGTCGAAGTGCAGAAATGTTGCTGGATAGAGTTACTATTTATAATGCGGCCAATTCATAATAAACACGCCGTTTAGCAGAAAAAGGTGCCACGAGGACATCAAGACCATAATGACAAATCATAAAGCTCTTTAATCTCAACCGCTAGACAGAAAACCATTACTCCTGCTTCTCATTTTCCTTCTGAGAAATGTCCTCAAGAAAAGTATCTCCTCAAGAGATCACACCTCCATACTCTTAATGTATGTCAGTTATTGTCTTATTTATATCTATTTTTATTTTCCAAAGAAATTTTGTTGCCAGAGTCACGGTTTTCCTGCACAATTGGGCTACTTTGAAAATGCAGTTGCGGGAAAAATTACAGAGCAGTGGGTTGCGTTTTTATGGGTTACCTTTATAATGTACCACAGCCGCCTAAAGTGTATCTACAGACTAATAAATAAGAAAATAGATCCTTTTACTAATGTATTTTAATATACAGTTGTCGTGCACCATCTTTTTTTGACAAAAATAAAAAAATCAGTGTTTTTGTTGTTAATTAAATCATAAAACAAAAAATAAATAATATGGAAAACACAGAATTTAGGGGAAAATAAAGTGAATTTCATGGAGCTCTAAATCAAAAGTTGGCTTGAAAGAATTAAAAAAAAAATATATATATATATAATATTTGAATAATAATAAAGGTTTTACATGCATTCTCAAAGTCTAACAAACGGTATGGTATAATGGTAAATAAATATTTTGTGATAAATATTGATATGTGAAAAACAAATATTATTGTCATAGTATTTCTGGCTATATCACCTAGCCCTAATTTTAAACTTTATCATGAAAAGTGCTGAAAATTGAAATATAAGAAAGTTTTTTTTGTTTGTTTTTTCCAGATTAAGTAATTTAATATGCACATACGACATATAAACAAGTCTTGCTAAGATTCAAAACATATAATAAATAAAATCAAAATGTTTATTTTAAAAGGCATTAATGGAATAGCTATCAGTGATTGGACAGGGCAAAAATTGGGTTAGTTTTCTTTCCGTTTGGGTGGGTTTTGGGTAAGCTTTGGGCTGGACATTTTTCTGGGACCTGGCAACCCTATCAGTACACTCCCGTATAAAAGTTTGGGGTTGGTAAGATTTTGGTTTCTGAAAGAAGTCTCTTCCTCTCGCCAAGGCTGTGTTTATTTGATCAAAAATACAATAAAAATAGTAAAAATTCTGAAATAATATTCCAATTTAAAATAGCTATTTTCCATGCGAATATTTGTTAGAATGTAATTTATTTCTGTGATGCGCAGCTGAATTTTCAGCATCATTACTCCAGTCTTCAGTGTCACATGATCCTTCAGAAATTATTCTAATATGCTGATTTGCTGCTCAACAAAAATTTTTGGACAGAATTTATTTGAATGTATGTATTTACTGTTACTTGTGATCAATTTAATGCATCCTTGATGAATAAAAGTGTTAATTTCTTTTATAAAACTGACCTTTAACTTATGTTCTTAAAGGAAATATGACATATCCAGTGAGTATTTCCAGTTACAAACAAGCCACTGAGCAATACTTCCTGCGCTGGTTGCACCCAACAGACAAACCAACAGACAAGCATTTGCTTTTAATCTCTGGTTTGCTAAATTTGCATATTTCTGCCCAAAATAGACTCTTCCCTGGCATTTCCACATACTTGGAGCTCGGCTAGTGTGTAATCAAAAGCGCGTCTTCACCACAAAGCTGTTCCTGATTGTGTTGTTTATGTGATTGTGAGAGAAAAGCTCTTTGTTTTTCGTCTCGGAGGTTTCGGCTCGCAAATAGCCTAATGTTTTTCTAATAGGGTGTTTCTCAGGTTTTGTTTGAGGAAGAAACCACTAAATCCTGTAAAAGCCACTTAATTCTATGTGGTTGTACAGAGGGGTTTAGTAAAGCATATTTCTATGCTCGTTTTTTGCTTTCTTTGCACGTTCGCCCCTTTTATTCTTCTCCCACACATTGTATTTGTGAAAGGTAACAGGATTCTTTTGCACGTGTGCGCATTTGGTTTGGCGCTCGCTGCGTGTGCTGAGCTCAGTTTCAGACGTGTGTGTGTATCTGTGTCTTGTGTAGAGGCTTTGAATGAGTATGAGGTTTCAGGATGTGGATTTGACCCAAATGAGCGGAGTAACAATTTTAAAACTGGCTTCGTTCAGAGGTCAGAACGATTGTTTATTTGTAGTGTTCGGTCATGGTTTTGCCATTTTGAAGTCTTGTTGAGCAGCTACTAATCTACTGTAATCGAGAAAACCCAAACAAACAGCAGACACGTAAGAGACGCTTTCAAAGTCTTCAAGACAGCTGTTTTCTCGTGTTTGGATTTTGTTGTCAGTTATGCATTTTGGGTTACGTTAACCCCAAATTCACTATTTATTTATTTCATTCTATGTAGTAATACTACTACTACTTCCAATAATACACATTCATTCATTGCCTTCTTATTTTATAGTGTTAAAACCAATGGCTGTAAATGGCATTTGTCAGTTTTTGAATTTCATATATAAAATTATTATTATTATTATTATTATTATTAATAATAATAATAATAATAATAATAATAATAATAATAATAAGAAGAAGAAGAAGAAGAAGAAGAAAAATAATGTAGCAAATTTAGCATTATATATATTGTCAGTTTTGGGTTTGTGTTTTGGGTTACATTAACCCCAAATTCAGATTTTTTTTTTTTTTTAATACTACTTCTACTACTACTAATATATATTTATTTGTTTCTTTTTTATTTCAGCGTTAAAACCAATAGCTGTCAATGACATTTCCTCAAAATGCATGATATAAAATTAAAATATAAACATAAGAATTCATATTTTTATTATTATTTATATATTGCTTATATAATTATTATTTAGATTTTAATTAATTATTATTATTATTATTATTATTCATTTTTCTGTCAATTTTTTTATTTCATAGAGTCAAAACCTATGACTGCCAATGGAATAATGTGTATAATAATAATAACAACAATAACAATAACAATAACAATAATAATAATAATAATAATAAAGCTCTATCAATTTTTGCATTACATATAGCTACATTTTAATCATTTATTTCATTATCTGTAATAATAATAATAATATACCTTTATTCATTTTTTTATTTCATTGTTTAAACTTATGGCTGTCAATGGCATTTCCTCAAAATGCATGATATAAAATTTAAAAATAAATATAAGAATTAATTATAATCATTTTATATTTCATATTTTATTATATATATATATATATATATATTTTTTTTTATATCATGCATTCATATCATATATACATATAGGTTATATATTTATGGTTTAGATTTGTATTTATTTCATTATTATTATTATTATTATTATTATTATTATTATTGTTGTTGTTATTATTATTAATTTGCTTGTTTGTTTGTTTTTATCTCAGAGTCAAACCTATGACTTCCAATGGAATAATTTGTATACTACTACTACTAATAAATCTATAGTGAATTTTGCATTATTGCATTTGCACTTTATGTAATAATAATAAAAATAATAATACACTTTTATTGGTTTATTTTTTATTTCATAGTATTAAACTGTGGCTGTCAATATAAAACAATCATAATTCATTTAATGAATTCCTTTTATTATTATTATTGGTCGTGTTGTTGTTTTGCTTTTAAATTTTAATCAGTTATTATTAGAAATTTATTACATTGCATGTGATAATGATATCATACATTTATTTGCTTAATAGAGAAAAACCCAAACAAACAGTCGACGCAGGACCAGAGACAGCTGTTTTCTGGTGTTTGTATCAGTTATGCGTTTGTGGCGATGTTTGCAACACATTTTAACAAGACGCAGCAGTTGTTCTGTAATTAGTCCTGTATCCGCTGTTCTGGAGGCTCAGTGGTGCCGCCGCTGGTGAATATTCGTGCGTGAGAGTAATACAGAGCAGCCGCTGATCGAGCCTTCACTTAGAAGAATGGCACGTATGTTACTCAAGGGCTCTTTTGAGTCACCTTTGATTGTTTTTTCTTTTTCACTCCCTGAAAGCAGCTGCGTACCGTAAGCGGGGCCAGGAGCCGTCCTGTCCTAATGAGAAGCACCTGGACTCTCGGAGACCTACGCCGCCATCAAAACCAGAGTCTTCATGTTTGAAACAGCATGAAGGTGAACAAATGACTGAACTGAACGCTCCCTTTAACACGCGGCCAAATCAGCCCATCAGATCTGAACCGTTTGATCCGAAATCAAATCTGAAAACTTACAGCTTGATAAACAGCTTACGTCCCACAAACCTGAAGACTTAAAGCATTACAAATAAAAGTTATACAAATAAAAGTTCATTAGTGTAGAGTTTGGGCTCTCATGCAGTCGCGAGGTCTTTCCTGGAGCGAAACGCTGGGCGGACGCCACCGAAAACACACCAAGGTAAATCAAGATTTCTGAAAGCAAAGTGAATATTGACTCTTTAAATCAAACCTCTCGGAATAGAGGCTGACAGTGTCGGCTTGTAGGTCGTTTTTGGTTTGAGATGCAAACCGATAGCTTAAATAGAGCACCGCTGCCAAGCTCAAATGATTTACATGATGAGCTCGACACGCCACAGAGGCTTTTAATGGATCATTTCTAGCCAGTTTTTCACATGCTATCAAACATGAGCTCTAGAAAAAAGACCGAAAGTCTCTAGGGCTCAAACTTTTTCATCTTTTCTGGATATGCACAAAAAACTCTTTATCCAGTCCAAGGTAGCTCTAAAGACTAATAAAACATTAATATCATCCTTCCTCTAGAACAGGGTTTTACAAACTTTTTGATGCCAGTGATCCCTAAATATGATAATCTCAATGAATAAATAAATGAACGAATAAATAAAGCACTTATTTTATGTGTAAAAAGATTTATACAGGCCTATTTATGTGTGTGAGGAAAACTTGAATGCATGGCATTATAAAGACGAAATGCTTGCAATTTTATATTATTTTTAAAATATATACTTAATTAAATATGCAATATTTTGATGAGTTTTTATTTCATTATATAAAATAATAATAATAATAATAATAATAATAATAATAACAACAACAACAACAATAATAATACACATGTATTTGTTTCTTTTTATTTCATAGTGTTAAAAAGTATGGCTGTCAATAGAATAAAACCATCAAAATTAATATTTTTATTATTGTTATTATTATTATTATTATTATTATTATTATTATTGTGCGTTTATATTTATTTATTTGTTTTTTAGGAATTAATGTTTTTTTTATTATATTTAACAATAATACATGTATTTCAAAAAAGTTTTTTATTAAGTATTTAAAAATATTCATTTTTTTATTTAAAAAAACTATGACTTATAAAATAATCATGACTAAAATGATAAAATAATCACTGATTTTATTATTATTATTGTTGTTGACGCTCTTACATTTTATTTATTTATTTTTTAGGACTTAATGTATTTTTCCATTATATTTAACAATAATAAATTTATTTGTTTCCTTTTATTTAATTTTTTTTTTTATTAAAAATATTAAGTATTAAAAAATGTTTCTTTTTATTTAAAAACTATGATTTCTAAAATAAAACAATAATCATAATCTAATTTTATTATTATTATAATTACTATTGTGCTTTTACATTTTATGAATTTATTTTTTAGGAAATATTTATTTTTTATTATATTTAACAATAATACATTTACTTGTTTCTTTCTTATTAAAAGTTAGTTTTTTATTAAAAATATTAAGTATCACGTATTTTTTAAAAATTTACAAAAATGTATTTAAAAACTATATCTTAGAGAATAAAATAATCATGACTAAAATAATTAAATAGTCATAATTAATTAATATTATTATAATAATAATTATTATTATTATTATTATTATTATTGTGGTTTTTACATTTTTTCTGCCTTTTATTTTATTTAACAATAATACATTTATTTGTTTCTTTTTTGTTTGTTTTTTTTTAATTACAAAAATAAGTATTACGTATTTAAAATATTTATTTTTTATTTAAAAACTATGACTTATAGAATAAAATAATCATGACTAGAATTAAAAAAAATTTATTAATTACTTAACAAAAAAGTTTATAAATATACTAAATACTAAAAAAGTATTTAAAAAATTGATGAGGCTCTCATGTTTAGGTTTAGTAATTTCACTTTCAGTTACTGAATACTCTGCTCTAGACGACAGTCCCTGTACATTTCAATTATCCACTTACGTTTAGCCTTTAATCAAGAACCAGCTTGACAAGATAATGACACATGACCTCAATTCCTGCTGGCTCTTTCAAGTCGACATTGGACGCCAGTCGCTGTAATGCTACATAACAAAACAGGGTAGTTTGCTAAATCAGCATGAATGAGCCCATCGGCCACCAGACACCCGTGGCCACGAGCGGGATTCCCGCTCGGCGGATCGTTCTGATTCAATTTTCCTTTTGTGTTTGATTCTCAAGCAGCACCGTAATCTCATTGGTTACAGTAAGGGGATCCGGCTGCATGCGCCAATGTAAACCTTTTATGTGCAAAACGAGCAACAGCATAAATCAAAGCATTCACCTGCCTGCCATGAAGTCCTACATACTCCAGCAAATCTGAACAAGTTGAGCACTAGTGCTCAGTGCCACCGCCTCGATGGGATGTTTGAAAAAGGGTGTGGACAGAGCTGATCCTGAATACATTCAGGCCTCTAACTGCACCAGCGCTCATATCCCATTAAATCCAGCTCTTTGACAGGTAACAGGCAAGCGCTGTCTCACCTGGCGTAACTGTTTCCGGGCGGAACGGCCTCTTGAAAGAACTGGAACTGGTAGAGGTAGAGCATGATGAGGTGTCCGGCGCTGAAGATGGCCATCAGGACGCACAGACAGCTGAAGAGGAGCGGGTCGAACGTGCGGCAGAAAGACCACCAGGTGCACAGACCCAGGAAGGTGAAGAAATACACAGTGGAGGTCAGAGAAGGCAACATCATACCTGGAACATAAGGGACACATTGACAGAAGGTGGTTAAAAAAACATTTTTAGAGCCAGTTTCTAAACAGGCAGAGGTTTTTAGATTTCAATTGACATTTTTATGCGGCAAAGACAGAACAAAAGAGCGCTAGTTAAAGCGCACCACTCGGACCGCTTATCCCCTCGGATCAAAGTTCACACGGCGACACGGCGCAAATTTATTTATTTTTTTTAAATAAACCTTCAAATTACAAACAGGCATTGTTATTTTTCCATTGTTAAACACATTTAACAATACATCCAAGCAGCATATAATACACTAAATAATACTAAACAAAAATAAATAAATAAATAAAAATAATTAAAACATTAAAATAATTTTATAACACAAATTAAATGACATGAGGTGTGTGTGAGGGGTCAATCCATATATGATGACAGAACTTTAGAGAGTTTTAAGGCACTTTTTGATTTTAAATGCTTTATAGATTGAAATAAAATTCCAAAATCATTTTTTAAATGCTGTAAAACAAGGAGAAACTTTAACAAATCTACATTTGTGTATATAAAACTTCAACTACAATCAACATATTTTTGAAGAAATTCTATTTCTTTGTTTTGCATACAAAGCGCGAACATAGAGCATTTGCATAGAGCAATATTTTATTATATTAGATATTTTATTATGTAGACGTATTAAATGTTTTGAAGGAAGAGTAATGGAATATAATTACAGTATGTTTTCGTGATTAAGCTATGGCATTCATGCATTTATAATAAATGTATTTCATACAAATACCTAGGAACCATATTACATTTTTACCATGGTATTGAGCTGCTGTATTTGTGGTTTTACCTGTTATTATCATGATCTGTGCATGATAGTATGGAAGAGCATAGTAAAACACTCAAAACAGCTCAAACAGTTGTGAAAAAAATGAGTTACAATTTTTACAGATATTACTCATTTTGATAATGAACACAAATCTACATCTGCATCCTAACTCAAGCTGTTATCAAATGTGTATTTCTAAGAGAAAAAATGTTGTTATTATTATTATTATTATCAGGTAACAAATACCTATTTTTTTTTAAAACAATATTACTCATTAAAACATGCAAAACTAAGACATTATTTTTTTCTATTAAGATATTATTTTGTTAAAGAAAAATGACTGGAACAAGTGAAGAATTCAAAAAACACAAGTGTTTTGTCATGTTCTGACCATAAAGAATAGTTTAAAGCATGGGTGTCAGATGCACAATAAATGTGGGTGGGTCCTCCCCTCCAAAAAATTTACATGAAAACATTACAAAAGACGGCTGTCGAGACACATTTCCAGTGGCGTAAGTGGTGAGTAGTTAATGTTTTTTGATGCAAATGACCCGAGTTCGCATCCACCTATTGCCGAAATTATTCTTCTGCCTTTTCACATCTCATTTTACATCAGAAAGGCATTTGTTTTCAATAAAAACCATGGCGCCCGCTTCCTTTGAAATACGTTTGATGCGCCCGCGCCCGCGCCCGCTCCGTCCAATCCTCCACCCCAGATGCTGCCTGTTCATGCGCGTGAACATAGAGCTTAATCTATTAGCGCATTTGTCAGGTGGAATGGATTTGACTGATGGCGCTCTAAAACGTGCGCAGACATATTCGCCGAATTAGAGACGATAAAAGTAGGTGGGTCCAATATCATAGGTCCACAAAAGTGGGTGGGTCCTGTCCCACCCACATTCAACGGTTCCGACGCCCATGGTTTAAAGCCACAATTAATCATCATGTTTCTACTTTCAACTTTCACATCGTAGAAAAATCTGCCATTTATTGTGATAGTTATCAATATCGACTGATATGAAAAAAAAAATTATCGTGATCATTTTTTAGCCATATCAACCAGCCCTACTGCCATACACAAAATTACTTGAAATCCTATTGAAAAGACTAGATTTTTTTGTGCCTAAAAGAGTAGTTTATCCAAAAATTAAACTTTGTTATATTATCAGAACAGTTTTTTGAGAAATTTTACATCACTTGCTTACCAGTGGATGCTTTGCAGTGAATGGGTGCCGTCAGAATGAGAGTCCAAACAGCTGATAAAAACATCACAATAATCCACAAGTAATCCACACCACTCCAGTCCATCAGTTCACATCTTGAGAAGACAAAAGCTGAAACAAATCCATCATGAAGACATTTTTAAAACTAAAACACGAGTCCATAATCTATAATAATAATAGTCTATCTCACATCAAAATCCAGCTGTTTTGGGCTGTTTTGGCTTGTAAACATTGTTTGATCTGTGCAGATTTCTCTCCTGATTCAGACCAGACCACTTTTTCACTGAAGAAAGCCTTATTATGGATTATGGACTATGGTATTTTAGTTAAAAACGTCTTGATGGATTTGTTACAGCTTTTGTCTTCTCAAGATGTTAACTGATGGACTGGAGTGGTGTGGATTACTTGTGGATTATTGTGATGTTTTTATCAGCTGTTTGGACTCTCATTCTGACGGCACCCATTCACTGCAGAGGATCCGTTGGTGAGACAGTCATGGAATCACACATTTCTATAAATCTGATGAAGAAACAAACTCATCCTAATCTTGGATCTTTTTCTATGATCTCTGTGATATAACAATGCACTTGAGCTTGTATTCATCTTCAGTTTATAAATGAATGCTGCTTATCGATCTGTATCTTATGTCGTGAGCAATGTCTGTCTCAACACTACCTACCTGTGAGGCCCAATAATATGGTTACGACTACTTTTCCTGCAGTGGTAATCAGATTGCCAACGATTTCCTTGAGTTTGGACGCCACGTCTGCTATTTGCCGCAGGATCCTCATTTTGGTACTTTCTTCGACGTCCACCTCCTCAAGTTCTCCGTCCTCTACGTCTACTTCCTCCTCCTCAGGAAGTTCACAGTCTTCATCACCCAGCTCAAAGTCCTCGAACAGCAGCTCATCCTCAAGCTCCAGTTTCTCGCTTTTCTTGTCTTCTTCCTCATCCTCCTTTTCCTGAAAACATGATGACAGATGTTTACTATGAATCAGAAAAGAATAAATAAATCAAATAAATGTTGAACTTTTTGTCATCTGTGAATCCTAAAAAAATAAAACGTATCACGGTTTTCACAAAAATACTGTGCAGCACATCTGTTTTCAACATTGCTAATAATCATAAATGTTTGTTGAGCAGCAAATCAGCATATTAGAATGATTTCTGAAAGATCATGTGACACTGAAGACTGGAGAAATGATGCTGAAAATGTAGATTTGATCACAGAAATAAATTACATTTTAACACATATTCACATAGAAAACAGCTATTTCAAATTACAAAAATATTTCACAATTTTACTGTTTTTACTGTATTTTTAATCAAATAAATGCAGCGTTGGTGAGCAGAAATATTGGAGTCCTTAAGTATGAGCAATAATAATTCTGATCCCTGGCTTAGCAATATCACTTCAAAAAATTCTGTCAAATTTATTAGAATGTTCAAAAGCACTGCTACAATGAAAAGTCCTTTCTTTCTGCGAAAAAAAAAAAAAAAATCAATCAATCAAATCTGTTGTAAGATGAATCTGTTCCTTCTGAGGAAGGCTTGAGGAGTTAAAGCGAGCCTCCGGTTCTTCCCGGCACAGACTTAATCAAATTCAGACCCATAACTCAGCAAAACTCAATTCTTACTGTCAGAACAGACTTCAGTTTCAAAGACAACATTCGTCAGGTTCAGATAAACATTTTTTGGGTCAGTGAGTGATACTCCAAACCAAAAATTTAATGAGTTTTATTTTGGAATCTTAAATGTGACCCAATTCACTGGGGAAGGTGAGGATGGGTGGAAGATTGGCAGACAAAATTATGCCACATGAAAAATCTGCTCACAGAAAAAAATACAGTTGTGAAGGATTAACAAAATGTCACGTTATATAATGTTGGCTGCATGTGAGGAATTCAGTCTGAAAGTTATTAGTGTTTCGGACATCGTCTAGAGGTTCGGCGATCAAATCAAAAAAGGCTGGTTGACGTCAGCGCAGCTTCTCCCAAACTCACAAAAACATGCTCTAAGAACGTTTTGAAAACATTTCAGAATCTTCTCTGAACCATTAAAACCAAATGTTTAAAAACGTCTCTTTTTTCTTGGTTATGTGGACGTTAAAGAAAACATTAACATTCCATTGTATCATTTTGCAAACATTTTGGGAAAGTTACTTTTGAATATTCTCTGAACTGTCTGAAACTAGTAAGTATTAATGCTTAAAGTTAAAAAGCTTCAGAAAAAAGTTTCAGAAATGATGTATAAACAATATTTTGGGAACATTACTAAAGACCAGATAACTGAACAGACATTCTATTAATTTTACTGGTAGAATGTTTGTTCATAACTTGTCAGAACATTAGCCAAAGTTTAGAGAACGTTCCTGTTAGCTGGGTCATCGCTAGCCTATGAAACAGTCAAACTCTCTAAATGCTAGGCTGCTCTCTGTGCTGGTAAATATACCCAGATTGAAATAATACAGGCCCTGCTGAGCTAAATCAGCTGTTTATTTGAACAAACCTCGCTTCACAGTGAAAACAAAAAAACTGGCAACGTGTCCCTCAACTACATTTACCATATTACCATAGTGAATGAGTACTCTGTGCACCTCCATTAAAAAGCTCATCTTAATGGGTAAAACACACAAAAACAGGCGTCCGGTAGAACTTTAGAAAAACCATGTGAATTCAATACCTCTAGCTGATCATCCTAACTGATAGAATAAGGCACTCTTGATGACGAGATAAGGGTTTGTAAAAGGTTTGGATTATTGTGATGTTTTTATCAGCTGTTTGGACTCTCAGTCTGATGGCACCCATTCACTGCAGAGGATCCATTCTCGAATTCTGTCATATATTGGGGCAGGTAAACCATAATAGTTGGTAAAAGACACAAACCATCCCTGGGAAACTAGATGGAAACACTGCATTTTATTCAATGGAGTGTATTTCAGAAATTCTTGGCATTGGCATCAGGCAATTAAAGTGTTTAACTAAAGAACAATGAGGAAACAATGGAGATTCCCAATGCGAAAGGTGATCATTTGTGCTGTCCATGGTGCTGAAATCAATAACAGAAATCAGTTTGATTGGTTTTGATTTATAACTAGAATTAATTATTTAAATTAGTAATTAATATAGATATATAAAAAAAGATTTACAAAACATTATTATACCATTTTGAGAAAATTCGCATCAGAGATTATTCACACTTCCTATCGTAGTTTCCATCTACCAAATAATTCAAATACTTTCAAATTTCATACTTCACCTTTTCGTTTTCTCCCTAACCAGCCAAAAATTGTGACATAGATAGATAGATAGATAGACAGACAGACAGACAGATAGAAACTGTACAGGTTTTCTGCAAAAACATCAGAAAATTGTTTAATTAATGTAATTATTGCATTTAGGAACACTGAAAATGATTAAAAAAAAAAAAATTATAAAAAGGTGTTAAACAAATCATATTTCATTATTTTAAATGCTTTTTAAAGAGACCTTGTCCTCTGGTGCGACATCTTTGTCCTGTGATGTGACAGTACTGGTGTCACACCACTGGACATTTTCTGTCATGCCAAAGGACATTTCAACCTTTTCTGTCAATTAATGACCCTGCTATTCCGAGCTAACCTGTCATTGCTGGTTAGCAAGGCACATTTGCATATTTTTTTCACGATCATGTAGCTTAACATACAGTTTTTAATTAAAAAAAGTATCTTTAGGGGTGTCACACCAAAGGACAGGACGTAACACTTTTGTGGTTCCAAAAAAGTTACATGTTTGAACAAGTCTGAGACAAAACTTGACCATGTGCACATGTCATGGGCCTGACAGGGGGCTTCAGTAACATGATCATGAATGGGGTCCTTCAACTAATTCAAGTTTTCTCTGTAATTGGCCGATCTAAAATCAGGATATGGTGTCACACCAGAAGACATTGTCCAGTGTCCTACGCTTTCAGAAATATATGGATGAAAAAAAAAAAAGATTGCCATTTACTAAAATATTATTAACATTTTTATGCTCTTCTTTTTTAATTTATAAAAGTTGTAATTTATTGAACCATGCTTGAGACAGTCACACCATAAGACAATTTTGACATTTGGCTCAAAAAAAAAGAAAAGAAAAGAATAACACTGCAGCTTTTATAACAACAGGTCCATGTAGGACAAAGAAATGTTTAACCATTTACTGCATTTTAAATAACGACTATTATATATATTAATTTTTATCTTGTGCGACATTTAAAATGCCGTTACGTCAACAACCCATCTGTGTGTGTGAGTTAAAGTTAGTTTTGAAGAAAATTTTGTACTTCAGATTTGTCTTCATTACAGTGTATGTCTACAGTACAAGTGTAAACATCTTTTGTCCATAAGTAATTGTCCTTGTATTTCTTGTTCATTGTGGTGTTGTATGCTCAGCTGTTACTGTCTTATTTACATGCTGGTCTGTTTTTCTTGGAACTAGCTACTGCTCGTTGTTTTTCTTGGTTTCTGTAATAAGAATAATAATATTAAAACAACTTGACTTCATTCGCACACCTTTAAACACTTACAGTGTGGTCTTAATTATCTGCCTGTCACGATCCATAAAGGTCTGAGCATGTGGGAAAGCATTCCAACAGTTTACCACCCTCAAACTACCAGCAAACCAACCCACCCAACCATCGACCAACAACGCCTATTCAAACATCAACACAGCACCTATACAGCACGTCACCTATTCAGAACAGAGTTAAACTTGTGAGAGAATAAGGATCAGAGAGAGAGAGTAAAATATAAAGAAAAATAATCAGCGAGAAGAAAAAAAGGCAAGGCTGGGGGTTGGTAACTTTAGCACCGCCACCGAAAAAACAACACCAGCAAATGTATTCCAGATGTGAACCTCCCGAACACACACACACACACACACGTGTTGGAATGCGAATGCATTGTTAATGGTATTAAGAAATGAGTGATTAAGAAACATATGGGTACTGAACGTCCAGTGACAAAGCAAATATTCAACCGATGATTAATGTTGTATGCATCTGGTTTATGCAATGCCAGACTCAGTAGCTTGTATGCTTGATTATACAGACCCAAGTCGTTAAACATTATATTCAAAACAAATCATACTTACATTTGACAGACCACAGTTCCATATCTGGACTTTCAGCATGTAAAGTGTGCTATAATAATAATCAGCAATCAGTTAAAGGCTGTGCTTAAATGTGCTAAAAATGTGCTCATCCTCAGGCCGTCCAAGATTAGGATGAGTTTGTTTCTTCATCAGATTTGTAGAAATGTGTCATTCCATCACTTGCTCACCAGTGGATTTTCTGCAGTGAATGGGTGCCGTCAGCACCCATTCACTGAGTCCAAACAGCTGATAAAAACATCACAGTAGTCACAAGTAATCCACACCACTCCAGTCCATCAGTTAACATCTTGACGTTTTTAACTCAAATACGAGTCCGTAATCCAATAACGCTTTCTCCAGTGAAAAAGTGGTCTGGTCTGAATCAGGAGAGAAATCTGCACAGATCAATTGATTATTTTAGGAGTATGGACTAAGATTTGAGTTAAAAACCTTTTAATGATGGATTTCTTTCAGCTTTTGGCTTCACAAGATGTTAAGATGACCTTAAAGAGTAGTTTACCCGAAAATGAAGCTTGCAGTGAATGGGTGCCGTCAGAATGAGAGTCCAAACTGATAATAACATCACAATAGTCCACAAGTAATCCACGCCACTCCAGTCCATCAGTTAACATCTTGTGAAGCCAAAAGCTTAAAATGTTTTAACTCAAATCTTAATTCATACTCCTAAAATAATCAATCGATCTGTGCAGATTTCTCTCCTGATTGGATTTGTTTCAGCTTTTGTCTTCTCAAGATGTGAACTGATGGACTGGAGTGTTGTGGATTACTTGTGGATTATTGTGATGTTTTTATCAGCTGTTTGGACTCTTATTCTGACGGCACCCATTCACTGCAGAGGATCCCTTGGTGAGCAAGTGTTTTTTTTTTTGTTTGTTTGTTTTCATTTTGCCTGAACTATTCCTTGAAATATAAGCTGCAGCACATTATAAATTATTAAAACTTTACTTATATTTTGGAAAATATCTGGAACTCCGGTGAAGAAAAGTAGCCTACAAATAGCACACCTCCGGTCAAGCAGCTCTACACAAACATTCTTCTAATTAGAAGACACATCATTCGCTACGTGACACAGTCTATGCGGCCTCTGTGCGGCTGCCCGAACTTCAGACCTCACATCAAACAGGACGTTTACCTGAATAAACACTGGACTGATTGCAAAGAAAGCTGAGAGGAGCCATCAAAAATAAACCGCTTTCTAGCCGTGTTGCATGAAGAAGCAAAGATGTCAGTTTGAGGCAGAAAGAGATTAACCAGAACAATGTCTACAAAACAAATGTCTCTATGTGACATACGTGAGCCAGCGCTGGCGTGATGTTCGGCCCAAATACCACCTGATCTTTCCATAAAATCCAGCACATTTCAATTCCATAAGGATGATTTTGTGCGTGGCTTTTTGTACTTCTGTATTGCATTTAGTTTTTGTAAGCAATCCGAAGTAATGCCTCCTATTCCTTTTGTTTTAAATGTTCAGGCTTCAGCTTCTTCCACTGGGGTGATAAAACGTTTTTAGGTAAAACTATCACATATTACAAATGTCTTGTCTAATCACTCACACATGAAATATGACATATACCATTGTGCAGCATAAAATACAGTATAAGATACAGTATATTTTCAATTATGAACATGTAAAATTCTTTGCTACAGTAAGTGCTTTTTTACAGTAGCTTCTCAAACCAGCTGGATTCTGATTATTTCTGCTTTCATTAGTTTTTCCAAAGCAATTTTAGCCAGTGTTTAGCTATGCATCTCTTTCTTATTGTCTATATGCACAAATTACATAATCACATCTTTGGAAAAAACATCTCCATCCGCTCAACGTATGTTTTCATAGGAACTGCAGGATCTTTTATGGCGGAAGATCAAATTCAAAGCAAGCACTTAGTGGAAATCAATACACTAAAATATTTTTATTCTTTCTAGATCAATTAACTGCTCGCACACATTATGTTTAAACGATTCTGTGTATTTTTAGATGCAGTAAGTGAGAAAGCGATCTCTTGAAAGTGAATTACGCCACATGAATCTCCACTAGTTTATTTGTGCAGACAGTTGACTTATTGACACAAAGGGTGCTCGCTGACTTAAATACACATTTATGTATGTTTCAGCCTGTCATATCTATCAGAGAATGACATTTAAATAAAGGCTCTTTGTTAAACAAGTGAATATTTCAGCAATGTCAGCATCGTTGGTTATCTAATTGCGCTGTGTTCTTCATCATATGTGAGTTGATCAGGTCTGATTGCCTGATAATCTAGCACAAGGGAAACAATGACAGCCTGTGGAGAAACTGCACTTGCACGATTGGTGTTCATCCAGATAGTGATGTGTTTCCAGGATTTTCCTCCACAGAGCCGCTTTGTAATTTATAGCCAAAACGGCCTTCGGGTTCAGCTGGAAGCGAAAAAGTCTCCCGCGGTGAGGGAAGAGACGGACTTTAAGATGCTGGCTCTGTGTTTGCTCAATGAAAGTTATGTGGTGCGAGAATGACAGAGCCAAACAATGAGCGATACGAGTGTGAGATGAGACACAACTCTATATCAATGAAATTCATGTGTCAGGTTGGGCTGAGTGATAAATTGATATTTGGAAAAATATCCATTTAAACACACAATACCAGTCAAAAGTTTTTGAACAGTAAGATTTTTAAAGAAGCCCTTCTGCTCAAGCCTGCATTTATTTGATCCAAAGTACAGCAAAAACAATACAATTCTGAAATATTTTTAGTATTTAAAATAACTGGTTTCTATTTGAATATATTTTAAAATGTCATTTATTCCTGTGATCAAAGCTGAATTTTCAGCATCATGACTCCAGTCTTCAGTGTCACATGATCCTTCAGAAATCATTCTAATATGCTGACTTGCTGCTCAACAAACATTTTATTATTATCATTATTATTAACAATATTTAAAACAGCCGAGTAACTTTTTGTTTCAGGATTCTTTGATGAATAGAAAGATCTGAAGACAGCATTTATCTGAAATAAAAAGCTTTTGTAACATTACACACTATACAATTTAAAAGCTTGGAGATTAGCAAGGATGCATCATGATAAAGACATTTATGATGTTACAAAACTACAAAATCTACTAAGCTGTTTTCTACATAATAATAATAATAATAATAATAATAATAATAACAACAACAAGAATAATAATAATAAATGTTTTTGAGCAGCAAATTAGAATATTAGAATGATTTCTGAAGGACCATGTAACTGGAGTAATTATGCTAACAATTCAGCTTTGAAATCACAAGAATTAATTACATTTTAAAATATATTAAAATAGAAAACAGTTATTTTAGTAAAAAATATTTCACAGTTTTACTGTTTGCTGCACTTTGGATCAGTTCACACTGTTAAAAAACTTTTGACTGGTAGTGAGTAAGTACAAGTTGTTGTTTTTTTTTTATGTTAATTTTATTATTTTTCCAAGGAATATACTACAAATTAAAATATTTCTTCAGCAATATTTTAATTTGTATAATATACAAGTTATGTTGTGCAGCACCCTATTTGTTTAATTAAGTTACCTTTTTATTCTTTTATTTCACTTAAACACATAATCCAGATAAAATAAAACTGAAAACACAGACTTTGGGAAATAAAATAAAATAAAATCATTGGGCCTAAATTAAAAGATAAACAAATGCATGAATGAATGAATGGATGAATGGATAAATAAAAAAAAAACTCATCCCAAAAAGGTAAATTTTTTTGATGATGAATTTGCATTAAATCATACAACAAAGTCTGAAAAAAAGGATTTAACTAGGCCTAAATAAATAGATAGCTTAGTATCTAGAGTTTAAACAAACAACTTAAATTCATTTTAGTAGTCTAATAAACATGTGGAATCCATTTGTAATATTTTATTTGTATTTTAAGTAATATATAACCAAAACATTTTTTTTTCATCCATTATTTTTTGGTTTTCATTTTTTTGTTGTTTTACGTGTTTTTCTTTCTTTCTTTCTTTCTTTCTTTCTTTCTTTCTTTCATTTTTTTGTAAATTAATTGTTATGTTTTCTTTTGATTACATTTTAAAGATGAATGTTTCATTTCAGACACAATTTTTGATGATGAATTTATACAGAATCATTGTTTGGTGAAAAAACAAACATATTTGTCCGAGCCAAAATTAAAATGTAACAGTCTGTAGAGTTTACTTGTCAACAAACTTACATTTTTATTGTTTCTTGAGGTCTAACAAACACGTGGAAAGCATTTCATTCTGTATTAATGGTATGTAATGAATATTGTGAGAAATACTGAGATTGAATGATATTGTAAGAATATTTTTGGCCATATCACTCAGTCTTGGCATCTAAACTCAGACTAAAAAACTGAAGAATGTGTTTTCTCACCTGATTGTCCACCTCAAAGTCGCTGTTGTGCTGTGACACGTCCTTCAGCGGCGGCTTCTCCAGACTGCGGCACAGGAGCCACGTGACCAAACTGACCACGAACATGCCGATGTCAGGGATGAACACTCGGATCCCGTTCCCGGCGTCTGCACCTCGGACACTGCAGCGACACAAACACAAGTGCAAATCAACATCTGATACAGTATCACTCCTTACACCCTGTTCTCCAATCCTCAGACAATCCTGCAGTCCCATCCTCGACTTGCACCGCTGCTTGAGCCAGAAGTTGACATGTCGGACCGCTCAAAAAACAGAGCAGTGTTTTGATAGCGCCACAGAGCCTCAGTGTTTACACTCTTTGGGAAGTCATGGTTTACTTACAGTTGTCTCTGCATATTAAACTGGGATAGGAGAAAATATTTTAACATCAAAAAATATATACATAAATGACACACAGTAAGAGTACATTAGAACTGTGTATCCTAACATTTAAGATGAAATGAGTTTTTACGAGTGCTCTTAGTGCAACAATGGCTGTTAAAATCACACAAAAACACTCTGTTCTACAATAAAAGCCTGCGACTCCCAGTATCCTCGCTCACAGCGCTGGCCCGTCTGGATCTCATTTCCGCGCTCGGCCCGAGCCGAGAGCCCGACCCGGAGAGGTTTTTCATGAAACCAGCCCATTCAAGCCTCAGGACAACATCACTTCAGAGAGCGGCCCGTCTCCCTGCTGAAAACTGAAACGCAGCTTGTTTCATACTCGCACGTCCATAACGACACTTGTCGGCTGTAAAGACGCTCGTTTTCAGATCTTTAAAGGTTTACGCAGCAGACGTTTGTGCAACTTTAGGATCCCAGTGCTTTTATAAGCTGTTAGAGAGCTGCTTCAGCTGCGTCCGATCAGACTCACAGAGGACGATCACTTCAAAAAAATTTAAAAAAAATTGATATATTGCAAAATACATGCACAGAGGTTTGGAAAAATAATATGGCGAATTCTGAAAACACAACTTGCTGAAATGTATAGTATAACAGAAGTGCTACTTGATTATTAAAACAACAACAACAAATGTTTGTGTATTTGAACATTATATCACAGTGTACTGCTAGTTAATAAACAAGCTTCCTAAAGAGGTAACACTAAATCATAATAATAGGTCATATTTTTAAGCAGAACAGATTACTTCCTAAAGAACTTGGATATATTTGTAGCAATAGCCAACAATACATTGTATGGGTCAAAATGATCAATTTTTCTCTTATGTCAAAAATCATTAGGATATCAAGTAAAGATCATGTTCCATTAAGATATTTTGTAAATTTCTTACTGTAAATATATCAAAACTTATTTTTGATTAGTAATATGCATGGCTAAGAACTTCATTTGGACAACCTAAAGGCAAATTTCTCAATATTTTGATTTTTTTGCACCCTCAGGTTCCAGATCTCGGCCAAATATTGTTCTATCCTAACAAACCATGCATCAGTTGAAAGCTTATTTATTCAGCTTTGATGTTGTATAGTTCAGAAAAAAAAATAGATGATGCACATATATCAATTTCAAAAAACTGACCCTTACAACTGGTTTTTTGGTCTATGGTCACAGATGTAGAACAGCCTGGATATATTTCTGTTTTTGTTGGTTTGCAGAATAAAATAAGCCAGACTGCACTGATTTCAAAATAAAATCCTGCCTAGCGTTGCCCTTACGAAAATAAACCACGGTTTTGCTATGCTAACTATAGTTTAACTATGGTGTTTGTAAAACTGTGGTTACAAATGGTAATCATTACACCAAAATATATGGTTACAACACTTATACTATAATAAAACCATGGTTAATTTTCGTAAGGGTGTATTTTATTGTAACGCAGTATAATACTGCTAATTCTTGTACATACTTTCGATTTTAGTCAGTGTAACGTCACGTCAATCACTATAATCTGAATGAACATCGCCAGAGCAAAATAAACCATATTTTATCTGATATTTAAATGAGAATTTCCAGTTCGCATCGAATGTTATAACATAAAACACCGTATACCAATGTAATATTAAGAACTTTTTATCGAGCTGTACACAATAAACAAACACACTCAATCATAAACTTACCGCGTTAGAAAGATCCACAAGCAAATAACTTGTGTATCGCTCTTTTAATTAATCATTCAAAAAGAGTCTGATAAATTCAAAAGCGGTTTCACTTATGTCCGTCGTGCAATAAAGTAAGTTTTGTGTATGTAGGGTTTAAAAAAAATAATATTACTGACTGATTCTTCTTATGATAAGAACTTGAAGGATATCAAGTCGAGTAAATTGAGTAACTTACTTTTTACTCACAGTATTTTCAGGTATTTTGTCCAATTTCATACTGCCAACAACAACCATTTGATACGATTTATTATAATTATGTAATATAAATTACCGTCGCGACTCCAAGCAACACAGACGAGGTGTTTGTTTCTTGAATGAATCAGTATTTTGAACAAATCATGTGAATCAATGATTCAATGACTCACTCATAAAAGCAGTCACTTGCTGCTTTACTGAAACTCCACTTCAATAAAAAACAACAACAAGAGTAATAATTATAATAATAATAATAATAATTATTATTATTCACTCTGCTTGCTCTTAAATACAGTCTTCGGAGATAAAGGGAGAATATTTATCTAGTACTGGTGAAATTGTCAGCTGGAAAAGCTACATTTGCCTTGTTGTCGACTGCCTAACACGGTGAGTAAATGTTTGGGTAGACTCAGGGCAAAACCCCTGCGTTCAAAGCACAGCTTCCCTGACTAGCCTCGTTGCAATGGCTTTGAAGTGTACGATATTTGCTTCATAAACCGTAATAAGTGGCAGAGGTAATGGTTAACGCGCTGAAAACGGCCCAAGTGTGAGCGCTGCGATTGGCTCAGGGCGCAGATGCACTTCGTAATGACGTCCGCTGTATCTAAACAGTTTACAGTATTGCTCAGAGAAGCCTTTCATCTCGGCGAGCTCATAAAAAGAAAAACCGTGAGCAGACGCAACTAAAGACAAAGGAGGAGGGCCACAGATGGCACTGATTTGGGTAAAAGCGATGAATTATGGGAACCACTGAACTCCACAGTAAAAGCAAACCTTCTACTTTCACTGCTGGACACTGAATGAGCAATTAAGCGACTGAATTAGATTCAAGAATAAACCGAGACGTCGATACGCACGGGCCGGCGGTGAGGTTAGGGTGAAGATAGAGTTTTGTTTTAATGAGCGCCGTCGAACACAGAGCAGGAATGTGGGCTGACGCTGGCTGGCGTTTCACCAGGTGTCTCAGCAGGAGTCGGCGGATCTCGGAGAGCCGAGCGGAGCCAAATGCTAGACGTTACCTTCACCTTCCCCGGGTGAGCGGCACAACTCCAATGCTTAAATACCAGTGAAATGGAGCAGAGATCAGCTGCTTCCAGAGCAGCAAACGAGAAACCGTCCAAACAAACTCGAGCAAAGAAGCCTTTAGAAAACAAACCCAACCCGCCTGCCAGAGCACAACATCTTTCTGATTCATTAGATATGGCGAATGGCGTGCACAAATATTGCCATAAAATTAAACTGCAGTAAGACATGGATTTCAAAGGACAGGGCTGTAAACGTCAAGAAACAAAACTCTTTTGTTCACTGGATTATGAAAAAATTAAACTGCGTCATTATCCAGAACATTTTTTGTAAGCTTTGACAGTGCCGAGGCAAATTCTGAGAAAAAAAAGACAAGATGGACAAGACAAAATGCCTTTGTAAATAATCAATGCATAAGTAATTCCAGTGAAGCAAAACTTAATGCGACAGTATTCAATTACAGAATTCTGGGATTTCAGAGTTGTTGCTGTGGTTTGGAGAGCGAGATATTTTTGTGTTTCAGCACAACAGTGACCCTTTGAAGAAAGCGAAGTCCTTAAATGTTTTACTGAGTCTGGTGAAGAACTTCACTCTACTGCAAAAAGCCCAGACCTTAACCCCAAATAAACACTTTTGGGGTGAACTGCAACGCTTAACACATCTTAAGTAAATTTAAATCAATCAAAACATATTTGTGACCTTGGACCACAAAATTAGTCATAAGGGTCAATTTTTTGAAATTCAGACTTACACATCATCTGCAAACCGAATAATAGTCTTTCCATTGATGTATGGTTTGTTCCGATAGGACAATATTTGACTGAGAAACAACTATCTGAAAATCTGGAATCTGAGGGTGCCAAAAATCTAAATATTGAGAAAATCTCCTTTAAAGTTGTCCAAATGAAGTTCTTAGCAATGCACATTACTAAACAAAAATTAAGTTTTGATATATTTACAGTAGAAAATTTACAAAATATCTTCATGGAACATGATCTTTACTTTTTGGCATAAAAGAAAAATCAATAATTTTGACACATACAATGTATTGTTGGCTGTTGCTACAAATATATTCGTGCTACTTAAGACTGGGTTTGTGGTCCAAGGTCACATTTAAGTAGCAAAACAGTATATAATATGAAACAAAACTTTTTTTATGACTATTAAATTTCTTGAATGTGAAATATCTTGAATACCTATATTCAAAACTATTCCTGAATACCTTGAATTTATGTTTTTGTTTTGTTTTTGTTTTTTTTTAAGCATAAATCTAACTCTCTCTATATAGTGACTGTACACAATCCTGTTCAAAAGTTTGGCATCAGTAAGATTTTGATGTTTTTTAAAGAGATTTCTTATGCTCATCAAGGCTACATTTATTGATCAAAAATACAGAAAAAAAATAGAACTGTAAAAAAATATTATTGCAGTTTTTTCAAATTGAATATACTTTAAAATATAATTTATTTCTGTGATGCAAAGCTACATTTTTAATCAGCCATTACTCTAGCCTTTAGTGTCACATGATCCTTCAGATATCCTGTTGGAAAAAGTTCTGCTGCCTAATATTTTTTTTGTAAAAAGAACAGAATCTATTTAAAATACAAGTCTTTTGTAACAATATACACCGCCGTTCAAAAGTTTGGGGTTAGTAAAATTTTTTCTTTCTTTTTTGAAAGAAAATTCAAATCTTAATATTCAATATTTTATTCAGCAAGAATGTGTTAAATTGATAAAAAGTGAGAGTAAAGACTTATTATTGATTTCTATTTTGGAAAAAAAAACATTTATTCAAAATAGAAATCTTTTCTAACAATATACACAACCGTTCAAAAGTTTGGGGTCAGTACATTTTTATTGTTTCTTTTTTTTTTTTTTTTTTTTTTTAAAGACATTAATACTTTTATTCACCAAGGATGTACTAAGTTAATAATCAAAAGTTTATGAAAAGTTAATAATAAATAATTTACATTGTTATAAAATATTTATATTTTGAATAAACACTGTACTTTTTAAACTTGTTATTCATGAAAGAATCCTGAAAAAAAAAAAAAAAAAAAAAAAAAAAAAATCACAGGTTCCAAAAAATATTTGGCAGCACAACTGTTGATATTATCCAACATTGATCATTGTAATAATAAATCCGCATATTAGAATGATTTCTGAAGGATCATGTGACACTTAAGACTGGAGTAACAGCTGATAAAAATTCAGCTTTTCATCACAGGAATAAATTCTATTTTAAAGTATGTTAAAATAAAAAACATTATTTTATATTGTAAAAACATTTTGCAATATTACTGTTTTTTTTCTATATTTTTAATCAAATAAATGCAGCCTTGATGAGCATAAGAGACTTCTTTAAAGACTATTACAAGTCTTACTGACCCCAAACTTTTGAACGGTAGCGTAAGTCTTTAAAAAAATGTAAGCAGCATAACTGTTATTAGCACAACTATAATAAATCGGCATATAAGAATGATATGAGGAATTAAAGGAATAAATTATATTTTTGTGTAAAAATAATAAAACTATTGGTTTCAGTTTATATATTTTACGCAGTATTCAGCTTTTCCGCTAGTTGCCAAGATTAATCAGTAAACACCAAATTAAACACTGTATTTAACAATTAATATACTGTTTGACAACAGGTCACTGGACATCAACAGGACAGAATTTTTGTGGACGTGAGTAAAATTTATTCTTTTCTTATTTGAAAAGAAAATTGTATTGTATTTAAACTCTGGATTTTATATAGAATGTTGCCATTTTCATTCATTATTTTATACTCACTATATGCAAAGTACACACTGCAAAAACTGTAATTTAAGAAACATTTAAAGGAAGGCAATTTTAAGCATGCTGAAAAACACAGTCCACAAAATATTTGTGAGAGATTATGTTCTCTTAATGTAAAATAAGATATTTCTTAGAAATGTTAGGACAACTGTATAATTATCAACAGTGGACATGAAATGTAGACTGACCTATATAGAAACATCCTTATACATATCTGCATTTTTAACTTCATAATCTGTTTTGCAGAGACTCCATTGCCATCCTGGTGGCACTGAAAACACTGCAAAAGACAGGGATCGGAAGCATCGTGACAGGTTTTCACATTGAAGGATCTTTAGCATTGTGCTGAATTAACTCAACTAAACGCATTTCAAAGGTCCAGCAGGCCATCTGCTTGTTAAGTAATCCAATCTCATCTCTCAGTAAGATCCGTAATGGGAAACGTCTGTCATCAGACTTACAAAAGCTTTTCAGCAGTGTAGGACAGCTATGTGCAGCAACAAGGCCTTGTGTGATGCATGATGGAAGACAAAACAGTTACAGTATTTGCTGCAGTAGCACTGAGGCTGTTGTGTAACACTTCAGACCATCAAAAAAGTCCATGCACACAAGATTTAGATGTCAGCATGTCAGTACAGTAGTTTGTTCTTATTGATGCTTCTTGTTAAATAGAAAGAGAGAGTGTAAACAGAATTTTCTCTCACACTGGGTTTTATATATTTAGGAAACCAAAAAGAAATTTTGCTATTAGAAATAAAAATATAATTTGTAATGTGTCAATTTCAAAGGTTGTGATTTATCTACTTAATTTCTCCAGATCTAGACTTTAGCTGACGTGTTGTTTTCAGAGCATTTTCCAGATGCAAATTAATTGAGATTAATGATGTTTTGCATATTGAAAGAAGCAATGTAATGGTTAAAGCCTGCAGACGCTGATTTGTCTATTTTTCTAAGCAAATTACAGAACATAAACTAATGTTCATGAGTCGTTAAATTTAAGCCTAGGGTCATGGCCGTTCTTAAATGAAATTAATGCTTTTATTAAGCAGGGATTCATTAAATTGATACAAAGCGACACTAAAAGACATTTCTAATGTTACAAAAGATTTCTATTTCAAATAAATGCTGTTCTTTTGAACTTTCATTTCGTCTGTGAATTCTTAAAAATAAAATGTAGAACAGTTTCCACAAAAATATTGTGCATATTATATTTCTTAAGCAGCAAATCAGCATATTAGAATGATTTCTGAAGGATCATGTGACACTGAAGACTGGAGTAATGATGCTGAAAATTCAGCTGCACATCACAGGAATAAATTACAATTTACTATATATTCACACAGAAAATAGCTATTTTAAATTCTAATAATATTTCACAATTTTTCTGTGTTTGATCAAATAAAAGCAGCTTTGGTGAGCAGACGAGACTTGTCTTACCAACCCAAAGCCTTTAAATGGTAGTGCAACTATTTGAAAACTACTATTCAAGTAAGTAAATAAGTAATATTGAAACCAACCTTATATAGACTTCATATGTGTCAGATTGCAGCAAACTAGTCACACACAACTTCTATAAATTGTACTGCGAATTATTTTTGACCAACTTCTGATCTCTCATTTGTCAGAACACCTTTCTGAAAATTACTGCCTTGCTTAGACGGTTTTCACATGCCGTTCATCTGAATCAGGACAATAACCCACGAACAGGGTTAACAGAGCACCACCCAAACGCTGTAGTTCAGCTGAAGATGACTGTTTTGTCCCGTTTCAAACACAATGGAGGCAGTGAGGCTGAATCACTGAACCTTTCTGTTTGCCGAGCGACTCGACGAGAAGCCAAATCCGCTGTGGACAGAACGGCTTGGAAAGGACCGAAAGTGGAGTGGAAGCCATGAATCATATGTACACTTCATTCTCCACTGAGTCATGCTAGTTTGTTTCTATAAATGACTTGTTGTTGTACTCTAAAGTCAAGCGAGGTTAGTCCACAAGACAGTTAAAGCATCGCCTTCTCTGATAACCAAAACCGACTCATTCGTCTTCCTAATAGACCCCACAAACCTCACAATTACACCCTAATTATTTGTACAGAAAATAACAGCGGGCCCAAGCGTGGAGCAGTGCATGCTGGGAGGGTCGCATCCAAAGACGCTTTGGCTTTCTTCTGTCCAAGAGCAACACGTGGCACAGTGGCGCGATTCAGGCTTCGTGTGGCGACGCTCATAATGAAGCGCCTGTTTCGATCTCCCTTGTGTTTTAATGGTCGGGCTTAATCGCGGATTCAAGAAAAACACGTCTGATTTATGCCGCGCGAGTCCAATTTAAATAGAAAACACGCAAAGGATTATTTTGACACGAGCTCGCACATTTCACGGCTCGTTGGCCCCATTAGTGACAAATTACCAGAGGAAGTTATGTGGGAAGTGTGGTGAGATATGGTATATCGGTGAACGTCACATGAACAATCACCTATATTGGTAAATGATGGAAAAGATCAGACATTGAGAAATGTAAATGGTTGTTGCAACCGTAATTTGTGAGTGTTTCTTGACAGACAGTAGACTAAACACAAGCTTGTTTGGGTTGGAAAACCTGCTTGTAAACTCGTCAGTTAAAATCGAAGGAAACTGATAAAGTTTGGACAATACTGCACAGAGTTTCGCAGAAGAAATGAAATGTTGATATGATAAAGCAAACAAAGCTTGAGAGCACATGAATCTGATTAACCTGTCATGCTATTCCCGCTCCACACGACATTCCTTACGCTCCGAGCCAACATCAGCTTTTTTTACAGTAGCGTGCTCTACATACCTTTCTGTATTACATACACTTTGTTCATATTCATTACGTTCCAACATTTTATTGTACCAGACAGTATATTCTATGGGAGCCCAGTTGAAATTTTCCTTTTGAGATTCCCAGGATTTAAAAATCTGGAGCTCTGAAGACAATCTGAGTGATGCTTAACTATGCAAAACCCTGCAGTGATGATGACAGGGTGTTGTGAATGGTTGCTAAGGTGGTGCTATGTAGTTGTTAGGGTGTTGTTGTGTAGTTGATAGGGTGTTGCCTTGTACTTGTTAAAGTGTTCTAAAGTGTGAAGTGTTTTAGTCTGGTGCTATGTAGTTGTTAGGCTGTTGTTTATGGTTGCCAAGGTGTTGCTATACAGTTGGTAAGGTGTTCTGAGTATTTTAGAATGTTGTTGTTGTGTAGTTGTTAGGGTGTTGCTAGGTACTTGTTGAAGTGTTCTAAAGTGTGGAGTGTTTTACTCTGTTGCTATGTAGTTATTAGTGTGTTGTGTATGATTGTCAAGGTGTTGTTATACAGTTGGTAAGGTGCTCTGAGAGTTTTAGAGTGTTGCTATGTAGTTGTTAGGGTGTTGCTTTGTACTTGTTAAAGTGTTCTAAAGTGTGAAGTGTTTTAGTCTGGTGCTATGTAGTTGTTAGGGTGTTGTTTATGGTTGCCAAGGTGTTGCTATACAGTTGGTAAGGTGTTCTGAGTATTGTTGTGTAGTTAGTAGGGTGTTGCTATGCACTTGTTAAAGTGTTCTAAAGTGTTGAGTGTTGTAGTGTGTTTCTATTTAGTTGTTAGTGTGTTGTGGGTTGTTGCCAAGGTGTTGCTATACAGTTGCAAGTTGTTCTGAGTGTTTTAGTGTGTTGCTATGTAGTTGTTAGGGTGTTGTAGATGGTTGCCAGGGTGTTGCTAAGGTAAGGTAAGGTGTTCTGAGTATTTTAGAGTGTTGTTGTGTAGTTGTTAGGGTGTTGCTATGTACTTGTTAAAGTGTTCTAAAGTGTGGAGTGTTTTACTCTGTTGGTATTTAGTTGTTAGGGTGTTGTGTATGATTGTCAATATGTCGTTATACAGTTGGTAAGGTTCTCTGAGAGTTTTAGAGTGTCGCCATAGTTCGCCGTAGTTGTTAGGGTGTTGCACTTGTTAAAGTGTTCTAAAGTGTGGAGTGTTTTCTGTGTTGCTATGTTCTTGTTAGGGCATTGTGTATGGTTGCCAAGGTGTTGCTATACAGTTGGTAAGGTGTTCTGAGAGTTTTACAGTGTTACTGTGTAGTTGTTAGGGCATTCCAGATGGTTACCAGGCTGTTGCTATGCAGTTGTTAAAGTGTTCTAAAGTGTTGAGTGTTGTAGTGTGTTGCTATGCAGTTGTTAGGGTGTTGTAGATGGTTGCCAAGGAGTTGTTATACAGTTGGTAAGGTCTTCTGAGAGTTTGCCATGTTGCCATCTAGTTTTTAGAGTGTTGTAGATGGTTGCCTGGGTGTTGCTATGCAGTTGCTAAAGTGTTTTCAGTGCTTTAGCACGTTGCTGTGTAGTTGTTAGGGTGTTGTGGATGGTTTGCCAAGGTTGTAATGAAGTTGCTAAGGTGTTGTGGGAATTTTCATGTGTTGCTATGTAGTTCTTAGGGTTTTGTGAATGGTTGCCAAGGTGTTGTTATGCAGTTGGTGTTGTGAGTGTTTTACTGTGTTGCAATGTAGTTGTTAGGGTGTTCTGGATGTTCTGAACTGCTATGCAGTTGCTGAAATGCATTAAATTGCTGTTGAGTATTTTAGTATGTTGCTGTTCAGTTGCTAGGGTGTTGTAGATGGTTGCCAAGGTGTTGCTATACAGTTGCAAGTTGTTCTGAGTGTTTTAGTGTGTTGCTATGTAGTTGTTAGGGTGTTGTAGATGGTTGCCAGGGTGTTGCTAAGGTAAGGTAAGGTGTTCTGAGTATTTTAGAGTGTTGTTGTGTAGTTGTTAGGGTGTTGCTATGTACTTGTTAAAG
Source organism: Labeo rohita (assembly GCF_022985175.1). Taxonomy (NCBI): domain Eukaryota; kingdom Metazoa; phylum Chordata; class Actinopteri; order Cypriniformes; family Cyprinidae; genus Labeo; species Labeo rohita. Next base: position 28,851,125 of record NC_066892.1, read on the forward strand.
TGTTCTAAAGTGTGGAGCGTTTTACTCTGTTGGTATTTAGTTGTTAGGGTGTTGTGTATGATTGTCAATATGTCGTTATACAGTTGGTAAGGTTCTCTGAGAGTTTTAGAGTGTCGCCATAGTTCGCCGTAGTTGTTAGGGTGTTGCACTTGTTAAAGTGTTCTAAAGTGTGGAGTGTTTTCTGTGTTGCTATGTTCTTGTTAGGGCATTGTGTATGGTTGCCAAGGTGTTGCTATACAGTTGGTAAGGTGTTCTGAGAGTTTTACAGTGTTACTGTGTAGTTGTTAGGGCATTCCAGATGGTTACCAGGCTGTTGCTATGCAGTTGTTAAAGTGTTCTAAAGTGTTGAGTGTTGTAGTGTGTTGCTATGCAGTTGTTAGGGTGTTGTAGATGGTTGCCAAGGAGTTGTTATACAGTTGGTAAGGTCTTCTGAGAGTTTGCCATGTTGCCATCTAGTTTTTAGAGTGTTGTAGATGGTTGCCTGGGTGTTGCTATGCAGTTGCTAAAGTGTTTTCAGTGCTTTAGCACGTTGCTGTGTAGTTGTTAGGGTGTTGTGGATGGTTTGCCAAGGTTGTAATGAAGTTGCTAAGGTGTTGTGGGAATTTTCATGTGTTGCTATGTAGTTCTTAGGGTTTTGTGAATGGTTGCCAAGGTGTTGTTATGCAGTTGGTGTTGTGAGTGTTTTACTGTGTTGCAATGTAGTTGTTAGGGTGTTCTGGATGTTCTGAACTGCTATGCAGTTGCTGAAATGCATTAAATTGCTGTTGAGTATTTTAGTATGTTGCTGTTCAGTTGCTAGGGTGTTGTAGATGGTTGCCAAGGTGTTGCTATGCAGTTGTTAAAGTGTTCTAAAGTGTTGAGTGTTTTAGTTTGTCACTTTGCAGTTGTTAGGGTCTTGTAGAGGGTTGTCAAGGTGTTGCTATGCTGTTGTTAAAGTGTTCTCACTGTTTTAGTATGTTGCTTTACAGTTGCAAGGGTGTTGTAGATGGTTACCAGGGTGTTGCTATGCAGTTGCTAAGGCATTCTGAGTGACTTTATCACGTTCTATGGGAGTGTTTGGTTAGGTTTGTTACGGTAATGCCGTACACACATTCATGCCATTGAATTGCAGTCGTCACAGCAGCTGCATAAGGCATTATTATGTAATCTGGCTCACAGCACACATGGTTTGTGCTAGACTTCCAGACACTGCTTTTCCTCTACAGTCAGGTAAATTACAGCTGTCTGTCACTAACATCACACAGATCACCACTAACATGCCTGTTTTAACCACTTCCAGCTGTTGTGAGCAGACTCAGTATTCAGATGCTCTTCTCCAAAGCATTTGTGATGATCTGGCCTCTGCCAACTGGACCAATGAAATGTAAATGCCAGCCTTAAAACTCTAAATCACTAATGCAGTAATTGTGACATGCAATGTTTGTAAATCTAAGTATTCAACAGTCAGCCAGGTTACCACACACAGCACATGCACATCAATGCATGAGTGTTTCTTCAACTATCAGCTATGCAATCACTTAATATATAAGTAACTGATAAAAATGACATGTATTTATTGGTTTGTATTTAAGCTAGTATCTTATTAAACAAAATACAATTAAATATTAGTTCTTACGTTTTGTATAGTTTGACAAAATTAGATAGATTTAAATAAATAAATAAATAAATTGTTCACTATTTGTTTACAGTATAATAGACTTTAAAATGCAATGCTTGAAATTTGACTCCACTAATATTCATTGCTTAAGACAGAACGTTTGAGTCATAAGTAAAACAATAGAATCTATAAATAACAGGATTTTGAAAAGTAGTGCAAGCAAACATCAACAGAACAGCTTTCCAAGTTTACTGTGACCTTCATATAATAAAAAGAAAAGGGAAATCTGTTCGTTTTAATAAAAATCAACCCCTGGGAAATAAAAGCGCTCCTAGCTGAAGAAACGCTCTTATGCGTGAGAGACGGTAACCAAACGCTCTTTCCTTTTGCACACTAGTTTGTTTGTAGTCCGTCGTGGTGTGGAGTGCTGCCAGAGTCTGTGCGCTCATGACGCCATATTTTTTTCTTTCTCGAGCGCAGTCGCTGCTGTCTGATTAGCATTCGACAGCGTCGCTCACCTGCTTCCCAGACGCCCACTGTTTTAACCGGAGGCGCCGCCGATACAGCCACAGGACTGCAAGGGCTAGAGCGCCTGAAACGGCCCACAGATACCGGACACTTACAAAGAAAACTAACAAATGTGATTAGACAGATGAAACAGAAAAGAGGGACTAGTACGAATGATGCCACCCACAACGTCTAATGACTGAATCAATCACACAAGCTGAATTTAATCCATTTATTTATTTATTTAACAAACCATTCTGGCTTTTAAGTTTCACTCACTAAATGTTCAAAAGTATCAAGCTGTTGAAGTTCAAAGTATCAAATATCAAAGTTACAAATCAAAGTATCAATTATATCAGTTACAAAATATCAATATCAGCAAGTGAGTGTTTATAAACCCTTGTGAAAAAGAAGTGCACTTACAGTTAATGTAATTTTAATGAAATAAGTAAACTTTGTAATATAGTCAAATGAAAATGTTTACTTTAAAGTACATTTTAAATCATTGTTTTAATCATTTTTGTTGTGCTTTAAAGAAGCACACTTATTTCGATGTGTTGACTAACACACTGAAACACATGTACATGATTATAATTTTAACTGTAACATGTTATTTGATGTTACATTTAAAGTTAATATATGTGACGATGGACCACAAACCCAGTCATAAGGGTCAATTTTTCGAAACTGAGCTTTATACATCATCTGAAAGCTGAATAAATAAGCTGTTGTTAGGATAGGACAATTTTTGGCCGAAATACAACTATTTGAATATATGGAATCTGAGGGTGCAAAAAAATCAAAATATTGAGAAAATCACCTTTAAAGTTGTCCAAATGAAGCTTTTACTAATGCACATTACTAATTAAAAATTAAGTTTTGATACATTTACAGTAGGAATTTTACAAAATATTTTCATGAAACATGATCTTTACTTAATTTTTTGGCATAAAAGAAAGATCAATAATTTTGACCCATACAATGTATTTTTGGCTATTGCTACAGATATACCCCAGCGACTTAAGACTGGTTTTGTGGTCCAGGGTCACATATTTTAAAATGTACTAAATTGCAACTTCATCATTACAAAGTGTAACTACAAATATATACATGACATACAAATTTCAAAAGAAATGGCATTAAAGCATATTTTAGTTTACTATAAATACTTATCAGTACATTGAGCAGTGTTTTAACCATATTTAAAAGACAATAGAAGTAATTCTGAAATTACATATTCAGATCCTACTTAAGTAGGTCAAAAAAGCACACCTTTTTTAATTTAATATAAATTTAAACTGTAAAACGTTTTAATTTAATTGCAAATAACATGCAATTTAGTGTCCAAAAACATTATATTCAGTGTGCACTTAAGTATATTCTTTTAAAGTGTATAATTATCATAATAGGCACTCTTTTAAAAATATGCTAAAGTACATACTTCTTTTTCTGAAAGGAAGAGTCAGCATTAAGCCATTGGACTAACCTAAACTAAACTGATATAGCAGTTTGTGTCATTTCAGCGCTCCAAACCCTCGAAGACTTATTTTGGCATTTTATTTGATAAACTGCAACATTAAAGTGCACATTTTAACAAATGCTCTTTTTATGAAAAATATGACCCAGTATCTTTCATTGTTCTGTCATGTATTAAGTGAGGAGGGACAGATGGACCGGCCCTGATCATGTTTTATCGCCTATATTGTTTTCAAATGCATTATTTTGTTATTCAATATTCAGTTTCTTGCTGCGTTCTGATGGATCATCGGTCTGACGCACGTCCAGGCCGCTCAAAGCCTCCAAAGAAAACATTACACACTTTGCAAAGCGATCGATGCGTTTGGTGCTGCCAACATTCACACAGAGGAGTCCAGATCTCTCATCTGAAGAAGAAGAAGAAAAATCTCTTACCTTTCAAAGCCCAACTGCCGTATTGATCTCTCCCACGATGAACCTGCAAAAACACAAGGAGGTGTTCAAAACAGTAATGAGATCATTCAATCTATAATCTGGCATAGTAGTTAAAGCTCAAGGCTGGTAATCAAAAGGTAGATGGTTTGAACCTTAAAAGTAGTGAACTATGAACTGTTGATTGGAAAGATGTGAAAGTCTCTAAATGGCAGGTTTACGGAAGAAAGCCCTAGTAAAAAAGTACTTGATTTAAAATGCATTTATTTTATACAAAGTATAGTTCAAGTCTATTAACATATTTACTCACCTATCGCTCAAGATATAAAAAGTATAATTTAACTAATTTGAAGTACTACTTGTGCACAATGCACATTTCTTAATATTAAGCCTAAAATATGTTTTAATGTCACTACTGATGAGGACTGTATGATCTTCAAATAATATTGATCCTTAAATGGAAAATATTTAAAGTGCACCTAAAGTATAAAGCAATAGTTCCACTTTAGCACAATCAAATATACTTCAGTACATCTTTAGTTGGACTTCAGCACTACTTCCGCACAATTAAAGTGCATTATTTACAAAATGAGTTCTTTTAATTTAGCAGACTTTAAATATACAATTACAGGGTATTTTTATTAAGTGCATAATGTGTATATGTATTTGTTGTACATTTAGCCTGAAATAAATGTATTTTAAATAAATGTTTAGTATATTTATTTTCACTAGGGAATGTTGGCTAACATCAGCCAAATAGCATTTCTGAGTCATTCATATTTTATCTTATAGGTTGATTTTGAAACATTTTTTAAGACATTTGTTTTCATTAGATTAATATGCACTTTATAATAATTTACTGTCTGTCTGGGTATTTGCTAAAACATATATGTTTTAATATATAATATTTTGGCAAAAAAGTATGCATGCACAACAGCTTTAGAAATGTAAAAAAAAAAAATGGAATAAAATATGGAAGCTTCAAATTATGTGTTAAAAATTGTTTTATATGTACATTTTCTCTATTTTTAAAGACTAAAATTTGTTTGCTTTTTTCATTAAGGATGCATTAAACTGATCAAAATACATTTATAATGAAAAATATATATATACAACTTTGATGAAAGGTTTTGATCCACTTCAAATGTTGACTACTATATAGAATTTAATTAAAAAATAAATGATTTTGAACTTTCTATTTATCTGTAAATCCTGAAAATTGAAATATTTCACATTTTCCACAAAAATATTGTGCAGCACAGCTGTTTTCAACATTGCTAATAATCATAAATGTTTGTTGAGCAGCAAATCAGCACATTAGAATGATTTCTGAAGGATCACTGAAGACTGAAGTAATGATGCTGAAAATGCAGATTTGGTCACAGAAATAAATGACAGTTTAACAGATATTCACATAGAAAACAGCTGTTTTAAATTATAATAGTATTTCACAATTTTTACTGCCTGTTTGATCTAATAAAGGCAACCTCCTTCAAAAATATATTAAACAGTTGATTTCATTTGGCTTAAACCATGTTGTAAGTATACTGTAACACACTATAAGTAGCTTTAGATAAAAGCAAATGACTTCTTATTTACAAAACACACGTGAAACAGCATTGTTTTGTGTTATTCTGTCTTTTATTCAATCCAGAGGCGCGACAAGCCGAGCTGAGCTCAGAACAGCGGTCCACGTCATCAGAATGAGGAAATGACAAATGTAGTACCTGGTGAGCATGTGTTTCAGACACCTCATTCACATCAGCGCAGAGATTCGAACCATATGGCGTGAACCACACACTGCGGGACCACAAACATCACCAGATCCTGCTCATTTCACAAGCCCTGATGCAGAACACTTACGCAAAAAAACAGTTGGCAACCTTTTATATTGTGTTCAAGCTTTTTGTCGGCAGAAAGCGTAAACAAAACATCATGTGATTCATAGTATACTGAATCTCTCCAGAGCGAGAGTTTGTACTTCAGTGAGACGTCTGTTTACAGGGACACTTCCAGGTATTCAGACAGGGGAATTCTGACTGAGTCTCTGCCAAGTGAAATACAAGCCTTGCAGTTGATCCTCCAAGACTGAAGCAATTGTCCAAGGTTTGACAAATTATTACTGATGTAATTAGGTTGCGGATTGCTTGGCAGCTCAATCACGTTGGCAAACTGGAAAATGAGCAAACCAGAAACACATCACTTGCTTACCAACGGATCCTCTGCAGTGAATGGGTGCCGTCAGAACGAGAGTCCAAACAGCTGATAAAAACATCACAATAATCCACAAGTAATCCACACCACTCCAGTCCATCAGTTCACATCTTGAGAAGACAAAAACTGAAACAAACCCATCATTAAGACATTTTTACCTAAAAAGTCCATAATCCATAATAAATAATGTTTTGGACTGTTTTGGCTTGTAAACGGTGCTTGATCTGTGCGGATTTCTCTCCTGATTCAGACCAGACCACGTTTTCACTGGACAAAGCCTTATTATGGATTATGGACTCGTATTTGAGTTAAAAACATCTTAATGATGGATTTACTTGTGGATTATTGTGATGTTTTTATCAGATGCAGAGGATCAAAGAAATTTCAGAATTGTTTTAAGATTTTTTTTTTTGTGTGTGTGTTTTAAGATGCATTAAACTGATTAAAACTGACACATAGAGACATTTAAAGTGTTTGTTTTCTAATTAAATGATTAATTCATCCATTAAAATATTAAATAAGATAAATAATAATAATAATTATTATAAAAAAGTCAAATTTTATACCAAAATGTATATTAAGATTGTAAAAAACTGAAAATTGTCTGTTTTTAATTAAATGTTCATTTCATCCAATAAAATAATAATAATAACAAATTATAAAAAAGTCAAATTTTATACTAAAATGTGTATTAAGCATGAAAAAACACAAAAAAAAAACAAAAAAAAAAAAACATTTGTTTTGTCATTAAATGACCAATTGATCCAATAATAATGATAATAAATTATAAAATAATAATAAATAAATAAGTAACATTTTATACTAAAATGTGTATTAAGCATGTAAAAAAACACAATAAAATCTTTGTTTTCTGATTAAATGATTAATTCATCCAATAAAAAATAATAATAATCATAATTATAAAAAAGTAAAAGTTTATACTAAAATGTGTATTAGGCATGTAAAAACATACAAAAAAATGCCTGTTTTCTAATTAAATTCATCCAATAAATAAATAAATAAATAAATAAATAAATAATAATAATAATAATAAAAAAAAAAATAATAATAATAATAATAAAAAAAAAAAATACAAAGAAACGTCTGTTTTCTAAATAAATGACCAATTCTTCCAATAAAAAAAAAAAAAAATAATCATAATAATTATAAAAAAAGTCAAAGGTAGTACTAAAATGCGTATTAAGCATGTAAAAAAAAAAAAAAAAAAACACAAAAAAGTCTGTTTTTTAATTAAATGACTAATTCATCCAGTAAATAATAATAATAATAATAATAATAATAATAAATTTTTAAAAAAAGTCAAATTTTATACTAAAATGTGTATTAGGAATGTAAAAAAAAAAAAAAAAAAAAAAAACACACAAAAAACAACGCCTGTTTTTTAATTAAATGACCAATTCATTCAATAAATAAATATAATAATCATAATAATTAATGTCAAATTTTATACTAAAATGTATTATTTTATTTAAATTTTTAAGGTATGAAAGCCTATTCCACCACAGAGTAAAAAGTAATTGTGAGATAAAGCTTAAAATAATATAATTTGTGTATTAAGCATGTAAAAACCACAAAAAAATGTCAATTCCAAAAGGATCATTTATATGTATAAACATTAAACTCACAATGCTGACAAAAAGACTTAGTGCTTGGAGGATTTGGGTTGACATTTCTACAGCATCGTGAGCATACACCCTTAAATCACTAAATACCTGAATCTAAATCAGTCGTATAAGAAAGCATAGACAGATAATAACAGTATTTAAGCAGGCCATCACTTTCTTTTATCTGGTGAGTATCCAAATACTTTTGTTAAGCCCAATTACTAACAGACACCAGATGTTCGGGTTTTTTCTTATAGAGACGTTCACAAATATGTCTAGAGTCTGAGATCAAAGCTCTGAAAGTTTCCTTGTTGACATGTAATGCTATATTTGGAAAAGCTCTATCGGGTCAGGCCGAGCTGCGATATCGAGAGCGATCGGAGAATGCAGATCTTGGCGTGCCGAATCATCGCGGCTCGTAAAACATTTCAGCGTTTCACATCTGAAGTCTAGCGGTGGTTCTGGTTTCTCGTGTTGTCTCAGGTGGAGATCTCAAGGCCGTCGCGATGACGCTCAGGAAACCGTTCAGGATGAGGCAGGAGGGTGGTCTCCTAAACAAAGACTGCTCGATTGAAAGTCTGATGATTTCATAATATTTCTTTGTGGGTAGACTGAAAACACATGGAGATGACGCTGAACTCCTTCAACAAACGACTCGTGTTCGCTTCTGAGCGTCGGGTCGGCGGGGAAATAAAGCGGCTTATCTTCTGTCTGGAGTCCACACATGACGAGACTCACAGCGAAGGTGTGGAGCTTCTCTGCTTACACGGATTTGGAGAGATTCGATTTAGAGGTTTTCAGATGTGGTCGGCATTTTCGTTCTCAATTGTTTTCATAATATCACCTGAGGCGAAGTCCAACTAAACACAAGCTCTCACAGAAATCCAGCCGTTTCTTATTGTTGAACCTCAGCCATCTGTGAGGTGTTTCACATAGACTTACTGGTAAAAACGGTTTGAAAACCATTATTTTATTATTTTATTTTATTTTGTATGAAAGCCTATTCCACCACAGAGTGCAAAAATAAAACCTGCTATTAAAAAAATATGAGCTGCCAATTATTTGTAATTGTTTGTGAAATTTTATAGCTACAATTTCTACTTATTTTATTTTAATTTATTTTATTAATAGCATTTGTGTAAATAAATTCACATTGTGAGATATAAAGTCACCATTATGAGAAACATTTACGCAAAAATGAAAAGTTGCCAAAGGAAATAAAATTATAATTGCCTTATTATTTAATTAGGCAGAAACAAGCTTTCATACGGAGGAATATAACACTAACTCTCAAAAAATACAAAAGTAATTTGCTGTAAAAAAAGATTTTTCAAAGGTAAAGCAAAGATTATTTGATTATGTTTTACAATAGATATTATTATTTTTTATTTATTTATTTTTTTCCCCATTCACTCATTTTAATTCAGAATGTATAAATCAATGTATGACCTCCCTATTTGTGTAATTATTTGTGAATTTTTCTAGCTAAATGTTCTACTCTTATTATTTTATTTTATTTCATTTCATTTCATGTTTTATTTTATTATTTTATGTATAAAAGCCTATTCCACCACAGGATAAAAAGTAATTGTGAGATAAAGCTTAAAATAATAACATATAACACTTACTATTTTTCAAAGTTAAAGCAAAGATTATTTGGTTATATATATATATTTATATTATTTTATTTTATTTTATTTTATTCAAAAGTTAATGTTTAATTCAATGTACAGACAAATCTTTGTAATTATCCTTTAAAAAAAATAATAATAATAATCAAAATATATATATATATATAAATCTGAATATATACACTACTGTTCAAAAGTTTTTAAAATGTTTTTGAAAGATGTCTTTTCAGAATTTATTTGATCAAAAATACAGTAAAATGTGAAATATTATTACAATTTAAAATAGCTGTTTTCTATGTGAATATCTGTTAAAGTGTAATTTATTTCTGTGATGCGCAGCTGAATTTTCAGCATCATTACTCCAGTCTTCAGTGTCACATGATCCTTCAGAAATCATTCTGATATGCTGATTTGCTGCTCAACAAACATTTATGATTATTAGCAATGTTGAAAACAGCTGTGCTGCACAATATTTTAGTGGAAACTGTCATATATTTTATTTTTCAGGATTCACAAGTTCAAAAGAACAGCATTTATTTGAAACATAATTTTTTTTGTAGCATTATAAATGCATTTACTGTCACTTTTGATCAATTTACTGTGTCCTTGATGAACTTTGAAGTGTTTTCTTGAGGTGAGAGCACAAACTGAAGCGGTCGTCAGTGTCAGTGACCTCGAGGAAACGGAGGGTCACATCTAGCCTTTGTTAGAAGTTACGCATAAAAACATGTAGGACAAAGTGGAGTATTTTTAGAGAGCAGCGCGATACGCGTCCTGAGGAAGCCGATCTTTATCTGCAACAAAAATATTAAGACAAACAGAGCGGAGCGCGCTCGAGCGTTCATTCTCATTGCTGGCAGCCGTACGCTACGACGACAGATGAACGCGGCCGGCGGAGCTGGAGCTCATAGAAACGGGAACAATGCCTTATTAATTCACTCAGCAGGAGGTGGAAATAAAGCGATGCGTAATCGCTGCGATTGTGTAACTGCATTCATGTCAATAATCAACAATAGACGAGCGTTTGATTGGAGGCCTAAGCGTCAGATAACCGATCA